>NC_090444.1:652875097-653182703 GCF_031143425.1 Pleurodeles waltl | reverse complement strand
GGGAATACAAGATCATGTTGAGCCATGAAAATTTTAAAATCAGATTCTAGTCTCCCCATTGCTATCACAGTTGCCAAATTCCTCGTAGGAATGTGGTGCATTAGAAGGAAACTGGTCAAGATTGCCGAGCCCCTACACCCCTGTAGTCTCACTTGCACTTTTCAGCACCCAAATTGTATTTTGGGACTGTTTTATTCCTGATTGTACTGCTCTTTTTCTATTTATTTTCATGGAAAATGCTATTTTATGACTCATTTATTGTGTGTTATGTGCCTTTTATGGCATTGGATGCCGAAATAAAGTTTTATATATATATATATATATATATATACAAAAAAGACACTAAGATCCTTTAGTGAAAAGCTCCCAATTCTTTCAAATATTCTTTTTTTCACAAGAAGGTATACCGTTCTTTAGATATGAGTTCGCAGCTGACAACTCACTTTTTGTGAAAAAGAATCTTTTAAAGATTTGAAACCTTATTACTGATGGATTTTTCTTAAGAAACTAATAGAGTGCCTCCTACTTTACTTTTTGTATTTAAATTTGATTTGCCAGTGGGTGTACTGGTGAGTTTGGCGTGCACCTTAGGGGTTGTATTATGTTTCTCCACCCAGTTATTTATTTTTTAATAATTCCTGCAAGATTTGGTATTTAAGGGAGAGGGGTTTAAGGTTTCCTAAAAAGGCTAGATGCTCAAAGTGCCAGCAGGGAGTAATCATACATGCTGGCAAGTTTTTCCTTATTTCAAAAACATCAAACAAATTATTAGAATTCAAGAAAACTCATATGCTTTTAATACAGACTGTATAGATTATTCCTGTCCTAGAATACTTGATGCAATTGAGGGTAACCCAATTACAATACATTTACAAAATCAAATCAAATAAATCTGTGTTTGGTTTACAAAACAGGATTTGGTAATGTATTGAATCAAATTTATGGTTATACTAACATGAGCTAGTAATATGCAAGTTAAATATCAGAAAATGTAAATAGAACAGTACCAAATAATTATATGACTTTGGGAAAGACGTACAGTGAAACATTGATATTTTCACCAACTACTACACAAATTTGAATTTAAGTCATAATTATTCTTATCCTCACAATTTGGTCCATCTGAACTGCAAACATCTTCTTTAAAACTGTAAATGGTCTACAGTTAGAAAGGCCATTCAAGTGAACCTTCATACCTATATTTATTTTCAAGAAGTTAGGAAAACTATTAATTCATTTAAATCTGTTAGTTATTCAGCTAGCTTCTGCAAAATATTTTGTACATCTATTACCAAACCTACTAATCAATGCTATTTCTTTGCATGATGCAGCCAAGGCTCCCATTGTATTTCCTAATTGTGAAAGGGTCGTAGAGTGCGCTGATAATGACAGACTGTTCTGTTTGCTAAACTAAAAGGGAAGGGTATATTCACACTTTCACAAATACTGATCAAGCTGCTTTCAGAGTTCAAACCCAAACAAGCTTGGCTTTACAAGATGATACCCGACATTCAACAATACCATGCATAATGAAGAAGCAAAAGGAATTCCTGAACTGGCAGTGGTTGAAACATTTTATGCTGAATGATCCTTTGATACGATATGTTGGGCTTTCCTTGCAAAGATGGAGACATAGTTTGACATCAAAGAGATCTTAAAACGCAAGCAAATGATTATTTACAATCCCGCAGAGGCAGCAGTTACTATAACCTCTTTCCACTTTTCTACTATTTCTGATCTCCCTAACCTTTGTGCCTGATAACACTCCACGGGAAGGCTCATCTCCATCCAGTGATGTCTTTTCTCTCAATGCCTTGTGCCCAATGGCCCTCTGTTCCTGTTATCACACACTGTTGCCAAATAAAGTGATAGCCTGTTCCCTATTTGGGGAGGG
Source organism: Pleurodeles waltl (assembly GCF_031143425.1). Lineage (NCBI taxonomy): Eukaryota > Metazoa > Chordata > Amphibia > Caudata > Salamandridae > Pleurodeles > Pleurodeles waltl. The sequence continues at coordinate 653,180,809 of NC_090444.1, read as the reverse complement.
GAGGGTAAATAAATATGGGACATTCCCTCCAACTGGAACATATGGTTGTATGTTTCCATCTTCTATAAGGGTGAACTGCATCAATGCCACCACATCTGTAAGGAAAGGTTAAATGCAGTTTACCACGATCCCACTGCCCCTATCCAACACCCATTTTAAATTAAAGTAAAATTAATTTAATAAGCTATATTTGAATATATTTAACATAATTATAACCACAACCTTATCCTTAGTCTTGAAATAAATTGCAGTTAATTAAATGTAATTACTAATCTTAAAAATAATCCATATGCTGACCCAGCCCTATACCATAAATCATTTAAAAAATGAAATGAAATTAAATATATTTTCTCAGCCCAATGATAGCCCTGAACCTTAATTTGAGAAAAAGTAGATTAAGCAGTTAAACGTTACATAACCTTAATATGACCCTTAACTGTTCTATTTAATTTAAATGATTCATTAACCTGTACGTATTATAACGTAGAGAGGAGTCACGCATTCTACTACCACTTAGTGTCCATAGCGACAGTAAACCAAGGAAAAACATCCTTCTGCAGTTTACCCGTTGAAGTTATTCTTAAACATTAACTGCCACAACTAGTCAGGCTGCCTTTAGCATTTAAAGAACACGACCTTTTTTTCTTAACGGAAAAAGGATACCAACATTATGCAATGCTGTCTGGTGACGTAGATGGACGTGAGTAAACCAGACAAAGGCATTGTAGAGAAACCGCTCGAGGGCGGCTTTATGTAATTTGTGGTTTACAGCCCGTGCGGATAGCACATTTGTTGATGTTCACAATAAGTGTTGCCTATGACATTACTGCTTAAAGTTTATTTGTAGTGCAGACATAAAGAGAATTTGTGTACACACTCGGTGAAAGCCAGTGATCTGAATGAACTGGCCTCAAGTCTGCTCTCCAGCTCCCCAGTCTGTCAGTTTTTCATGACAGTGGTGACTTTGGATTCCAAGGCTTGTACCAAATCACTCCAGATTCACAGGTTTGGTTTTAATTTTCAATTTTGATTAATTCCAGTTTTGAGATTATGGCCAGTAAGAAAGCGAAATAGATTTCTCAGATTAGTCTCCAGTAACCAATTGTTCACGTAGAAACTAGTAATGCATTTCACTAGTGGTAGTTTATGACAACGGAATTACAGTTCATTCTAAGTGCTATCTACAATAACAAAGGCCTGCCAACATGTGTTTCACCTTTTTATTGGCGCACAGACCTGGAGCCTTCTCAAGGCTAAGAGTTCTATAGCACTGAGTGGCATATTTATCAAACGTTAAAGCAGTGCAGCTCAGCAAGCCACCTTGCACTGCGTGGAAAGGAAAAGGCAGGATAGGGCCGTATTTAACATCATCCAACGCACTTATGTCCCTTTTTTGCGCTGGGGCCCTTTTGGCTGCCTAGAGCCAATGCAGGCACCCTTACGCTGTGGTGCACAGCTGCCAGCGTTGCAAACAGGATTGTTTTTGTGCAGGAAGGGGCACCTTCGTAGACAAAAACAATACTTGGAGGCATTCTCCTCTAGAAAGAAGTGAAATAAAGATATTTGTTCTTGTTACGCCTCACCTGCAGCAGCAGAGGATTTTGACGCCCTCCCAGGTCTACCAGTAATGGTAAATCTGGGAATGTACCAAATCCATGGGTGGATGTTTCTGAACACTCACAGTACACCCATGGAGGCCTCACTGGGACAGAGTAACGCAACAGTGATTTGCACTGCGTTGTGTTACTCCAGATTTATCAAACTACTTAGGTTTTACATGGCTTGATAAATCTGACTTAGGTTTTGCACCACCCTTGAGCCCCTTTTCGTGGCGCATGATTGGTGCAAAACCTTTCATAAATGGGCCCCTGGGTGTATTAGGCCGTTTGCTGTGGTCGGGAAAGTGTTTAAGAATAGTCTTAAAGGTTGTGTCTAGAGTTAGCACACATTGGATGGGGGCCTACATAGGAGAGGGTAGGATCATTGGCAAGGTAACCCATGGTAGCAATGTTTAGTTAACAATACTAATGCACCATCCAAAACGGGTACAGTACAAGACTTTAATGTGAAATGAAGATTGAATTAATAGCGTCACTGGTCATGTATGATGTAGGTTACCCAAAACACATGTTGACTATACTTTTTTGTTGTGTATAGCACTTATAATAAACTTGTATACCAAAATAATAAACTACCACTAATGAAATGTATAACTGGTTTCTACTAGAATGATTGATTATTAGAGATTAATTTGAGAAATCAATTACATTTTTTTCTGACTACCCTACAGCCATCTCAAAAAAAGATTTTGGCTGAGCTTTAAGAGGGCCTGCCCCCTCCTTGCGCCACATTAGCTTCATTTGTGTTTTTACGCTAATATGACCCAACAAGGCCAAATTCAGATTGCCATATTTACAAGTTGTCACAATGCATGCATTGTGCCACTTTGTGACCCCTTGAACCACATTATGCCTGCCCCATTAGGAGGACCGCAAAAATGGCACATTGGAATTTAAGAGCTTCCACTGTGTCAATTTTTGCAGCAACTTTTAATGCCTGCACAGAGCAGGCTTTAAAAGAGGGCACACCATTGCTTTGAATGGGCCCCCATGTACTGTGCACGATTAGCGCCAACATTTTGGTGCTAATCCCACACAGCACATCAATAGCATCATGGTGTGCTGTATATTAAATACAGTGCACACATGGTGGCGGTAGGGGGGCGCTAGGGGTCACAAGAAAAGCGGTGCTGCATTGGATGCAGTGTCACTTTTCTTAAATCGGGCCATTTGTTTCTGTGGGTTTAGGGTTTTGACACACACATAGGGTGTTTGAGCCACAATTAAACTTAATTAGAAGCATAGGCCACAAGACTGTCATTTACATATTCAAATTGATTAGTTCCAGGGCTGTGGAGGTTCATCAAGGTTAAATTGTTTCAGAATCAATTTGCTGTAGTTGGAATTTTCAATTAAAGCAATTGAGCCAAAGGTATATTGCCATTGTCATATGTAACTCACACTTATATTCTCTGTTGACTCCAAACTGAGGTTTGCTGTCTCTTTGTATTTTAATTTAATGGTTATTGCAGAGCCACATGTGGCGGTATGTAATGGGGGAAACTTAGAAACACAAACTGGCAATCTCTATTCACTTCTGCCCTATCAGTAATGTATCAGTTTATTGTCTCTGGCAGAAGTTAGGTGGGTTTCTTGAAAGAAGACTATATGAGCTCCTTATCCTTTGAAGTACACATCCAGTACCCAAGAATAAATTAGATATAAACTCCTAATCATGATGGTACAGCAATAAGAGTTGAGGTGATTGTTATTGCTCTCACCTGCCCTTTTCCACTGCTTCCAATGTCATCAGATGTGTTGCTCAGATGTTTTAGCAGAATCTGATTTTTAATGGAGTGATATGTCTTTGTAAAGCATCTGCGGATTTTTGGGTGATACTGAACAGTTGAACCCCATCTTCAACTGACTGATCTTGTCCGAGTCAGTGTCTGAGGAGTTATGCATTGATCCTTTGGAGTCCTTTGTTGACTTTGTTTCCTTGCTCATGCTCAATAGTTTACACAGTGGCATGACATTCTTAATTCTCAAAATACATCATCTCACGCATGCAATCACACGATCTCTCAACTGCTGTCACAAACACTGCTCATAAATAATGCACTTCCTTCAGATGTACATTACCGTCTAAGTTAAAGGAGCTAGTGAGTGACCTTTCTTTCTGCGTGTGCATGACTCCTAGGCGGTTTCTTGTTTCTAGGTGACCTACATCTTCTTTTTCAACTTCTCTTCAATTGATGAAGAGAGGCAGGTGCCTATCCACCAAGTGCACTATCATATTTCTTCACACAGTCCCAGGCCTTTTTGGATTCAGTGTGTTTGTCTTTAACCAGTGCTTAATTTTTTTCCAGGAATAGAAGCAAAAAATGAACATTTATTCATTTTAGCTTCTGTTTTGCTGTCAGAAAGGATGCCCAGTGGTGCCTCACAGCAGTGCTATGGTATGGAAAGATGGTTACTATTCTCCATTTCGCAATTACCTGCAGTGTGTGTTTTTTGTAACACCAGGTCTCTCTCCAGGGAGTTTAGAATTTGTCATCCCAACTCTCTATTGGATGCACAAGCAGCAGCGGCTGGGGCACTGGAACCCTATTCGCTCATTCTGTGGTGCAGAAATGAGATAGGCCTTGTGGTGCTGTTAGCGCAGGAGTCTTAACAAATAAGTATTAATGTATTTGAGTAATGAATTTGCGTAGAAAATATAATAATCTAGAGAAATAATGCACGTATTTGAAAATGTGCCCACATGAGTGATTGCCAACATCCACAGAGTATACTTATTAATGCCTTATTAATATGAAATATTGAGCTTATGTTTGAAAATGTAGTAGTACATCATATTAAAAGTTATGCATTATGAATTAGCTTTATTAATTGAAAGCCTTAACTTAGCGAAAGTCTTGGCCTACTTGCATGGCCTCATGTCAAGCTGTACTCCTTAAACATTATTAAAATGTCTGTGTAGAGAGCTGAAATGTAATTGTCCTACTGTGCTGACCTAATGCACTCATAACCTAGAGAGCTGAAATGTAATTGTCCACTGTGCTGACCTAATGCACTCATAACCGAAGGCTTTTCCATGAGAACTGCTTGCTAGATGATGCAGATCCTGCTGAATGCAACAATGTAGATGCAACATGTACTAGACTGACTTTCCCAGGCACAAAGACAACAGAATATTCTGACTAGAGTGTAAACTGCAACAATATTGTTACCTGATAAGCCGGATGGATGAGGAAATTGCAAATGAACCAATCGAAAACACATAGACCATGAACTTGTAGAAAGTGCTGATCTGATCTTATAATTTTATTGGATAACGTAGAAAAATACGATTCCTCAGCCAGTAGGGAATTGGGGAGTGTTTTTAGGAGATCTTACTTAACTGGACTGTACTGATTGATGTCATCTAATTTTTGACCATTTTCCTGACCGTTATTGAGAGCGTCTTGAGACGTGCTTAACTGTAATGCTAAAGACTTTGCCATTTTCCTGAACCTGATACCGATACCTGATGCCATGCTGACTAACTGATGTCCTGATGACGAAGACTATTACCGCATGCTGATCCATTCTGTGGATAGGTAGTATAACGTAATGATGTTTGCGTTTATTGCTTGATTTCTTTCTAGGTACCGACCGCATTAATTTTGTAGAGCCACGGCTAGGTGTTTTCTAAATTTGTGTGTCTAAATTCCTTTTTGCATGAAGCCCAACATGCTAATTCTGATCTGAGTTTAGATAGAATTCACTAATAAGAATCAAGCTTTTGAAATAATGTTTGATGCTTTACTTTGCTGAAACCCAATGTATGTGATAACATTTGAGCAACTGTTCTTACTGTTGATTTGTACCGTAACTCTAGAATGTGTTATAGTTAAAGCTTTGATTAGATTGTGTTTCTTTCTTAGGTTCGGCCAGATTGTATTGTTCTTATGTCTATCATTTGCTATTGAGATTAACCTACGTGACTTTAGCATTGTTAATATAGGGAAATAAATATTCTAACTTTTACCAAATGGTGTGGTTATTTATGACTAAAAGGTCATGTTGTGTGATAATTACTGATTCCTATTGATTACTAATGTTATTGATTGTTAGTGATCTGTCTATACTGGATTTGTGGTGGGATCATCCAGATTGAGAGTCAAAAGATTAATCAACCTATACGCATCCCCTTGTAAGATTACTTACCAAGGTCAGGCGTGCCAACAGTGCCACTGTCTGAGAGTCAGTGTTTCAAGAAAGTGTCATTTTTTGGCCCTTCAATTTTTTCAGGCAGTCCAATCACCTGAATGTTTTCTTGCTTTGAGCTTTACTCTGAGTCCTCTGCCCCGTTTTCAATAAAGCACCCTCTATCAGTGTGGTCTTGAACATGTTTCTGCAGTTCATTAGTGCCTAGATTTAGTTCACCAAGTTACTTTTTGTTCTTTTTCACATGTAAATGAGTTATTTTATCATCACAAAAAAGCACTATGTCTGTGACAACAGATTCAATCTTCATTTGCAGAGCTTTTTCTGCCCTTGCGCCAACTTTATTCACACTAGAGTAGTTGGGACTGTATGCATGCACAGTACATCTTATATATCTTTAGATAAGGTTGGATCTAGGGACTCTTGTGTGTAACGTACAATGGGAATTTATAATTTGTGACATTGATTTGGTGTAGCTCATGGATATTGTCGAACAAGATTCCAATGTTGTTTTGTGATATAAAGAATTAGACCTGATGAAGTTCCAAGAAAGAAATTTCAGTAACACAATGTGTGTTGGTAGAAAGCAATCTTTTTGACTTTGTTTGAACTCTTATGTATGGGCCAATACACAAAGGATGAAGTGAATGAAAGGAGATTAATTTGTGATTTCGAAAGTCATTTTTTGCATTGTGGTGGAGTGCGGACAGAGCGAGTCATTTTAAGTAAGTGAATTTTACATTCAAGAATTGGGATGTTGAGAAGTTCAAAATCCTATCCTATCCTAGTACCTAGTGTTTGTATTATTGTTTTTTGGTGACATACACATATTAGGAATAAGGAGGCTAATACCTTAAGTGCTGGAACTTCTCCCCCCTTCTCCCCTCGTGCTGAGCCCTTTTTTGGCTATATGGGTTAGTTTGCATGTTTTTTCTCAAAACAAGGTATCTACGCCAAATTTGTGTAGTTTATCCAACATCCTGGGGATTTTAAATGTACCCAGGGTTTGTAGATTCCCGTGGTGGAGACTGAGAAAATAGGAAAAATATAGCTACATTTAGAGTTTTTTGAGAAAAATAGAAAAAAGTGGTCCAGATAAGAGTCTTTTTTTTCATAAAAAGACATCAGCAAACATGTTGCTGTGCTTAAGTCACCATATTCCCAACTTTCAGGAACACTAAGAACTGACTAAAAAGCCTAATTTGTTAGCACAAGTTTAGGCATTTTTCAAAGAGCCCATTTGTCCTATTTTTGTGCTCTCAACCTACTTCCAGCTTGTGACTGAAACCAGTGTGAAACGCATGGATGATCCTGAAAAGCTATGTATTTCTGAAAAGTAGTTAAAATTCCAAATTCATCAAGGGGTCATCTGTGTAGTGCCCTTAAGGGTTTCCCAAAGAAAATAACTGTTGAGATAAAGAAATATGGAAAATGAATGGGGAAAAAACAGCCATTTGTGATGTTTTTATCTGTAACTTTTTGTCATAATGTCCTATTTCCAAAAGCAACACGCCATTACTTCCACAAGACCCTTCTGGTTGGAGGGATATATAGGATTGTAGGTTCTTCAACCACCCAAGGTACCCAGAGCCAACAAATTAGCTGCACAATGCAATGGTTTTTCATTGTGTACCGAATATACACCAATTCATATGGTGAAACATGTAGATTGAAAAATGGGTATCAAGGAAATTTATGACTATCTGAAATGGACATAAGATTTGGAGTTTGAGCATTGGTTATTTGTACATTGCTTAATTTGTGGTTACTTGTACTAGCATGATTTTGAGGATATTCTTCAAGATGTATTCTTTCTTCTAGGCTAGCTTACATTTGGAAGGCACAAATGCAGCAAAATCAAATTGATAATAACAAATATCCTACTATTTTATGCTCACATATGTCTGCCAATGGAAATGGTACCTCACTTTGGTGGGTAGGCCTTGTGCCTGCAACAAGAAGCAGGCCAAAACACAATGTGGACTCATTACATTTTTCCACTGAAAACTGACCATTTTCTTAAAGTGGGTAGCTGTGGGTTTTAGGCCCTAGCTCATATGGCACCTAGGGAAACCTAGCAAACTTGAAAATATTTAAAAGCTAGAGGCCAGGGGAGATCCAGGGGTGGGGTGACTTGCACTGCTCTCATCAGGTTTTTATATCCTGAATCCCTTGCAAACCTCAAACTTTAACAAAAGAACACATTTCCTCACATTTCTGCGATGGAGAATTCTAGAATCTATAGGGAGCTCCAATTTTCCTTCCACCCAGCATTCACCCAAGTATCTCTGTAAAAATGGTACCTCACTTGTGTGAGTAGGCCTAGTGCCCACAACAGGAAACAGCCCAAAACGCAACATGGATACATCACATATTTCCTCTCAAAACAGACCCTTTTTTTCCAAAGTGGGGTGGTGTGAGAAAGTAGTCTCTTTCTAGCATGGTTACTCCCACTTTTGGCCTGTTTGTGAGTGTATGCCAATGTGTTTTTACTGTATCACTGGGATCCTGCTAGCCTGGACCCCAGTGCTCATAGATAAAAAACCTATATGTCAGTGTGTTTTGCCTGTCTCACTGGGATCCTGCCATGACCCCAGTGCTCATAGTTGTGGCCTAATGTGTATGCCTGTGTAGTGCCTAACGGTGTCACTGAGGCTCTGCTAACCAGAACCTCAGTGCTTATGCTCTCTCTTCTTTTAAATTTGTCACTGTAGGCCAGTGACTTCATTTACCAATTTCATTTGCCATACTGGACCACCCTTGTATGTCCCTAGTATATGGTACCTAGGTACCCAGGGATTGGGGTTCCAGGAGATCCATATGGGCTGCAACATTTCATTTTGCCACCCATAGGGAGCTCAGACAAACCCTTACACAGGACTGCCATTGCAGCCTGCGTGAAATAACGCACATGTTATTTCACAGCCATTTTCACTGCACATAAGTAACTTATAAGTCACTTATATGTCTAACCTTCACTTGCTGAAAGTTAGGTGCAAAGTTACTCAGTGTGAGGGCACTCTTGCACTAGCAAAGGTGACCCCATATAGTTCAGGGCCATTTCCCCGGACTTTGTGAGTGCGGGGACGCCATTACACGAGTGCACTACATATTTGGAAATAGGTATTACAGGCTGGGGAGGGGTAGCCTCCCCCAGTCTCTGGAAATGCTTTGAAGGGCACAGATGGTGCCCTCCTTGCATAAACCCATCCACACCGGTTCAGGGACCCCTTCTCCCCTGCTCTGGTGGGAAACTGGACAAAGGAAAGGGGAGTAACCACACCCCTGTCCTTCACCACCCCAGGGGTGGTTCCCAGAGCTCCTCCAGTGTGTCCCGGACTAGAGCCATCTTGCTTTGCAAGGTGTGGGGGCACTATGGAGGGCTCTGAGTGGCCAGTGCCAGCAGGTGACGTCAGAGACCCTTCCTGATAGGTCCATGCCTGATAAGGTATCCACTCCCCCTCTCAGGGATATTTAGGGTCTCTCCTGTGGGTTCTCTTCAGATTCTGCTTGCAGGTTTCCTTCAGGATTCCTCTGCAGCAACTTCAGATTCTTATGACCTCGGATCAACCGCAGCCTGTTCCAAGAAACGCTGTAACTGCAACAAAGTGTCTACAAGAGACACTTTTCTTCAGGAACCTCAGCTCCTAGTCAGCAACTGCAACAGTTTCCATGGTGTGCACGCTCTGGGGACTCCCTGTCTTCATCCTGCACCAGAAGGACTGAAGAAATCTCCTGTGGAGTGGTGGAGTCACTCCCTGCTCCAAGCAGGCACCTTCCAAGGCAATGACTGGTACCCTGGGACTCCTCTCACAGCGACGAGGGTGCTCCTAAGGACACAGAGGGTGGACATCATTGACATAGACTGTCCTGAGGTCCTGCTGATGCAATTTGGAGGATGTAAGACCTTGCTTTTCCCAGAGAGTGACAGTACCCCTGTGTACTGCATCTTCTTCACCTCCTGAGGCCTCTGTGCACTCCTTGCTAAATTTGTTTGTGCACAGCCTGGCCCAGGTCATCTGCACTCCATCCTGCCACGCACAACTTGCTAAGTTGTTCTCCGGTGGCGTGGGACCTTCTTTTGTTGTGCTTCATCAACTGCATTTTGCACCTGCTTTAAAGCCGGATCCTGCAACTCCTGGGGGTGCTGGCTGGTATCCTGAGGGCTCTCTAAAGTGCTGAGAGCCCCCTCTTCCTCCTCACACAGAGTTGAGGCCCCCAGATCCCTCCTGGGTCCATCCAGCACCATTTTGATGCAAAACTCACTTTTGTCATACCCTAGGCTTTTTGGTGACTTCCAACACTAAATCTCGTCTGCAACGATCTTCACGCTGTGGGTGCAATTCTGCAGTCTTCGACTAACTGCGGACTCTTCTTTTGCACCCTCTTCTGGGTTGGCAGGGGCTCCTGTCCTTCCTAGAACTTCTTTCGACTTCGGGACTTGGTCCCCTTCCTTTGCAGGTCTTCAGGTCCAATAATCCAGCAGTTGGTCTTTGCAGACTTGGTTGGCTTCTGCCAAACCCCAACAACGAGGTGTGATGTGTCCTAAGAAAACTTGCAGTACTTTACTCCTGCGTTTCTGAGCTCTGTGGTGGGGTAATTTGCTTACCTTTAATGCAGTCTTAATCTCCCAGCGATTCTGCACACACTACACTTGTCTAGGGAGGAATTTGTGATTCACATTCCACTTTCTTAGTATATTGTTTGTATTGCCCCTAGACCTATTTTCTCCCATTGCATTCTATAGGATTGCCTACTGTTTACATTTTCTATGACTATTTACTTGTCTAATTTTGGTGTCTAGTGTATATATTGTGTATAATACTTACCTCCAGAAGGAGTATTGTCTCTAAGATATTTTTGGTACTGTGTCACCCCAAATAAATACCTTTATGTTTGGTAACACTGAGTATTGTCTTTACTTGTGTATCAGTACTGTGTAACTATAAGTGGTATTGCATGAGCTTTGCATGTCTCATAGTTCAGCCTAAGCTGCTCTGCTATAGCTACCTCTATCAGCCTAAGCTGCTAGAACGCTACTACATTCACTAACAAAGAATAACTGGACCTGGTGTAAGGTGTAAATACCCAAGGTACCCACTACAAACCAGGCCAGGCTCCTACAGTTGGCTGTAGAATTTGGCAGCTGGCACCTAGGGAAACCTACAGATTTGCATAAGTTTGCAAACTATACACATGGGTGAATCCAGGGTGGGGTGACTTGCATGGCTCTCACTAGTTTTTTTTTTTTTTTACCCAGATGCCCTTGCAAACATCAAATTTTGGTAAAAACACATATTTTCCTCATTTCTGTGACAGAAAGTTCTGAGTTCCTACTTGCCCCCTATTGGAACAGAAACCCATTGTGTAGGTCGGCCACAACACAAAAAGACCCTAAAGTGCTATATTGAGAGATAAGCAGTGGGGGTAGCTGTGGTACTTTGGGGATACTGTGGTACCACCCATGCAAATCTACAAACCATACATTTTTGAAAACTAGACAACTAGGGAATTCCATGGCTGTTCGTCTTGCATAGATCACATTCGGTTAACTGCTTGGCCTTACTGACTGATGTTTTTAAACACCATGGCCCCACTGCTTTGCACCCTATCCACCCTTTGGTATTCACATCAAATACTCTTAAACACAAGCAGCAAATGTGTGACATGTCACAGAAATTGATTATTAATGCATAGTGAAGATGTGAATGTACCATCCTGACATCTGGCTCCCTGCAACAAAGTCAGTGACCACACATCCCTGCGTCCTCAGGGAGCAGAGAGGGAAGATTAGTCAAACATCATCCACAGCACTTCTGCAATTGATAGCAGAGAAGGTACATCACATATAAATTGTACTGTTGTCAACAGTATGTACCTGCACATCATGATGGTTAAACAATTTACAGTGTAGGTTTACACATTGATAGACAATCCAATACAATTGCACACACGACCACAACCCTGTTCAGGTACTATGAGACAAGATAATCATTGCATCTAACAGTGATGAACTGAGTAATAGACACTCATTGTAGTGTAGTACACAGCTCACACCCTTTGATGCCAAGTATTTACATCAATTGAAATCACAAGAAGCAGCGAACTATGCATATGAACATATGATACCAGAATGTAGTAGTAAAAAATGTGTGAACAAGTAGATAGGGTGTCTGAAGTGTATGCTACACATACAGATAAACTAGATAACATCGTGGGATCGGTGGGACCGTTGACCTACTTGGCAGAACACTCTTGTATACAGTCATCTAATACCCAAATGAGATCAGCACCTACTCATATCAGGAATGGAAAAGGAAGTACACCGAACCTGTACTCCAACATGAGACATGTAAAATGTTGAGCTATACCTACCACAAGATTAGCTGAAGTACTACTGGATGAGCTCTGTCCTTGTGCCTTCCGCATCCCCATCTTCGTCACTCATATATCCTCCCTCCTCTGCCACCGGATTCTCCCTAACTCCTTCCTCCTCCAGCAATGGGCTATCCCTCCTTAGTGCCAGATTGTGGAGCATGCAGCAGGCCAACACAATCTGGCACACCTTCTGTGGTGAGTTCTGCAGGTAACCCCCTGAGATGTGCAGACATCTGAACCTTGCCTTCATTAGACCAAATGTCCTTTCGATCACCCTTCTTGTCCTCCCATGAGCCTCAATGTACTGTTCTTCAGCCATGCTCCTTGGATTCCTCACCGGTGTCAGTAGCCAGGAGAGATTGAGATAACCTGAATCACCTGTGGATAGGGTAAACCAACATTTTCAATGCACTGTGTCACATACAGCCTAAGTAGGAAGGCTGGGGTAACATACACTCATCATACTCACCGATGAGGTAGGCCCTCACTCTTTGTGGAAGCACCATCAACTGTGAGACACTGCTGTTCCTGAAGATTTACGAATCAAGGACAGACCCTAGAAACCTTGCAGACACCTGGGAGTTGTACTGGTCAGCTAAGCAGACCATCTGCACATTAACAGAGTGAAAGCTTCTACAGTTCCTGTACACTTGCTGATCAGCCCTGGGTGGTATTAATACAATGCGGGTGCCATCTATTGCCCCAATCACAAGAGGGATATGTCCCATTGCATAGAAACTAGACTTCACACTGGCCACATCTACAGTATGGGGAAACTGAATGTAGCTTTCCATATGTTTAATTAAAGCGGACAAGACATTCCTACAACACTTTGCTGAACATTGGTGGAGACATGCCTGTTGCCATTCCCACTGTCCCCTGGAATGAGCCAGTGGCCAGGAAGTGGAGGACGTGCACATTTAGAGGAATGGCTGTAGGTTGTCGAATGGCTGGCAGCAGATCAGACTTCAACTGGGTACACAGCTCCCTGATTGTAGCATGGTTCAGTCGATAGTTAGAGATGATGTGGCGTTGTTCCATTGTTGCCAAGTCAACCGGGGTCTGGTACATAGGTGCATGCCTCATCCTCCACAGTGGTCGGCATCTACACATGGCATACAACACAAGAGTGGCTCAATGATTACACTTCATGCATCCTATCACATGGTAACAAATGGAGAATCAACGTCACATCTGCTACCACTTGTTGCATGCAAAGCAGACTTCAAAGTGCCGAGCTATAGAAATACTCATGTTAGTTGTACATACATCTGGGTTTACATCAGAAAGATGGTTGTCTGTCACTGCTAGTGTACAGTCACCATCAATATGTTAGTTTTGTTCCAGTCTGTCATGAAGTCATTTTCTGTATCTGTGCATACTCTAAAGTTTATACTGCCTGATTGTAATGTACACCGTCCCAGAGCGCCACTTATCACATGTCCAGGATGGAAATGTGTAGTGACGCTTTAAAATTATGTTTTTATAACAGTTACAATGCTTGTCCTGCATGCAGGTGACAGATGTCTGTGAGTTCAATCATCCGGGGTATGCCGTCATGGCGGTAGGCAGGCGGAACTGCTGTGCAACTCCTCATTGGTTAACATTGATGTCTATGGCATACAGGGACCAATGACGATTACCGCGGTGGTGCAGACCGCTGCAGCTGTGACTGCCATTTTCTACAGTGTATCCCACGTGACTCGTGACTCTACAGCCATCAAGACCTTCACTGAGTGTTCTGCTGTGTCATGTTCCTGGGAACCACAATGGCTCGTGTTACAGGGGATAGGGCCCCCGCCTTCACAACAGAAGAACTGGAGAAAGTTCTGGATGGGGTCCTACCCCTGTATACAAAGCTGTATGGGGCTCCAGAACAGCAGGTAGGTCGCCTTATGGTTATTTTTGTTGCTACATGGGTATGTAAGTGTGTTAGTTTATGTACGCAGGATGTTCTAGTGGAGGGTGTACCTTTAGATATGACTGCTAGGAATGTTGTGTAAGTGTGAACTCGTGTACGATGCTGATATGTGTACTGTTAGTAGGCCTATGAATGCCGTACATTAATGCACCTCTCCTTCTGTGACTCCCATGTAGGTCAGCGCCCATCAAAAGAAAGGTCTGTGGAAAGCTATCATCAAGGACGTGCGAACCCTGGGGATCCATATCCGGCAGAGCAACCACTGCAGGAAGTGGTGGGAGGACCTGAGACGCTTGGTCTGGAAGACTGCAGAGGCCCAGTTGGGGGACGGCCTTCCAACGAAGAAGGGGTGCCTGTCGGACCCTGACCCCCCTAATGTCCCGCATATTGGTGGTGGCCTACCCGGAGTTGGATGGGTGCTTGACGGCAACACAGCAGCCACAAGGGGGTGAGTTACAGAATACATTTCCTGTACTGTTTGCTTTAGACTGGAAACAGTGTGTTAGCCATGGGATAAAGGTTGTCTAGTGTAGCTATGACAGTTAATGTAGGTAGGATACAGTTGTGCTATGAATATTAGTAGCTGTGAAAGGTAAGTATCTGTGCAACAGCTTGCCATTGCATTTGTACTGAGCCAACTTGTAGGATATGACATGGACATACAGGATCTTCAGTTTGTTCCAATACCTATCTATTCATGTCCATTATGGGTGATACAGGTAAGTATGACAATGTACAAATGTCACTCATTGACTGACTTCTCACAGTAATAATCCTATATACAAGAGCCATGACAGTGTAGAGTAGTACCTGAGTGTTATTGTAGAGATTTCATGATTGTGTATGCACCTCAGAGTGTATGCACAGTAGGTGTGGAGAAATGTCTATTGAGGAATTTTCAAAGAGTCATGTTGTTGAACTGTACAAATGTGCATAGTGAATTAGTATTGACACTATGTTCCCACATTTTTTCACCTCCTTCCCTCCTTTTTGTACTATCCTATCCTTGTGTGTATTAGCGTCAGCAGGCAAAGGAATAAGGCACTGGCGAGTGGGGAGGCTGCAGACCACTGAAGTAGAGGGGACCAGTGGGTTTGAGGGCAAGGGGAGCACCACGGGGAAGACTGAAGCAGAAACCACTGATACTGATTCGGCCTCTGATGGAAGCTCCCTGGCGGTGGCAGAACCTTCTGGGACCGTCCCAGCACCATCCTCGTCTGCCACTCCCCTTACCAACACCGCCTTCCCAATAGCACATCACCCAGTTGCCCGTGCCCACCTACTGAGGAGGGTGGGCATCTCCTTTGCCACAGGCACCTCTGCCCCAGTCAGTCCTGTGGTCCTCAATGCAGAGGCTATTGACCTCCTGAGCTCCATCTTTGTAGGACAGTCAACCATCATGAATGCCATCCAGGGTTTGACATCCCAGATGCAGCAGAGTAATGCCTACCTGGAGGGAATTCATGGTGCCTTGACTGGCCTACAGAGCTAATTTCAGGCTCTGGCCTCTTCATTGACGGCAGCCAGTGTCCTTAGTGCTTCCGTCCTCCCTCCTGCTACCTGTGCCCCATCCCAGAGCCCTCTCCGCTCTCCCAGCCAAGCCACACATACAGGCAAGCACTCACCCAAATCAACAGACAAGGTGCGCAAAGACAAACACTGACACCACAAATCACATCACAAGCATTCACACATTCAACACACAAAAGCAGGCACAACATCAGCCACTACCTTCCCTATCTCCCCTAGCACCTTCTCCCTTACACTCACATCACCATTCACACCTGCCAGCACTGCATTCTCATTTCCAGTTCCTGTCACCACTTGTGTGTTGCCTTCAGTCACCACAACAGCAGACATTCATACATGCATCACATCTGCACTCACCACATCCACAATCACTGACACATGCAGCACACCCACCTTACATGCAGACACCACCTCAACATACATCCACGCGACCTGTCTGTCCTCTCCCACCCTCTCTTCCCCCTCCTCCCAGTACACAAACTCCCACACTCACCCAACATTCCTCCACCTCACACAAACTTATTCTGCATACATCTGCACCCATGTCCAGAACACCTACGCGTCCTACAATCACTACCTCTATCTCCACTCCCACACCTGTTTTCAAATCCATCCCCGTGTTCCTAAGAAAATGTTCCTTGCCCACCTTGACCTGTTCCCTTCGCCTGTCCCACCCCTTGCTGCCCCTTGCCATCATGGTTCCCTCCCCAGGCCAAGTCCCTCCACCTTCAAGTCCTCCTATGACCCCCTTTCTACCTTTGCTGCCCCTCCATCCGCAAAAAAGCTTCCCCCTGTCCCCAAAAAAAACCTGCCCCAAAACATAGAATCCAAAGCCCCTGCCCCTCCATCCAAAGCAAAGGTGAAAACCCTTCCCCCTCCCAAACCAAAACCAAAGGACACCCCTCCCAAGTCAAAGCCCAAGGACCCCCCAAAACCCAAACACATGCCCACAGACCCTTTAGGTGCCTGCCTGCCAAACTGATGCCCCTACCTTGTGGAGGCTATTAGGGTGTCAGGAGCCAAGTTGGGGCCTTTGCCTGGCATACTTAAGACTCATAGACTTTGGACTGGCCTACGGGCCTTGTTGTGTTTGTTGCACATTTGCATTCCATTTGATGTCATATAAATTTAGACAACAGGTATCATGTTAGTTTACTTAACATACATTTGTTGAGTCTTTTTGTTTACAGATACGTTTCCATTCATCTATCATGTGCTGTACAATGTGCATTTTTAGGCATTTCTTTGTTCAAGTTCACTGTTCTTTCTTGTATTTGGCCATTGTTTGCATTGTGTATTTGTATTGGTTTGTGTGTCTCTGCTTGTTAGTGATATTGGTGTGGTTGTGTAGTTTTGATCTGGGGTGTGTGTGTGTGTGTGTGTGTCTCAGTACGGGTGTTCTGTAGCTTGTGTGTGTGTGCGTTAGAGTCCATGTACGGTGTGTGTATGTTGTGTGTGGGTGTGTAACTCTCCCCTTCCCCCCTTGTGTGCTCTGCAGGTGTTCTCACCAATGGGTTTGGCGGTTATAGAGGAGGAAGGCGAGGAAATTTGCTGTAAAGACTTCAAGGTGGCGTTCCATGGCTTCCGCGGAGTTGTCTGTAGAGGTGAGTGGGTCCTTTTCTACTTGCTGTTTCCGCCACGCTTTGGGTGGTGGTCATCCCATCCCAGAAATCGTGGTGGTCTGCAGTGTCCTAATACGGTTCGCAGTGCAGTGGCAACCACCGGCCTGGGGATGGCAACCGCCGTTGGCAGCAGTCAGGCCTCACTGTCAGTACTGACGACAAACTGTCTGTTTCAGTGGGTTGAGTGGTGTGGTCGTAATATGGAGGTCTGCACCGCCAGCCTGGCGGCAGTCCCATCGCCATCTCTGGGGTGGCAGTACCGTTACCGCCAAGGCCATAATGAGGGCCATAATCTTTATATAAAGATGCATAGGTGCATGCTAGTCATGCAGTAAAGCTTTTACTTCAAGTATATCATTTGACTTTGGTTTTACGATGGTGACTGAGGCTTCTATATTATCTTTTGTCAATGTTATTGTTTCAATAAATGCCAATATTCAGGTTAGATAGTATTGCTGAATCATCACCATTTATAGACTAAAATACTCTTCTTCATTTGATATTCATTATTTTCTCATTATTATTATTATGCTTTAGGCGTATTTTCTGATCACTCCTGATGTAGATTCAAGTCGCCAGAGGTACTTCTCTACCCTTCTTTGCTATTGGTTCAATTCACAATTTTTTTATTTGTGTGTAAACGTTATCTACAAGTAGCACCTTCCCAAATAAAATAGTGATTCCGAGTCACAACACAACATCTATAGACTGTCATGTGCATTCATGCAATAATATGACTAAAATGTCACTGTAATCCTGACCTACACATGATGATTGTGTGCACAGGGGACAATCCACGAACATGGGTTTAAAGTAAAAAAGGCAGACTTGAAAATCTTAGTTTGCTTGGTTTACTCCAAAGGTGTTATATGAAATAGCTGTTAATTCAATCTCTACAAGTTACACTTGTGCATTGAACCATGTATGGATATCTGACATTCTCATATAATGTGTCCTTTCTGGGTGCTTTGCTCGGTGGTGACCCGCGGCCAGCACTAGAGTTTCTGTAACATAGCAATGCACGGTTATATTAGAATTATTTCAGTACCAGTTTCACTTTGTTTTAGCATCTTAGACCTGAAGGCCTTAAGGTGGTCATCCCCCAACATTTTGCCTTCCTCCTTCCACTTTTCTTATACTGTGTTTGCTGGTTTTAGGACACTGCACACTTTACCACTGCTAACCAGTGCTAAAGTGCATATGCTGTCTCCCTTAAACATGGTAACATTGGCTCATACCCAATTGGCATATTTAATTTACTTTTAAGTCCCTAGTAAAGTGCAATACATGTGCCCAGGGCGTGTAAATTGAATGCTACTAGTGGGCCTGCAGCATTGGTTGTGCCACCCACATAAGTAGCCCCTTAACCATGTCTCAGGCCTGCCATTGCAAGGCCTGTGTGTGCAGTTTACTGCCACTTCGACTTGCCAAGCCTTAACCTCCCCTTTTTCTACATATAAGTTACCCCCTAAGGTAGGCCCTAGGTAACCCATAGGGCAGGGTGCTATATAGGTATAAGGCAGGACATGCACATGTGTGTTTTACATGTCCTGGTAGTGGAAAACTCCTAAATCCGTTTTCCACTGCTATGAGGCCTGCTCCTTTCATAGGATAGCATTAGGGCTACCCTCATATACTGTTTGAGTAGTAGATTCTGGTCATGTTTAGTATGGCCAGAATGGTAATAGAAAATCCTACTTATTGGTGAGGTTGGATTTATATTACCATTTTGCCACGTTTAGAAAGTGAGCATTTCTCTGCACTTAAAATCCATCTCTGCCTTACAGCCTGTCTTCAGTCAACGTCTGGGCAGGGCTGCTTGACAGCTTCGCTGTGCATTTCACCCAGACAACCACATACACAGGATAATCAGTCACACCTGCACTCATCTGCATACAGAATGGGTCTTCCTGGGCTGGAAGGTTGGATGGCCTGACACTTACATTTCAAAGACTAGTGGCCTGCCTTCGACTGCCTAACCCCCTACTGGGACCCTGGTAGACAGACCTGTACTGAAAGACGACCTTGTGCACTTCAAAACCACTCTTTGAAGTCTCCCCCACTTCAAAGGCATTATGGGTATATAAACTGGCCCCTAACCCCACCAAATCGGACACTTCTGGACCTGAACCTGCAACCTGTCGAAAGGAACTGCCTGGCTGCCCAAAGGACTCATCTGGACTGTTATGCTGAGTAGGACTGCTGCCCTGCTGCCTTGCTGCCCTCTGACTTTGCTGAGAATAGCTCTCCGCAAGGGCTTGAATTGAGCTTGCCTCCTGTTTCCTGAAGTCTCAGGGCCAAAAAGACTTCATCTCTTCAGGAAACTCCTTGCGCACTGAAATTCGGTGCACAGCATGCCGTAAACGACACACAGCCTGCCTTGTGACGAGAAGATCGCCGCACCGCTGAACCAGCCCGACTTCCAGAGTGAAGAATCAATACAGCACCTGCCTTGTGACCAGAAATTCGCCACACAGCCCTTCCGGATCGACGCACAGCCGAACCGAAATGACGCAGCCCAACTTCCAGAGTGAAGAATCGACACAGCACCTGCCGTGCGACAGAAAATGTGGCTCATTGCCATACCGGGTCGACGCAACGCCTGTGACTTCGTCCCGTATGCTCAGGATTTCCACGCATCGTCCCTGGGTTTAAAAAAGACCCTCACATCGCAGTGAGAAACCAAGACTGCGTGCCGGAAATCGACGCAAAGCCCCTTGTAGCATGGAAAGAAATAACACGTCTGTGCTGTGAAGGAAATTCTGACGCACACCCTATCTTTTTCCACACATCTCCGCCTCTGTGGTCTCCATGCATGATATTTCTTGACGCAAACCAAGTACTTTGTGTGAATCAATAGACAACTGTTGATTTAAGGCACTTTTTTTTAATCTTGCAAAAGTGAAATCTCAACTTGTGCTTATTGAATTGTTTTTGTTTTCACTTTAATTTAACCAGATAAATATCTTATATTTTTCTAAACGTATGGTGTATTTTTGTGGTGTTTTCACTGTTACTGTATGATTTATTGCACAGATACTATACACATTGCCTTGTAAGTTAAGCGTGACTGCTCAGTGCCAAGCTACCAGAGGGTGGGCACAGGATAATTTGGATTGTGTGTGACCTACCCTGACTAGGACTGTGGTCCCTACTTGGACAAAGATGAATACTTCTGCCAACTAGAGGTCCCATTTCTAACATAGCATATTTATCTATTGAATTCTTTATTTGTGTAGGAACTGTGTGTTGGGGGGCGGGTGTGGGAGCTAGGCAAGATGATTGCAGCGCTGCTTATGCTTTACTGTTCTGCGTCGGGGAAAGCTTTAATTCCATTGTTATACCTTGTTTTATTATTTTGAAGTAAATTTGCAATGCTGCATGAACTGTATTTGTTGTGTGTGAAGGAAAATTGTACTCCTGAATCCTACACTGTATGTGGGGCGGGACTGCAAGAAAGGTTAGGGGCATATGTGTGTCTGTGTTTTGCATTGCCGCCACCACTGCAGTAACTTCTGTCTCTGTAGGATTGAAGCTCAAACTGCTCTTAGTCACATGGCCCATCTTCTTGGTCTCTTACTGGAGCTTCAGAAAGCTATTTAACTATACAAAAACCAAAATGATTTTCATTATCCATACCGGTCCTTTAGGAGTTAACCATTTGCCCAGACGTACTCTGTACTCATGGATGTTAAAATGACAAAATAGTGAAGGAATACTGCCACAGCATGTGCTGCACTGTGCCTCATAACACATAATTTAGCATACCTTGGACCTCCTGTGTCACATAATTTTAGTGGACCTGCATATGTTGTAGTAAATTCTGATACTCTCACCTTGCCTGTATGACATCTATTTTTTGTTGTGAAAAAAGTAGTTTACTTCCTTGAAAATAGCAAAAGCATGAAAGTTAACACTTCACAGGCCACATAATGCAGACATCTCAGCTCAGAAGAAAAGCGTCTCCCCACCACCCCAGACTACAAAAGTCCCACCGAAAGTCGCACCATAATTTCTTTCTTCTGCATATCTAACTACTTACAGTTACCGGGTAGCACTCTTCTAAATTAACTGCTACACTCGTAATGTACTTAACAAATTAAGTTTTCATTTATTGTGCTTTTTTCAAGGTTTTTTCCAAGTTAACCAATGATTCTTGGTTAACAATCGGTGTCTCCGCAACCTTCCATTCTGACTTATATAGCTTGCCTTACCAAGCTGAAGTGTTATATTTCTACCAGGTGGCTGGTCTGAACAAACTGCCGGGGCTGCTTTGGGTTCCTAGTCCGGCACTACCTCTGGAGTCATGCCCCCCTACCCAATGGCCATACCCAGGGGACTTCTGTCCCCTGGGCATGGTCATTGGGCACAGTGGTATGTAGGGGGGCCCAAATTAGGCCCCCCTATGACACTTTAAATTTTTTTAAAAAAAATACTTACCTGTACTTACCTGGGATGGGTCCCCCTATCCATGGGTGTCCTCCTGGGGTGGGTGAGGGTGGCAGGGGGTGTCCCTGGGTGCAGGGCAGGGCACCTCTGGACTCCTTCCATGGTCAGAGTCCATGGAAGTGAGCCCACAAGTCCCTTTACCCCTGCCCTGACAAGGCGTTAAAAAACGGCACACATTAGGCTGTGCACCGTTTTTTAAGGCCCGCCCCCTCCTGTGCGTCAAAATGACGCTGGAGTATAAATAAGGCGCACAGGTCTTAAAGTCATTTTTGGGGCGGGAACGCCTACCTTGCATGTCATTAACGCTAGGTAGTTTCCCGCATCCAAAAAATGATGCACACAGACGATTTGGACGTCCACGGGCGTCAAAGTTTAAATAAGGTGCACGGTTTGCGCCAAATGTGGGGCAAATTTTTTAATGCACATTCGGCGCACACAGAGTATAAATATGCCCCTACGTTTTTACACGTAATGACCACCAAGCATCAGTTACCTTGAGCTGAAGATAAAGAAAAAAACAACGTTCCATGTGTGCTATGGAAAAAAAACTAGATCGTTAGTGATCTGCTTACCTCTTAAGATGAACGAAATGGAATGCATCTCTACTACAACAACAGTACATCAAAACTGATCAATACATTGAGCCATGAATGAAAATGGGGTGATGACATGGTGAAGTGTGATAAGGAGTAGTTGTGAGTTGGCCCTGAATCACAATGGATGGTCTACCCGGGGCTCAGCATCAGGAGGATAGGGAAAAGACAGGGGAACGGATCAGGGTCATATTATATTGTCTGCCATTTGTGATGTAACCAACAGTGGAATCTAAGAGTCATGGTGTGGTCCATCTGATACTGTGGAGTCATCATCAGACGTGAAGATGTGGGGACCTCGCTCCCCCTCCGAGGAGCTGGCATTATCCTCAAGTGACACCGCTGCATATATGGCCTCTCGCCTGTCTGCGATCATCTGCTCCAGGGGTGGGCACTTGCAAACTGCAGAAAGTGGAGCCGGGCCCACACCGGGCTCGATTTCACCTGTGTCACCCTCCCACTGATTGTCAGAGAGACCCCACTCACGGGCAGTCGACTACCTGTTGTGATGTCTATCAATCCATTGCAGTCCCATATGTCCCTAGAGTCTGTAAACCAAAGGGATCTATCCTCTGTTAGAAGTTTGAGGTAGACAGGAAAACACAGGGAGTATGGAATGCCTAGTTCACGAGTTGCTTCTTTGCACCTTGAACCGACACCCACTGGCATTGAACTGCTGGAGTATAGTCAGGGGACAGCATGATGAGTTGGTTTTCGAGTTTCAGAGGCAAGTCTTAAAAAATCATAAATATGTTATCAGCGATAACTGTAATGTACTTGACCCGTAAATAGATCTCAATTGTGTGACCCTAGGCAAATATTTTACTTTGCAGAGTGACCTTCTTCTTCATTCTCACATGAGCGTACCTTCAAATATGTGAGCTCAGCATTGCTGTTGTACAAAAAAAGTCTTTGTTTGAATAATTGAACTAAACGTTTCCTTCATGTATAAGAATAATCTAGCCCACATATAGGGGACACATGATACATTACTTGACTCTTAGGGCCAGATTTACATGGCCCTAGTGGCTCCTTGCACCACACTAGTGTCATTTTTTTTTAACGCTAATGTGGCTCAAGGAGGCAGATTTTGCTGCACCATACTTACAAAGTGGTAGTATGCATGCATTGCGCCACTTTGCGACCCCTTTCGCCACATTATGCCTGCATCAGGCATAATGTATGCCGGGGGGGTTCCGCCGTTAGGAGGCCTGCAAAAATGGCACAGTGAAATATACAAGATTTCACTGCGCCATCTTAGGTTTCATTTTTAACTCCTGCTCAGAGCAGTCGTTAAAATGATGCACCCATATTAACCTATTGGCCTCCTTGCACTTTGCTCCACTAGCGTCAACATTTTTAACGCTAGTGGAGCAATGCAACACAGTAGCGTAAACAATTCTTATGCTATTGGCCTAAAGTGTGCCATGGTGTGCCGTATTGTAAATACATATGGTATTGTTTGGTGGGGCAGGGGCAACGAAAAAAAACTGGTGCATCAGTACTGATGCGCTAGTTTCTTGTAAATCTAGCCCCTAGTTTACCAATAGGTTTGCTACCATGGCAGGAGTGTTTCTAGGTTTAGGTTTAAATACTAATTTTTAATAAATATGTTACTTAAGCCTGATGTGGTCGCATACTGTCATTTACAGAGAGAAAATTTCCATGAAATGTCCAAAAACCTTCCCACTAACTTTCAGCTTTACTAATAAAACTATATAATGTATTAACAAATCTGTGAAAATCGGGTTTCAGAAAACATTTTACCTTTGCACATCTCCAGGTAAAGTGTTCTGATTTATTTTCATCCTATTAAAATAATGTTTATATCACACAGAAGTACAAACAATGGGCTTTTACAACTATAGAAATATACTTTTAAATGTTTGTGCAATTGGCCTAGCTATTTATATGTTGTGTGGTAGGAAAAAACTGACAAAATCCTGGAACTCTGCAGTCAGAAGGAAAATTAATTGTAAGACAAACTGACCTTTGACGTCTGTCTCTGAACACAGAGCAAATGTGACAAGAATAAGGGGCATATTTAATAAAAGTGGTGCTGCACACATTGCAGTGCCACTTTTCTTGTGCCCCTTAGCGCCTCACTAACGCCACCATGTGTGTGCCATATTTAAAATACTGCGCTACATGGTGGTAGTTAGGGACTAGGGCCCATATTTATACTTTTTGATGCAAAACTGCGCCAATGCATTTTTGCGTCAAAAATATTACAGCCGGTTAACACCATTTCTGTGCGCCGTGTGGGTGTCAAATTTATACTTTAACGCACGGCGGCGCAAACCACAGGTGTGAGTCATTTTCTTTGACGCACACCACAGCGTCACGTCGTAAAGGAAAACTACATTAACGCAGCGGAAATTACTATGAGCCGATTTACGTCACCGGATATGCAGCGTTTTTTGACGCAATAGCATCAAAACTCGCCGCAAACACAGCCATTTCTGCAGAGGAGAGCCAAAATGGATCCCAGATGCCTGTTCAGACCAGGAACCAGCCAGGAGGACCCACACAAGACCCAGGACAGAGAGAAGAAGAAAAGAAAGTGTTGCTTCAATGTAGAGGAGCAGGAAATTCTGGTTAAAGAGGTGAAGGAACACCAGCACCAACTGTTTGTCACCTCAAAGTTGCCAATTAGTAGGAGAGAGGCAATATGGCAACAAATCGTTGACAAGATTAATAGTGAGGCAGAAGTACGCAGAACAGTCATCAAGTGCAAGAAACGCTGGCATGACTGCAAGCGCAGGACCAAGGAAAAGATGGCCAGGAACAGGAAGGCAGCACTGCAGACTGGAGGTGGGAGTCAAGCACCGCAGGGGGCCCTGGACCACATGGAGGAGATGGTTGCAGCCATCATCCCTGAGGAGATCGTCACAGGGATCCAAGGACAGGACAGCGCAGACTACTAGGAGACAACGCACATGCAGGGTAAGTCGCATGGGGAATTAAAATGCACTAATGTTAACTGCCAGCAGGGGGGATACCTACTACACAATGCATGTAAGTCATCATATACATGGAGTGGCATGGGTAAAGGGGCACGGCAAGGGGGCATGTCCTGTTCAGATGAAACCTGGGGCACACCACTACACAACACCAACAACCTTTCCATGGGGGTATGCTGCCATGACAACAATGTTGCAAAGGTAAAGCCACACCAAGAGGGAAGGGCACAACGTCAAACTGACATCTCGTCACACGTCAGCCACTATACTCCCTACATTAACTAGGGCCCAATTAACAACCTCTAGCCATACCGACAACTGGAATGTAACATTGACAACAGTTGCCACTACCACCTCTGCTGTGTGTGCTGGTCAAGTAGCCAATGGCTGTAACGTCCCCATGGATCATACACACCCAAATTAGAGGGCTTAGGATGACAACGTTAACAATCCCCTGAAATCAAGACAAAAGTTCCAGTCCTGTCAAATGTGAATGTCCATAGTTGCCGCAAACATCAGCCAATGTCATCCACATTAGGAGGCACACAGCACTAATGTCACACCCATGCTTTACATGTCAGGGTCCATCCTGTGCCTGGGTCACAATGCAACATCCCAAATGCCATACTGCTCAGACAACAGCATTGAGGGGGAGGACACATGTAACTGGTCACTGAAATGCACCTGCACAGTCAGAGGAGGAAATAGGACACTGCTCCGACTATCAGGGCAATCCAATGTACCACACATTCCCCAACATCAGCAGTTCACATTACCAATGCTGACATCCATATTGTGCCATAACTATGCTATACATAGTATACGATACATTTCAACTACATATAGGTAGGTGTGAAAGATCAGAGACTGGGGCAGGTCCAGATTGTTAAGTGTGCTGCTAGTGCCATCAGAGCACCCACAGTCAGTGAAAGGCCTCACCATGAGAATGGAAATAGGGGGAAGGTTGAGTAGGACAAGAAGGTGGCAATTCACTAGTTGGCCAGAGCCAACACCTAGAGGAGATGATGATGACAAGTCCACAAACTGACCACAATACATGTGACATGCAGGTGGGGCATAGGCCTGGGAGAATGCCCATCTGAATGACTGGAGCAATGAACAGGAAACAAGATCACAATGTGAAAATCATCACAAGGCAGACATGACACATCACAAATGCCACAACACAGACACACTAATTGTACCGTATTTCATTGCAGAGGATGATAGATCTCCTGCGGATATGCCTATCCAGGGCTACCCTGATGACATGGATGACGAGCTGACAAACATCAGCCACCAGACCCTCCAAGAGGTCCTTGGAACCCCCCAGATCCCACCTTCATTCACGAGGAGGAGCACAGATACAGCAGCCATCGCAGAGGATCCACCGACCACCCCAATTGTACGACATGCCAGCTCCAATACTGCTGAGGACTCTGACGACACTGGCACCAGCTTTGAGAGAACTGTAGTCGGAGTACAGCAGGAGCTGGCCAAGTAGGTGCAGGTGGGGATGCAAAATATGGCAGCCAGCCTAGAGGGGGTGCGTTCGTGCATGATGTCAACTGAAGAACAGGCAGCAGCTATGCAAGGGCGAACAACTATCTTGCAGGAAGTAGAATAAAGGCTGAAGGAAATCAGCACAGCTGTAATACAGTTGACCCAACACCTACAACAGCAATCCTGTCAACGTGTGCACGTATGCAACATTGAACCCCTCAGGGCCGACCTGGCTGCCTACCATCGTGATGTGGCTGCTATTCTTAAGAACCAACAGATCCTCCTTGCAGCAGCACTGCCTTTAAGACCCTCACAGGTAGCAGCTACCGGAATGTCTGACTCCACGTCTACACACACTGAGGTGTGTGTTGCCCCTTCACAACCACCACCAACAAGGGCAGAGGAGGCAACACACACACCAGAAGACAAAGACCAGGAACATATCACCGTCACACATAAAAGTACCCGGTAGCACTAGTCCCTGCCACATGGCCACCTATTACCAAGGTCCTGCGCTTTGTAACATACCAGTCTTGCAACAACTGTACTCAAGCACTGTTCTGCAAACCACTGTTTATCTTGTCAGCCTGCCCAGTGATTGTCTCTCACTAACTCATTGGCAAGTCCTGTCCCTCTGCACTGTCTGACACTTCACCCCAGCATGTCCAATGACATGTCCTTTTGCACTTGTGTAGGATCACAATGGAAGATGTCACTATAATGGACTCACAATCATGCACAATGTACATATAGCACTACAGCACTTTTCAGTAAATAGCACTTACACCAGCACTTTGCCTCTGTGTAATGTGACACATCAACCGTGCAGTATCCAGTGAATTTTGCCTCCTGTCAATTATCATAGATTGTCAATACAAATGTCCTGAAATAATGTGGCCTGATAACTATGCACAGTGACCTGGATTCTACTTACTCTGCCCTTCTTGAGGGTAATTTCTGAGGAAAAGAGAAACTATACACCATAATGCTGTGTTGGACAGAATAACGCTTCCTCAAGGGATGTCAAAACCAGAAAATAGTGCCTACAAAATGTTGCTTCAATGCAAAACTAACATATGTAACATTGCCCACAAATATAAGCTAGCCACATTTGTAATGTCACGCGACAGTTGAGGTCTTATGACAGAGCCACAACTCTCCTGTGGCAGTGGCTGACCAGCCGACCAAGCAGCACATGGCCACATATTTCCAGTGATCAATTGCACAGAGGTGTCTGGTTCATGTGTGTGGTCCAATGTTAATCCTGTATATTTTTAGGGGTCTATGTTGTCACAGTTACGTCCAGGTCTAGTCATGAGTCAGTGGCGGCTATTCCTGTATCTACTGAGTATCCTTCTGAGATCAATGGAAGTAAAGCCAATGAGGATTTGAGTACCCACATGGGGATGGTCCTACCCTATCTCTGCAGACATGTTATGAGACTGTCAACAGGACAACCTTGGTGTGCTGAGTAAGATCATATCTCAGGAGTCTTGTACCGGCAAGTACACAGGTTGGCCTGTAAAGTTCCCACTGCATCTGGGAACATCATAGCCTCTGTTAATTAATCTCGCAGCTATTCACCATGCACGGCCCATTAATATGTAGTGAGCAATGTGAATCAGCTTGTGAACTGTCAGGGTCCTAACATGTGTGGACTTTTCATTCACATTATCTGACGTTGCTGGTTCTGCTGGAGGCACCATACCAATTCCTGCATACGACCATGGTACACTGTCACACTTTGTCACTCATGCATACATGAGACCCAGACAAGGGATAGGCCATGATTTGGGTATTTGGAGACAAGTTCCCAATTATGGTACGATAAATAAGCAGATTATGCTATATAACGTATTTGAGTATGCTTTGAAGATCCACCTGACAAAATACCCCCAGAGGAATGTGAGGGTTGGGAAAGCAACTATGATACATATGTAGCCACAAGGAACCTTTAGGGTAATGCACAGACAGGTGCCAGTCAGGCTGACAGGATGCGGGGTCAATCAGGATCCAGCAATTTCACAAGGTACATACTCAGTGGTCTGACTAAGACTGGTCGGAGGAAGAACAAGACAGTTGACATGGAAAACTGTGTTTGTCCTGTGTTTTGGAAGGCGACACATAAACCCAAAGGCTGTGTTACACAGCTTATTTTTCTGGCAATGCATAACAGTGTAATCAATAAAATGGCAGCTTCTATGCTGTTCCAAGCATCTGCATGGGCAGTGCATGTTCAAATGGCTGGTCTGCATGGAGGTGCTCACAGGTGTGTGCTGCATCAGTTTTTCACAAGTCCTGTAGGTGATATTTAAGTTCAAATGGCCAACAGTACCTTTCACATGGTAAGCAATCTACAGGTGAGAACAGGGCTTAGAGACTACAAGCCAGTGCATTATTTAACCTGACATCCATGCAGACAGATGTACAATGACTATGGCATACCATACTAAAGGGTGAAGCACACTGGATTAATATTGTTAGTCTGTGTGTGTGTAGAGGAGGCAATATCTGGGTACACATATTACCATTCCAGGGACCTCTTAAGGCGGGTGAAGTGAGACCGGGAACATGGGTGTGTCAGGACTTAGGACATGGGCTGACATGTACATGGAATGTCATGTGTGCAATGCTTGTCATAGGTGTGGCACTTGTGCTCTCTATGTTCTGCTTATATGGAATTCTAGTCACACATGGTCCTTGCAAAGAAAAGTGATGTAACAGTTACTGCTGTCAAGGGTGTGGCCATACATTAATGTTACTGTTGCAATTGCAAATCCCCTGCCTCATGTATGATGCATTTTGTTCCATCATTGACTGATGGTGTCTTAGTTGTGTGCCATATGCTGCAAAGAATCATGTTGCCAACATGTATGTGTGAAGTAGGTGTGGTCCTCTGCTATTGCCCTTCAAAGGTGAAATGTACAGGATATATGTCATTTACAGTGTGTGCGAATGTGACTGTTGAATAATACACATCACAATTGCTTTGGAAATTTCTGTGTCCTGATCAGTATATCAGCAATGCTCCATGAGGCTACACTCTTATTCTGATAGTTAGAGATAAAGGTGAGCAAAAATTATTACCCAGACCATGATATGGTGATTATTATAGGTGTTTATTTACATATGTTATCACAGTGGTGATGGTGAGTTGATTCAAAAGCAATTGTTGACAATATTTTGGCGCCTATGCAATCCTGCAGCTGTGTTGGGTTGGTCCCCCTCATGTTGATGGCCAGCATCCTCCTCTTCAGGCATTTGTGGCTCTGGTTCTAATAGGGGAATATTCTTTCGTATACAAATGTTGCACAGGATGGTACAGGGTAAAATGATCTTGCAGACCATTTCTGGTGAGTATAGGAGGCTGCCACCAGTGATGTCGAGGCACCTGAATCTCGACTTCAGGATGCCAAAGGTCCTCTCGACTATGGTGCGTGTCCTCCTATGTGCCTCATTGTAGGCACGGTCTACTGCAGTGCTTGGGTTTCCAAATGGTGTCATAATCCATGGCTGGATCCCATACCCCTGATCAGCTGAAAGAGAAAATGATTGAGATCATGTTGATGTAGCTTGCCCCATCAATATCTCCTTGCATGGCAGCAGTTCTCTTGTGTTGTCTGTGACTCATTTGTGTTTGTGTTAATGTGTTGATTCGTAGGCTTCTAGGATGTACCATCAGCATTGGGTTGTTTCCTTGGCTGAATGGGTGTTTGCCTGCTGACCGGTTGTCAGCAGTATATTTTGGGAGTTGCAGTACAATGTGTACTCCCTAGCATTGTGACTTGTGATACAGGTGTCCCTGTGTTTTAACTGGGGGTGAGATGATAGTTCCATACACAGAATCAATTCGACAGTGGTGGTAAAACGTTTGCATCTATGTACCCTGGACATCTCATACCTTTTGACATATGCAATGGATTAATTTAAACATCAGTGAGACGCTTACATTTTGCAAGGTGACAATTAGGCAAACTTCTCCATACGTTGTGTTCATTGACGTCTTAACATTTGACCGTACACTAATTTCACATGTGTGACAAGTTCACTGCAGACCTATTTCTCTGCCCTTGGCAAGTTGACTCAGGTTGTAACGTCTACCTAGACTACTGCACATGGTCTAGTTCAGCTGGCTACCTTGGTTGTGAGGTTGTCGGTTTGGCTTGAAGAGTATTTGTTTGGGTGTTATTGATGTGTTTTTGGAGTTTTATCTTCACAGATGTAATGCCAGTTGGCACCATGTGTTTTTCATTGTGTTGTTTACATTTTCCCCTTGTGTCTGTGACGTGGCATCAGTTTTTATTTGGAACGGTACTTTGTCCCTAGGTGTGTCTCCCATTGGGTGAGGATATCAAACATGCCTAGCGGTGTCACAACCTCAGTGTGTTCCTGTTCACATGTTGCTGTTGCGGTGTATGTGTTGTTTGTCCTAGAGGGTTGCTGTGCAGTGTGTATATAAGTAGGTTTCTGTACTTACCAACAAGTAGTCCATTTCCATATCGTCCATCCTTGAAGTGTTGATTGATGGTACAGTGACGGAAGATGAATGAATCATGTACACTCCCAGGATACTTTGCCACGATGTTGGAAATCAATCCTTGGTGACCCACAATGGCCTGCACATTGATAGAGTGCGTGTGCTTCCTGTTGCGGTATAGATGTTCAGTTGCAGCAGGTGGCACAAGGCGTACATGTGTGCAGTCAATGGCACCAAGGACGAGTGGAAATCCATTAATGGACCCCTGTTTGGTCTCCTGCTGCTTCTGCTGTGTGTTTGGGAAGCAGATGTGGCGGGGTGTGAGTGTGATGATGGCATCCAGTACCTTGGGCAAGAAGGCAGAGAATGATGGCTGTGAGATCCCAGCAACCAGGGCGCCAGTGGTTTGAAAGGAGCCACTTGTCAACATGTGTAGTACAGCTAGCAGCTTGGTTTCTGGTGGGATGGTGCTGGGTGTCTACAAGCTAGGTGCCAGCTGTGGCTCAATGTTGCGCAGCAGCTGCTGAATGGCTTGCCAGTTCAACCTGTACCTCTGGACGATGTCATGCTCCCTGAGGCCATGAGGGGTTGTCCTGGTGCGGAATATCCTCTCCTGCCTTCTGTGTTGCCTTTGGGGTCCATGCTGGTGTTGTGGAAGCTGCTGTTGTTGTTCCTGTGCTCTGCGTCTGCGTGCACGCTGGATGAGAAGCACCTCCATGTCTTCCTTTTGCTGCTTTGCTGTTGCTTCTGTGTGGTTTTATTAAATACAGGTGTGTTTGCCCCATTTTAACGCCTGCCCTGACTCAGGCGTTAATTTTTTACGCAAATCGGGCTGTGCGTCATTTTCCGACTCCGCCTTCCAGCCGAGCAGGATTTTTTCGCAGTAGAATAAATACGGCGCACGGGTGTTTGTGTCATTTTTTGGACTGGAATGCCTACCTTGCATATCATTAATGCAAGGCGGTTTCCCGCATCCAGAAAATGACGCACATGGCGGGATTTTGACGTACGCGGGCTCGGGCGTCAAAGTTTAATTATGGTGCACGGTTTGCGCCGATTGTGCGGCAAAATTTTTGACGCACATTCGGCGCAGAGAGAGTATAAATATGCCCCTAGATTTGCTTGCGCCATTTTTTTGACCCCTCTAATGGGGGAACGCCCCCTTTGCATACATTATGCCTGGCACAGGCATAATGTAGCGCAAAGGGTTACAAAGTGGCGCAATGCACGCATTGCGCCACTTTGTAAATATGGCCTGGCATTTTTGACCTTCAAAAGACACATTAGAATTTAAAAAATGACAGTTATGTGGCATTGGAATGGCGATAGGGGCTCTTAAATATGCCCCTAAGATTTAAAGGCCTCCTTCACTTTCTGACTGAACAGAACACCTGTTCTTTGTCAACTCGCCAGAAGGTTCAAGTAGATACTAAAAGTAGCTCGATCTCCAGCAGTATGGCATTTAAGAGGGTCATCTCGTAGGCCCAAAAGAACAATGTCAGAAGAGGTTGGGATCAGGTATCCCTCGATTTCTTTAAGTTGAGCAACTATTTCCATCCAAAATGGGTGAATGGTTGGACAGTCCCACTGAATATGGCGAAGGTCCCCTAGAGGTTCACACCCCCTTCAACACAGGTCAGATCTGTCTGGGAAAAATGTTTTCAGCTTGGAAGGGTAGTGGTACCAGTCAAATAGGAGTTTGTAGCGTGCCTCTTGCATGGTAATAGAGTGGTTAAACCCGGAGATGTCTCTCCAAAATTTGTGCCATTTCTCTATGGGGATGCAGTAATCCCGTTTTTTTTTTTTATCCCATTAGGCCATATGGTGAGGTTGTCGGGTAAGGACTGTAGAGAGAGGGAGGCTGTAAAGAAAGGACATGCATCCCTTCAAGCCCTCTGCTCGTCAGACAAATTGTTCAATGGGAGGAAGGTCCTTAATGACTGATGTCCTGACATCTGTGTGTAGTACCCCATATTTTAGATGAATATAGTGAAAGCTTTCCGAATCAGGGAGTTTAAAGTGCTGCTGGCAGTTCTCAAAAGTGAGAATGTCCCAGCTGTAAAATAGATCAGAAATGGTGATACCACCTTCTCGCCAACAGTCAACCAGCTCTGGACAAGTAGCAGGAGGAAATGCTGGGTTGTAATGAATTGGGGAAAAGGAAGATGGAACGGTTGTTCATTCGCAACCTCGGTTATTTTGTCCCAGATCTTGAGGGCCGTTCTGATGGGGGTGCTAATGTAAGCATTAGCCGTGCGCTGCTCCTTTGACTTCCACAATAGGTCCCATATATATCTACCCACTATTGCTCTGTCCTTGTGGAGTCATTGTTTGTCGGATTCATGTACAGACCACTTGGAAATTATTTGCAGTTGTGCTGCTTTGTAGTATAAGTGAAGGTCTGGCAGAGTTAGTCCTCCACGCATTTGGGTAGATTTAGTAAGTTGTAGGGCAGGTGTGCTCTATGGTTTTGGCATTTAAGGTGTGCAAATTGGGAGCGTGGAGTAGGTAAAAAAGTGTGGTCTTTTTTGATGGTAAGACCCTGAAAAAGATTTAGGCCCTCATTACGACCCTGACGGTCAGCGTTAATTTGGGGAAAGGTACTGCCAACAGGCTGGAGGTACCTTTTCCCAAATCATGAGCCAAACCGCCAATGTACCACTCATGCCACCAGGGTGGTAACGGCCGCTGGGCTGGAGACTTCGGTCTCCAGCCAGGCGGCCGTCACAATCCCACCCTTGGGTTTATGACCCTGCCTACCACCATAGTTTTCGTGGCAAGCATACCGCCAGGAAAACCATGGTGGTAGGCATTATCAGTGCCAGGGAATGCCCACGCATGCACTCATACGCACCCACACACCGCAACACACACCAACATACATTGTCGCACACACGCATTCACAACATACACGTACACTCACATTGTCATTCACGCATGCACGCATTCAACGGGACTCACACCCGCATGCACGCATACAAAAACAGATACACACACCCCCACACACACAACACCCCCACACACGCACACACCACCCCCACCCTCCTCCCCTGTCGGAGAACCCGACTTACCTGCTTGCAGAGAGTCCTCCGACAGGAGACAGAACGCAGTGCTGCTGCCAGCATCAGCGTCCGCCAGCAAAACACCACCAGGCTGTATCATTGCTCATGATACGGTCAGCGGTGTTTTGCTGGCGTGGCGCTGCTGCTGGCAGCAGCGCCACCTTACCGCCATCTGCCACCATGACCTTCGACGGTATTCCACCAGCATTCTGGTGGAATTCCGTCTACAGTCATAATGTGGATGGGCGGCTGGTAGCCACGACAACAGTATGTTGGCGGCCGTCAATGTGGCGGTAGGCGGCAGTTACCGCCAAAGTTGTAATGAGGGCCATAGTAACTTTGGTAGTACTGTCATTTTAATTGCATGGATACGACCAGGCCTAGTTATGTACATGGGGGCCCAACATTTGAGATCTGCTTTTAGTTGTTGCAGGACCGGAGGCTAATTTGCCTGGTAGGGATCTGCTATTCTAGGAGTGAGTCTGATGTACAGGTAGGTAGTATTTTTTTTTCTCCCGAATAAAGGGGTTGGTACGTACCGTTGTCTCCATATCACACAGAGGTAGAGTAAAATGGAGAGAAAAGATTTGTGTAGGTTGAAATGAAACCCCGCCACTTTCTCATAGGCTTGGAGTTTGATTTGTAGGGCTGTTAGTGAAGTTTGAGGGGAGGTAATGTACAGCAGCACATCATCTGGGATATGGGAGATTTTACGTTCCATCGACCCAAAGGTAGTTCCCTGGCTAGCGAGGGTCACTCACAAGTTGGCATTCAAAGAGTTCAATGCTCCAAGCAAACAAGTGTGAGAACAAGAGGCTTCCTGCTTTGTGTGACCCCAGGAGGAAGGAATCTGAGCCCACCCCATTGACTAAAACGTAGGACCGTGGCAAGGCATAGGTGGCCTCTACCATAGCTATAAAATTGTCACAGAAGTCAGAGTTTCATAGTGTGAAATAGAAATGACCAATCCATCCGGTCAAAGAAAATCTTGGCATCCTGCGCCAATAGAACTGCCAGTACGGATTTTTAATGGCCTTTTTGACCAGGTGGATCACCCTCCTCAGATTTTCATGGGACTTTCTCCCTTTGGTACACCCGTACTGGTCCGGTTGGACCAGGTCAGGCATGATGTTCTTGAGTCTGGAGGCCAAAATCTTTTTATATAATTTAGCATCTAGGTTAAGAAGTGCTATAGGCCTATAGAAGGCGCAAGATTTTAGGTCTTTCCCCTGTTTCGGGATAACGTTGATTAAAGCTTCACTCATAGATGGGGTCATCGCCTGGGTTTTGGCAAAGTAATTGAACAGTGCCGTCAGATGAGGGATCAGGTCGGAGCTAAAGGTCTTAAAGAATTGGACTGTGCAGCCATCAGGTCTGGGGAATCTAGGGAGATTCAGTGTAGAAATTGAGGCTTGAATTTCCTCTTCTTTTATGGCGTCTACTAGTGTAGATTCACCCCATCTAAGTATTTGAGTTGCATTGCAGCATCATTGGGGTCAGCAGTGTAGAGCTGCTTATAAAAATGTCCAAAGGCCCTGGCTTTGTCATTGTCAGAGACTGCCACAGAGCCATCTTCCTGGGCAATGTTCCCTATGTATTCTTTTTTATGTTTTACTCTAAGTTGCCGTGCTAAGTGAAAGCCCACTTTGTTACCTTATTCATAAGTAGTGTGTTTAAGGCATAGGAGTATACATTTGGCCCTATTTGGTATAGATTGTGTTAAGTTTCCCACTCAGAGCAGTGGCTTTCCTTTATAAGAGTAGAGATAGACTTTCTTTGTGGGCTTTTTCAGCTTCACTTAACGTGGGTGTTGGAGAGTTACTGACAAAAATATAATCAGTCTGGAGTAGATGTGATGGAAATGGGAGAAGAATGTATAATCTTGGGATGACGGGTGGAGGGTCTTCCATGCATCTATGAGCCCTAGTGAAGAGCTTTGGGGAAACTCCCAATGAGGGCATTGTGGGGATGTGTGATATCCCATCCCAGGTCCTATGTTAAGTTAAAATCTTCCATCAGGAAGATATCTTCCATTCAACCTCCCGGTAAGGATATCAGTGAGTGTAAAAATGGGGTTTGTCCTGAATTGTGAGCATTTATGGAAGGAATAGTAGGCATTTGACCTGCCAGGCGTCCCTTTACTACTACTATCCTACTTCCTTATCAGTTTTGCAGCTCTCTGGTTGAACTTCTAAGGAGGAGTGGACAAAAGTGCTACGCCATTATGTTTAGAAGTGACAGATGATTTATACATGATAGGGAATGCCGAATGGCGCAACCTTTGTTCCTCATCTCGCTGAAGGCATGTTTCATGTAAAGCTACTACATCATGTGGTTGAACAAGCAAATTTGTCCAAAGCTTATGGTGTTTGGCAGAAGAGTTAAGGCCCTTGACGTTCCTTGCAATCGTAGTGATTACCATAGAAACATATTAGCAGTTAGTCCCCATTCTATAGTGCCCTCATCTCCCAGTTCTTCAAAGGCAAGTCTAACCACCTCTTTTAAAGCTTGACATTTCTGCCTGGAGTCTCTGGTCTCCGTCAGTGTTACACATACCCCCGCACACCTGAAAGAAAAATATATTTAACTAAAAAAACTGTAAAAAGTATTGCTAACAGTCCTCAACAATGGAAGGACATTTCTGCACATTATAACTATAAGGGCGTATAGGTAAAAAACTGCTAGTGCAGCATTGGAGAAGTTAATAAAATCAAGGCGCCCCAACATTAGCATGGTATGAAACCCGGGAGAGGAGGGTTTACAACCTAGAGATTATCTCTCAAGCAACAGTCAGTGTCCAAAAAGGAGAGAAATAAATCAAACAGATGCAGCCCACAAGATGGAAATTAAATGTAATTTATCTGGGTTGCAGGACCTAGCACTGATCTGGTTCCCTCATAGAGTAATGGCAGGTGTCACTCCATGTCATTATTTCCTGATTCCTCAGGCGTCGTAGTGAGAGACATTGTCCCCTCTTTCTGTTGACCGTCTGGCTTCACGTGGGATTTTTCTGGATTGCCCTTCAGGTGCTGCATATCTGCCTTTGATATG
This sequence comes from Pleurodeles waltl, assembly GCF_031143425.1. Lineage (NCBI taxonomy): Eukaryota > Metazoa > Chordata > Amphibia > Caudata > Salamandridae > Pleurodeles > Pleurodeles waltl. Next base: position 653,143,489 of record NC_090444.1, on the reverse strand, counting down.
CCTAGTAGGGCCACTGACTCTAGTAGCTCTATGAAATGATGGTTTTTATTTTGAAAATCAAATGGGTAAGTCCATTGATATGTGTTAGAGACATAGGCCCCTATTTATAATATTTTAGCACCGCATTTGCGTAATTTTTTGACGCAAAAGCGGCGCAAACTTGCAAAATACAATTGTATTTTGTAAGTTTGCGACGTTTTTGCATCAAAAAGCGGCACAAATGCAGCGCTAAAAAAGTATAAATATGGGCCATAGTTTCTGTGACTGGGTAGAAATGCAGACGCCGAGCCAGGGTTGCTGGGGCTATATCTTGAAATAAAGAGCAAGTGGCTTCTTTAAACAAAATTTCATCTGCTGTTTGTGCCACATGCAGGATCACTTCCCTGACTTTCTAGGACATCTCGAGTGCACCTCCCACCCCATGACTCTGTGGACCCACTCAAACTCTATTGAGCTCCATTTTCGTCTGATACTCACCGAGCACCTCTGAGAACAGGCCTGTCAGAAAAGCGACTAGTTTTGGGGCCTCCACTCCCTCTTCTAAATTGCGCATGCATATGTTGTCCCTCCGGGACCTATTTTCCAAGTCTTCACATTTTAACAGGGAGGCCTGGAGCTGCATGTTGAGGAGGTAATCGGAGGATTCCATCTGATTAATGCGATGTTCCAGGTCATGGACTTCAGTGCCGAGATCCAAGATTTTAGTGGCCACTGAATTCAGGTCTTGCTGAAGGGGAGTAAGTTTTGTATTGATTTCCATTTTGAAGGACTCAAGTGAGGATGATAAGTGAGCCTTTAATTCCTCTTGGAGTTCTCTCTTAACGTCTCTTAGGAAAGACAAGATTTTTTTTTAATGAGGGCCATTGCGTCGGTCTGTTTCGCTGTTTTGGTTGCGTCTCTATCTTCTACAGGTGAAAAGAAGCTTTAAACTCGGTTAGACTGAGCTTTTTATGGCAGCATAGAATCTTTGCTAGTGGCCAGCAGGGAGTGCTATAGAAATGTAGAGAACATGGAGAGGGGTGGTGAAAGTTACGATTAAGGTGGGATCATGAGCGAGCTTTGTACAGGGCCTGGTGGGCAGCTTCTTTAGTTTGTGACCTCCTATGAGTGTTGTGGTGTAGGTGAATCACGGATGTGTGCCCATGAGAGGATTAGCACTGTGGCCCAAGCTCCTGTCGTTTTATGATTACGATGGGTCTGACGAGAATCTGGGGAACAGCAAGTGAGGGCCCACAGACTTTGGTGCAGAACGTGGGTACAGCTTCAGAAGGAGATTCCTAGGCCATTACTGGTATTGGGGTCAAAATCGGAAAGGCAATCTGAATAATAGCGGTAGCTTGAAGAGTCAAAAGGATTCACATTTCAGTGCCACCCGCCCGTGAAGACGAAGAACGGGCTCGCTGCCTGGCAAATGTCCAGAAGTCACTGAGGGTCTGGCCTGCCATATTAAGGTCAGGTAAGCGGTCCTTATAGGTTTTGTAGAACAGTGTGATGGGCTTTTAAATGCTGGCACAATACTCCCCCATGGCATGGCTCGGCCGAGTGTCTGGTTCAGGCAGGCACAGAGCACATTTGTTTCAGCGCCCGCAGAGAGGCAGACCCACCTCATGTGGCACAGGTCTATCTCACCAATGTCAGTGCTCCAGCAGATGGGAAAGTCTAACAGCACACCCAAACTTCTCCTCAACTCTGTCTCCTGTCCCCTTGCAGTCCGTCACTGAGAATGAGATTGTCGGGGCACACCGGCCCCAACTGGCCTGTCCAAAAAGGATTCCGTCTGACTGAATGATGGTGCTGCCGCCGATGCTTGGCCCTCGTGGATGCGGAACCACCTCTTGCTCTTTTGGCAGCGCTGTACAGGTCAGTAAGCCTCCTCCAGGGGTCACCCCACCCTCCATCGGCCCTGCATCATGAGAGGGGGTAGATTGTCTCCGACAAGTGTCAGTGGCCAGGGATCACCACAAACGCTACAGCAGAGCTCTCGTGGATCACATCCACTCAGTCATCTTGGTTGGCCACGCCCCTAGTGACAGCGGGTTTTGCATGGGTTTTTTGGGTAGGGGAGTCTCTGGCACAACTGTTTGAGGGTTGAATGTAGCGGAGTTACTGCAGGCATAGCAGCTCTGTGGCAGCCCTCTGTGAGGGACAACAGTGTCAGGAAGAGCCCAGGTGATCATAGCGTACAGAAGAATGTCCAAGGTATGTGTGCGTGGTCTGTGAAGGAGATGTCATTGAGTGTTGCAGATTAGTCTCTCTCTGGTGACATGGTCGAAGAGGAGCCTGCAGACGGTAAATGCCCAGCTCTCTGGATGGAGCTAAGGTGGTCCGTTTACCGGGAGGGCCACCGTTCGGGGCAGAAGGGTCTCTTAGAAGCCGCACTGGGGACTCAGGGATGGCATACCCTCCCCAAGTCTCCATATCACAGCCCTGGAAGAGCACTGGTTCCCACTGTCTCTGCACGGAGGCCCTCCCACCCCTCAGCAAGGATCCCTCTGACTGTGTCCAATGTGCTGGGGCAGGAGTAGGAGGGAAAAGCCAGTCCCACAGCTGCCAGAGAAGGAAGGGAGGAGATGGGATTGAGTGCACGCAGAAGCTGATGGCAATTGTAGGGGCCTCTACTCTTCACCCGTGCAGATGTAATCCCTCAGTGGCAGAGAGGCAGGCAGAAATTCGCAGCCAGCACAGCACTGAAGCCTGTTAGGGTGCTCCTATGGTGGCCACGTGGAGGAGCGGCAGGGTCTGTCAGGCCTGATGGTCAGGCCTGCTGTTCTTGCAGGCTCCAAGAGGAGGCAGGCCGTGTGAGTGCCTGAAAATGTCTGGGGAGGGCCCCACTCACTCCCAGCCACCCCTTGGGGCCTCAGATCAGCGTTGTTGTTGTGGCACACAGCAAGCCTCCACTGGGGCTAGGAGGGGCCGTTCCCAGCAGCTCTTCCTCACTGAGTAAGCCTCAGGCCTTCGGTATCCCTGTGGGTTGCGGCACTCAGCAAGCTGCCATGTCTGGAGGCTGAGAAGGTCGCACTGCATCGGGCCTTGACCCAGGATGGGCCCAAGCTGTTGCAGGCCTTGCGAGCCGGTGATGGGCCTCAGGGGGATGATCTGTGGAGTTCTAGTGGGAGTCCCGGTTGCTAGTGTGTGGATGACCAAATTGCGGGTGATGGTGAGCCACATGAGGAGGATTGAGAGGATTATGTCAGCCGGTAGAGGGGAGCTCTGTTCCAGAGTGGCCACTGTTTTTGTTTACCAAGCCACGCCCCATATCATCAGAATCATATTTCAAATAAATGTACTATGATTTTGCATCCCGTTTTGCCCTGCATTGGAGGCACTGTCATGTATTGGTTCCTTCTCATTGTCCCCACAATTCCTGACACAGCAATATGACCAGGCCTGTATATTCATCAATATCCACGGCAGGAAGGACACTGCACTGAGACACCACCTTTCTTTCCTTTCCATCTCCAGTAGCCCCTGCGGGATAACTTACTTACCCCATGCCCCCTCTTGATAAGACCTCACCCTAACTGCCTGAGGTATGCATACAGTGAAGAAACGCTACACCAGTGGTTCCCAACTTTTTGACTTCAGTGGACCCCCACTTTATCATTACTGGAACCCGGGGACCCCCACTGAATCATTATTAGAATCTGGGGACACCCCCACTGAGTCATTACTAAAAGATGGGGTCCTAATCTGTTAATATTATTTAATTTTCTAATCATTCGCGGACCCCCTGGGGGTCCCCGGACCGCAGGTTGGGAACCACTGTGATACACTGTTTACTCCTACAATAAATACTAGAATGCACAAAATATATTCCTCTAAGAAACACACACCACATTAGTACAGTTAGAGCACTTGCTCAAACATTGGAGGGGGCTCCTTATAGTTTCTACCTATTGTGCCTACACAAGCAGGGCACTAATCTGGATTTGATCTGGAATCCCGTTCCAGGCCCTAGATAGTATAGTGGACGGAAAGGGGCAGTATGCCCCTGTGGAAAGTCATCAACATGGCTCCAGAAGCCTTCTGGTCAGCATGTATGACCCCAAAGTAGATCAGGGGGTCTTCTGGGAGACACTGTCTGAGGTGCTGGCACATAGATCCAAAACACTGTGGATTCTAACTGGTGACAATAATTGTACACTCAACTTAAAACTTTACAGCTCATGATCCCCCTTCCCCATTCCGCCCCTGCCCAGATGGATCACTTTAGGAGGAGGGTTCGCCAGTCATCACTAGTGGATGCCTGGAGATCTCAAAATCTCCCATCTCAAGTCTTCTCATTCTTCTCTGTGGTGTACAATCTTTATGTATGACTTAACAGCATCCTGGGGCATATTTATTCGCAGTTTTGCGGCAAAAAATATAGCGCTGGCTTGCGTCATTCCAAAGCGCCAGCCTGGCGCCAAATTTATGGAATCCCGCAAGCCGGTGCTCAGGGTGGGCTAGCGTCAGAAAAAACTTACGTTAGCCGGGTAGGGAGGGCGTTACAGGGAAGGGGGTTTTGCCTAAAAAAATTACGCTAGGCTGGTTAGAGGCAAAAAAAAAAAAAGCCTCTAACCAGCCTAGTGTCATTTCCTGACGCAAAACCATCCATACCACATGACTTTTGTCTTATAAAAGATGGGAGTCATGCCCACCACCCCAGTGGGCAGCACAGGGGACCAGGGTCCCCTGGACATGGCCATTGCATCCAGTGCCATGTAGGGAGGCCCATGTCATGGCCCCCAATGGCACTTACGTTTTGTTTTTAAATACTTACCTTTACTTACATTAATTACCTGGGGTGGGGTCACCCATCCTCTGGTGTCCCTCTGGTGTGGGTGGGGGTGTTCCTGGGGCTTGGGATGGGCACCTGTGGGCCCATTCCATGGTGTTTCACCATGGAAATTGGTCCACAGGTCCCGTAAAGCCTGGTCTGACCCAGGCCTTAAGTGGCGCAAAGCAAGCTTTACACCATTATTAAGCCCCTCCTCCCACCTGTGCATCATTTTAGCATGGGGGATAAATATGGGGCTATGATGTTAGCACCATTTTTTAGATGGGAACTCCTACCTTGCATCGCATGATGCAAGGTATGTGCACGCATCCAAAAAATGGTGCTAACTCCAATATTTTGACACTGTCTAGCGTCAAAAGATAAATATGGAATTAGGTTTGCGCCAAATTTGCGTAAAAAAAAAGACAATTCAGCACAAATATAGTATAATTATGCCCCCTCTTCTCAATCTCCATTCTGGATGCAATCCAGCACGCCGACTATTTAGGCTACGTTATTTGACCATGATGCACACATCGCAGGTTTGGTGTGGAATGTGACAGTGCCCCTGTTGCTCATGTGTGAATTCCCTGCAGACGTTGGAGGACCCAAACTTCTGTGTCTCTCAAAGCTTACATATTGGCCAATAGTGTGCAGAAAACCGCACACAGCATCCACCAGGGCACTTGAATGGGATGCCTTTAAGGTGGTGACAAAGGGACTTTGTTGGCAGGAAATAGCTATGGTCCGCAACACACTCAAAAGAGGGATTGGAAACTCTGAACATCAGATCATCACATTAGAAAAAGATGTAGTCTTCGATGTCTGCAAGGGTTGCAAGCTTAAGGAGGTTAAAACCCAGTTTGCTGCTCTTTTAGAGCAACTGCATTGCTTCAACCTCAATGTTTATGCGGCCAGGACACATTGTTAAAGGGATAAATACGGCTGTGTCCTTGCGTGGCTGGTACGCCAGGATGCACACTCAGTATCAATTCTAGAGATTACCTCACCCTCAAATACCACTCTGCATGTTCAATTCAACATCCTGGATGCATTCTTTACCTCCACCTATGCAGAGCCCCCTCAGCCCTCCGCTGACATTATCAGGTCATTCCTAACAAGGCTCCTTCTTCCTTGCATGTTACCTGTCACCAGAGATGAACTGGATGCATATGTCCATAGATGAAACAGACCATCCATACCCTAGCCAGAATTAAAATCCTAGGCCTGGATAGCCTATTGTTAAAAAATACTACAGAACCTTTACCACACTCTTTACATCCAGGTTAGCTGGGATGTATAGCGAAGCTCTGCGAGTTGGTAAACTACATTGTCTCTACGAGAATCCCTGATGGTGTCCATACTGAAGCCTGACAGAGACCGGACCCTCCTGGCATCTTAGAGGCCAATAGGCATCCTAGGAATGGACTATAAAATTCTGAGAAAGATCATGGGTGAGAAATATGCTCAAAGTTTACACGCCCTAGTACATTCTGACCAAAACAACTTTTTCCTGGGGTGTAGCATGTCACAAAGCATACGTCGTCTGTTCCATGTAATGGACCAAGCCCCCAGACAGTTCCCATATACAGCTTAATACTGAACCTGGAAAAGGCCTTCAACATGCTAGAAGTGGACTATCTTTTCCAGGTACTGACAGCTGTGGGGATAGGCGAACATCTCTAGGCATACACTGAGGCCCATATTTATACTTTTTGACACAAAACAGCGCTGGCGCAGTTTTGCGCCAACAAAATTACCGCCGGCTAACGTCATTTCAGTGTGCCGTGCGGGCGTCAAATTTATACTTTGACGCACGGCGGCGGAAACTACAGGTGTAAGTCATTTTTTTGACGCACACCGCAACGTCACGTAGTAAAGGAAAACGACGTTCACGTGGCGGAAATGACTGTGGGTCGATTTACGACACCGCAAACCGGATATGCAGCGTTTTGTGACGCAATAGCGTCAAAATTCCCCGAAAACAGTCATTTCTGCAGAGGAGAGCTAAAATGGGGTCCAGATGCCTGTACAGACCCCAGGAAGATGACAACAGACCAGGAACCAGCCAGGAGGACCTACACAAGAACGAGGACAGGGAGAAGAAGAAAAGAAAGTGTTGCTTCAGTGCAGAGGAGCAGGAAATCCTGGTGAAAGAGGTGACGGAACACCAGCACCAACTGTTTGTCACCTCAAAGTTGCCAATCAGTAGGAGAGAGGCAATATGGCAACAAATTGTTGACAAGATTAACAGTGTGGCAGAAGTATGCAGAACAGTCATCGAGTGCAAGAAACGCTGGCATGACTGCAAGCGCAGGACCAAGGAAAAGATGGCCAGGAACATGAAGGCAGCACTGCAGACTGGAGGTGGGAGTCCAGCACACCAGGAGCCCCTAGACCACATGGAGGAGATGGTCGCAGCCGTCATCCCTGAGGAGATCGTCACAGGGATTCGAGGACAGGACAGCGCAGACTACCAGGAAACAACTCACATGCAGGGTAAGTCGCATGGGGAATTAAAATGCACTAATGTCAACTACAATCGGGGGGGGATACCAACTACAAAATGCATGGAAGTCATCATATACATGGAGTGGCATGGATAAAGGGGTACGGGATAGGGGCATTGCCTGTACAGAGAGAAGCTGGGGCACACCATAACACAACACCAACAACAGTTCCATGGGGGTATGCTGCCATGCCAACGATGTAGCAAAGGTAAAGCCACGTCAGGCGGGAAGGGCACAACCTCAAACTGACATCCTGTCACACGTCAGCCACTATACCCCCTACATTAACTAGGGCCCAATTAACAACCTCTAGCCATACCGACAACTGGAATTTAACAGTGACAACAGTTGCCACTACCACCTCCGCTGTGTGTGCAGCTCAAGTAGCCAATGGCAGTAACGTCCCCATGGATCATACACACCTAAATTAGTGGGTTGAGGATGACAACTTTAACAATCCCCTGAAACAAGGCAAATGTTCCAGTCCTGTCAAGTGTGAATGCCCATAGTTGCCGCAAACATCAGCCAATGTCATCAACATTAGGAGATACACAGCACTAAGGTCACACCCATGCAGCATATGCCAGGGTCCATCCTGTGCCTGGGTCACAATGCAACATCCCAAATGTTATACTGCTCAGACAACAGCATTGAGGGGGAGGACACATGTAACTGGTCACTGAAATACACCTGCACAGTCAGAGGAGGAAATAGGACACTGCTACGACTATCAGGGCAATCCAATCTCCACACATTCCCCAACATCAGCTGTACACATTACCAATGCTAACATCCATATCATGCTATAACAATGCTATGCATAGGATACGCTACATTTCAACTACATATAAGTGGATGTGAAAGATCAGAGACTGGGGCAGGTCCAGATTGTTAAGTGTGCTGCTAGTGCCATTAGAGCACCCACAGCCAGTGAAAGGTCTCACCATGAGAATGGATGTAGACGGATGGTTGAGTAGGACAAGAAGGTGGCCAATCACTATTTGGCCTAAACCAGCACCTAGAGGAGGTGATGCCGACAAGTCAAAACACTTACCACAATACATGTGACGTGCAGGTGGGGCATAGGCCTGGGAGAATGCCCATCTGAAAGACTGGAGCAATGAACAGGAAACAAGATCACAATGTGAAATCATCACAAGGCAGGCATGTCACATCACCAATGCCACAACACAGATAAACTAATTGTACCCTATTTCATTGCAGAGGACGATGGATCTCCTGCGGATATGCCTGTCCAGGACTACCCGGATGACGAGCTGACAAACATCAGCCACCAGACCCTCCAAGAGGTCCTTGGAACCCTCCAGACCCCACCTTCAGTCACAAGGAGGAGTTCAGAACAAGCAGCCATCACAGAGGACCTACCCACAACCCCAATTGTAAGACCTGCCAGCTCCAATACAGTTGAGGACTCAGATGATGCAGGCACCAGCTTTGAGAGAACTGTAGTCGGAGTACAGCGGGAGCTGGCCAAGGAGGTGCGGGTGGGGATGCAAACTATGGCAGCCAGCCTAGAGGGGGTGCGTTCGTGCATGATGTCATCTGCAGATCAGGCAGCAGCCATGCAAGCGCTAACATCCATCCTGGAAGGACTACAACAAACTGTAAAGGAATTCACCACTGCAGTAAGGGAGTTGCCACAACACCTCGCACCCCAAACCTTCCACTGCATGCACGAATGCAATCATGACCCCCCCTCAGTGCCGACCTGGCTGCCTACCATCATGATGTGGCTGCTATTCCTAAGAACCAGTAGATCCTCCTTGCAGCAATACTGCCCTTAAGACCTTCACAGGTATCAGCGACCGGGATGTCTGACTCCACGTCTTCAAACACTGAGGTGTGTGTTGCCCCTTCACAACCACCACCACCAAGGACAGAGGAGGCAACACACACATCAGAAGAAGAAGACATGGAACAGATCACCTTTACACGTAAAAGTACCCGGAAGCTCTAGTCCCCACCACATGGCCAACTGTTACCAAGGTCCAGCGCTTTGTAACATGCCAGTCTTGCAACAACTGTACTCAATGACTGTTCTGCAAACCACTGTATATCTTGTCAGCCTGCCTTGTGATTGTCTCTCACTTACTTATTGGCAAATCCTGTCCCTCTGCACTATCTGACACATCACCCCAGCATGTCAAATGCCTTTTCCTTTAGCACTTGTGTAGGATCACAATGGAAGATGTCACTAAAATTGACTCACAATCATGGACAATGTACATATAGCACTACAGCACTCTTCAATAAATAGCACTTCCACAACCACTTTGTCTCTGTGTAATGTGACACATCAACCGTGCAGTAGATCACTGAATTTTGCCTCCTGTCAAATATCATAGCTTGTCAATACAACTGTCCTGAAATAATGTAGGCTGATAACTATGCACAGTGGTCTTGAATCTACCATACTCTGCCCTTTCTGAGGGTAATATCTGATGAAAAGAGAAACCATACACCATAATGCTGTGTTGGACACAATAATGTTTCCTCAAGGGATATTTAAGCCATTAAATAGTGCCAGCAAAATGTTGCCTCCATGCAAAACTAACACATATAACATTGCCCACAAATCTAAGCAAACAGTCAACAAACTGCATGAATGAAGGTGTCTGAATTTACATCCAAATAAGTAATCATGCCGAACAGTGTCACAAATGATCTATGTGAGTCATGAACACGATACTACAAGAGTGCTTACTACCACTCAGCTTATAACAAATGATCCAAACAAAAGTTTTTAGCGGAGCACACCAAATCTTCTTAAAGTACCGATTGTAAAAAGCAAATAGTGGCTGTATAATTAATGATAGAAAATTCAAAATATATTTATATTCCTATATTGTCGTTAACCTCAGTGATGTAAGTTCTCTATAATATTGTACAATTATAGTATTTATTTGAAAATTATTGACAATAGTACGTGACATACAATACTATACAATACAGTGAAAATCCAATAATTATAACATAATATAAATTAATACAATAAAAATCCACTGTCGAATGGCTATCACAAAAGTAAGCTTTAGATCAGTGGGACCGCATGGTCTTTGTTGAATCCACATGTAACATCAGCCGACACGTGTTTTGTCCAAAACTGGACTTCTTCAAGGCTTAATATCTCCACTAGTCCTTGAATCACCAACTGATATCCAAACCTCTTAGTAATATTCGCACATAACTCATTCATTGTACAAAATACCGAAACCAACTTCCATTTCTACTGGTAATATTACTTCAGTTCGCCAACTTCCAGCTAGTCCTGAAATATCACAGCGTCTCAAATATTATCCATCCGCGTCGCGTTCTGCTTCATCAGAATGACACATATAACATTGCCCACAAATCTAAGCAAACAGTCAACAAACTGCATGAATGAAGGTGTCTGAGTTTACATCCAAATAAGTAATCATGCCGAACAGTGTCAGAAATGATCTATGTGAGTCATGAACACGATACTACAAGAGTGCTTACTACCACTCAGCTTGTAAGGGTTTCCTTGAACATCACACTGCAGTCAGACATAACACAGTGTCCCCAATAGCAAATCTGGAGGCCATGTATGTGACATTGAAAATATACTTATTGAGAAAAACACGTTGGGATCCATAGTAACTGTGATTGGTGGTTGCAATGAATGGTCTAATCTTTGCAAGGTAGCTTTGGGGTAGCTGCCAATGTTACAGCTAATTTGGGATTTGTTTGTAGTATTGTAATACAAAAGAAATCATGTACACTCATGCCAAGGCCCTGATCTACAAGCATTTCACACATACTGTAAAGGGTTTACTACATATTTATTAAACTGTAAAAACAGAAGAGAAAACTCAGGGAAAAGCCTTACCTACCCTAATCTAACCTAACCACTCATTAGCCACAACTGTCCCTAACTAACCTAAGCTAAACTTACTTATCACATGTAACAAAACATTCTAAACATCAACCCCCCACCCCCCTTATGAGACGGGACACATGGAGGACAACAGATATTAACCTAAACACTACTATCCTATACTAAACAAATATATAATTTTTGGTATTTTTTTATTTTAATATTTTTTTTAATGTTTTTTTTTTTTCAAAACACACAAGAACCCCAGCATTGCCCCCCAACCACCCACCCACACACTCAAAAAGAAACAGTAGAAATAATCAGGATCCCCATCCCCCACCCACTAACACTAACTAAACTAACAGCCTATACTAACCTAACACTAAGCCCCCTAAACTGACAAACTATAAGAATAAGGAAAGAGGATGGAGGGGAGGGAATCATGTCCATCAAAATGTCTATAGGTTGGCCCTCCAGTGGGTCCGCTTAATGGACCGCGCCCACCGGTTAATACGATGAACATCCTGCCGCAGACAACTCATTTTTCTCAGGACACGGTCCATTTTACGCTGCATGTCCACAAAAGCAGCAGGGTCAATAGCTGCAGCTGGGGTGGTCTGTGTGCCAGCTGAGGAAGTATTGGGCTGTGTAGGGTCAATGTCTGTGGGCTGCCCTGCAGGTGGTCCTGTGCTAGGGCCTGGAGCACTTGCTGATGTTGTTGCCACAATGGTCACAGCTGTTGGTGGTGCCACCTGGGTGGTAGTGGTGGTGGTGGTGGCTGTGGTTGGCTAAGAAGGGCCACCCTGTGGGAATTCCCTCCAGGCTTCAGAGGCCTGTTTGTGCCGGTAACTGCGGGCCATTCTTCGGTACCCCGACTCTACCTGCAGTATATGCTGGTACCGCATTGCCCGCCTTTGGAATTCACGCATCTGGATGGGTGTCATATTTGCTGCTGTGAAGACAAATGAAAACAATTACATTAGGAACTGCATTGTGTGAAATGGCACAAGAAGTAAATCAGACAATACATCTACTGTACTTGTAACAGCTCATATCATCATGCAGATCATTAAATGTCCCTGAGGAAGTACATGGCAGGCCATCTTACAAAGGTCGTTTCACACATAGCACATCCAAACCCTACAAGATAGGTAACAACTGGTATGTTTTGGCATCACAGTTCTGCCAGTTGTCAGCTAACAATCATGCAGCACATCCTCCGCCAATGCCAGGGCTACAAATGTCATTGTACGGGATGGAAATCTAGGGCCACATGATCTGCAAGTTGTAAATGGACCTGCTAGTATAGTACTCATGTGCTAAACATGAGTGTGTATACTAGGTTCAGACAAAAGATTCACTGATTTACATGTCTGTGTACCAAACTTGTATCATCAGTCCTAGGAACACTATTCACAAACCCATGCCTGTGTTTGAGGGTGGGGGGTGGAGAAACAACTAACAATTTCAAACAACATGGACACCCAGGAAGCTCATGAAAGCTGGACATGTGTTTGGCTCTACACACACACCACAGGTAAGGTGTATCTACAAATAGGAGACAGCAAATCCTTGACTAATCCCAGCGCCACACGTCTGGTAATGCAGACCTTTATCCACAACATATACTTGCAGTAAGCCATGACTTACAGCTAACACAGAGATGCAAGAACACCCCCGGCCATGATTTGCATGCACACCTAGGCCATTGCACTGAAGTGCCACATACTCGTAGCACTACATGTGGAGCTACATGCTGCTAGGAAGTTCAACCTACAGTTTAATAAGTACATTAGTGAATAGGGAAGCAGAAGTCTGTGGGTAAGCATTTTGCAGCCCCATTCAGGGAGAATGTGGATCTGACAGGCTGACTAAATCACAGATTAGGTCCAGTGCGACTCTTGCTGATACAAGTGTTATCCACATGACTCATCCCCATTCACATTGCGGGCCTACAGGACTGACCTAGAATCTCTAAATAAGACAATAGGATAAGCATTGGCCAACTCTAAAATGGTGAGAAAATGAAATCCCACTCATGGAACAAGACAAATGATGGGCCAGCGCATCACACCTTGCTATGTGTTCAACACACAGGAGTCCATCACACATCACCAGCAAGCACAACACATAACAGACATATCAACACTTACTGGAGTTGTTGGGGCCCTCGAATGAAGCCACCTCGCCCACAGTGTAGGGTGCGGGTTCACCTGTAAGGAAGGGAGAAATGTGCTCAAATTCTGTGCACTGTCCAACAATTCCAAAGACAAATACTATGTGTAAGATTACATAAGTAAGTAAAGCCACTCAGACATGATGATACTGCATCCGATATAGCACGGCTAACATGTACATACCATGGGTCTCCTGTGAAATTTACACACATATCTGCACACGTGCAGTGGCCCTAACTACCATGTGGTGGGAAACATGCTCCTTCATTAGTGAGCAAACATAATAATGGAGTGTATTCGTCTCATCATGTGTATCCAAGAGAGACATCCAAAGCCACTTTCCTTGAGGAGTGCATTACCATTCAACCAGCCATTGTGGCCATGACAAATTTATGACATACAGGTACAATGTACAGAGGGGCAGGGACAGTTGTAAGCCCTCATATTGTTACAGTTTCTTAATTTGATGTGGCCCAACTATGATGAGTTGCGCCAACCATAGAGATAGGAACCCATGTGCATACCTTTGGCCAGCCATCCCTAAACAAAAGGTGGAACAACAAACACCAAATACCAGTCTAAGATGTTAGCTGAGGGCACCTTGCACTTTTTCCCTATGTCTCCAAATCCAAATCTGACATGTATCCAAAATGACGAAGGACCACAATAATCCCTAAGATTTATAGAACTTCCATGATCGCTTGCCTTACACAGTCACCAGACACACATGAGACATATGTTTGGGCCACATTGCTATCATCAATAGACGTGAAGCCTGCACTCATTTTCAGCATCATGTAGTGTTTCGAAAGTCAGTCTAGATGTTGCGTCAACAAATGTTGGTAATGATTTTGAAAATCTATACCTCACAGGCAAATGTGACCTATATATACATATTTGGCTCCTAATTTGTGTTGCTATTTGACACAAAGGCGGCACCAACTTACATTAAGCAAAAGTATTCAGTAAGTTTGCAGAGCACTTGCTTCCTGACAGCTAGCAATTGTGGTCCTTAACATATTCCATCAATGACCCTGTATGTTTCCAAAGCATTCCACACACTCAACAACATTGCCGGCAGATATTGTACAAATCATCTGATGTCACTACAGAGCATTTAATCGTGCACATTTACATGATTTTTACTCACCAACAGGGCCACCTATCACAATGCCCAGGTGGTCCAGCAGATCTTGCTCCCTGGAAATGAGGTCAGCCCAGCGGTGCTTCAGCTGGTGGTCATTCCTTGGGGTCCGATAGACGCGTTGCAAGTGATGCAAAACCTTTCCCCACCAGAGCCTCCGTGCCTCGGTGTGATACCCCTGTATCACCCGCCCACCTGCCTCAATCATAAGGGGGAGGAAGTGGCACACCAGCCATATGAAACCCCCAAGCTCCTCCTCACCCATCTTGCCAAGACGTGGCCTACCCAACATCTTAGCACAAAAAAGGGTAATTGGGGATAAAGGAGAACAAAGGAGAATAGGATGAAAGTAGATTAAGAAAAACGTAAACTAAACAACTAAAAGAGCCCAACTATCCCCAAACTATCACTACCCACAACAGACTCCCAAAAACAACAAATACTAGACAATACTAGACAATAGTACACAATAAACACTCAGACAGGATACAACAACAATATTTTATTCACAAAATGACAAGTAATGGACCACACAGGAGACAAAAGCGCAATTTAACTAGACAAAACTCTGAGAGCACAGCCACACAGTCTAGAAGAATCACAGACTGTAAAGTGAAAGTGAAAGTACACCCACTGTACATAATTTGTAAACAGGATAACCTATTACATCACTTCCTGCATAAAATGGCGGCCGTTTTGATCGTTATGTGTCAAATTTCTTTGGCGCATACAGTCTGGGCATCATTTTTTTCGACGCACAGGAGTAAAAATGAGGCCGCATCCATATATTTGGAAATAGTCTAACACTTAACCAATTTTCAGGGCATAATGCGTCGTTTTTCGGGCATAAGCGTCATTTGTTGACGCTTGTGCATCATTTTTTGACGTGTATGTGTCAACATTTCAGGGCATTAACTGGCTTTGGGTCATTTTACCATTTTAATGTAATGTTACATTTGTGACACTACTGAGATAGACTGATTGCACCCACTTTGGTCTTGACGGTGTATGGGCACATGATCCGCTACTTCCTTAACATGATTTTCACTCTTGGCTGACGCACTAGATGGCCATATGTGTGGCCTACAAATATGTATTGCACAAATTGGGCATGTTTGGCATCAGGAGAGGATAGCAAGGTGACGCGCATAAGTACAATACCTCAATGCCTATTGCTCAATGTGTGTGCATTGGCTACTAATGTAGTTGTTGACCCAGTGTGTGTGCATCACAAGCTGCATTATTGAAAATATGCTTGTATGAATGTGAAGTCAATGTGTCCAAACCTTAGATGCAAGTCAGTGTGGAAATGAGAGGATATGTGTTAGTCATACATGTAGCAACATCTGTTGTGTGCACTTCCAAGATTTTTGGTAACTTAGACACCACAAATGACAAAGCATGCACCGGATAGATGGCAGACGCTTGTTCATGTCAATGGTCAAAAAGTTGCCCATCACATGTCCTGGAAATTTGGAAACTGCTTCCTAGGTACTTTTTGGTGAACCCACCGTGAGTCAGGCATATGTACAGACTAAGTGGGTACCATGTTATTGACACGGAAAGCCAAAGGTGACCCACAACTGTAATTTCACCCCACAGTTGTGGTCATATGACTGAGCCACAACTCTCCTGTGGCAGTGGTGGACCAGCAGACGAGCCAGCACATGGCCACATATTTCCAGTGATCAATTGCACAGAGGTGTCTGGTTCAGGTGTGTGGTCCAATGTTGATCCTGTATATTTTTAGGGGTCTATGTTGTCACAGTTACGTCCAGGTCTCATCATGAGTCAGTGGCGGCTATTCCTGTATCTACTGAGTATCCTTCGGAGATCAATGGAAGTAAAGCCAATGAGGGCATGAGAACCTACATGGGGATGGTCCCACCCTGTCACTGCAGACGTGTTATGAGACTGTCAACAGGGCAACCTTGGTGTGCTGAGTGAGATCATATCTCAGGAGTCATGTTCCGGCAGGTGTCATTACAACATTTGTACACAGGTTGGCCTGTAAAGTTCCCACTGCATCTGGGAACATCATAGCCTCTGTCTTGATTAATCTTGCAGCTATTCCACACGCACAGGCCATCAATATGTTGTGAGCAATCTGATTCAGCGTGTGAACTGTCAGGGTCCTAACATGTGTGGAATTTTCATGCACATTATCAGAGGTAGCTGGTTCTGCTGGAGGCACCATACCCAATCTCTACATACGGCCCTGGTACACTGTCACACTTTGTCGTTCATGCATACATGAGACCCAGACAAGGGATAGGCCATGATTTTGGTATTCAAAGACAATTTTACAATTATAGTACAATTGAAAAGCAGATGATGCTATACAATGTATTTGGGTATGCATTGAGGAAGCACCTGACAAAATACCCCTTGTGGAATGTGAGGTTTGGGAAAGCAAGTGTGGTACATATGTAGCTACAAGGAAACTTTAGGGTAAACCACAGACAGGTGCCAGACAGTCTGACAGGATGCAGGGTCGATCAGGATCCAGCAATTTCACAAGGTACATACTCAGTGGTCTGACTTACACTGGTCGGAGGAAGAACAAGACAGTTGACATGGGAAATTGTGTTTGTCCTGTGTTTTGAAAGGTGACACATAAACCCAAGGGCTGTGTTACACAGCTTATTTTCTAGCAATGCATAACAGTATATTCGACAAAATGGCAACTTCTATGCTGTTCCAAGCATCTGCAAGGGCAGTGCATGTTCAAATGGGTGGTCTGCAAGGAGGTGCTCACAGGCGTGTGCTGCATCAGTTTTTCACAAGTCCTGTAGGTGAGATTTGAGTTCAAATGGCCAACAGTACCTTTCACATGGGAAGCAATCTACAGGTGACAACAGGGCTTAGAAACTACAAGACAGTGTATTAATTGACCTGACGTCCATGCAGTCAGATGTACTATGACAATGGCATACCATAGGATAGGGTGAAGCACACTGGATTACTATTGTTAGTCTGTGTGTGGAGAGGAGGGAATATCTTGGTACACATATTACCATTCCAGGGACCTCTTCAGACATGTGGGGTGAGACCAGGAGCATGGGTGTGTCAGGAGTTAGGAAATAGACTGACATGTACATGGAATGTCATGTGCGCAATGCTTGTCATAGGTGTGGCACTTGTGCTGTCTATGTTCTGCTTAGATGGAACTCTAGTCACAGATAGTCCTTGCAAAGATAGGTGCTGTACAACTTACTGCTGTCAAGGGTCTGGTCATACATTCCTGTTACCAATGCAATAGCACATCCACTGCCTCATGTGTGAGGCATTTTTTTCCCTTATAAACTGATGGTGTCTTAGTTATGTACCATATGCTGCGATGAACCATGTTGCCAACATGTATGTGTGAAATAGGTGTGGTTCTCTGCTATTGCCCTTCAAAGGTGAAATGTACAGGATATATGTCATTTACAGTGTGTGTGTATGTGACTGTAATACGCATCACAATTGCTTTGGAATGTTCTGTGTCCTGATCGGTATATCAGCAATGCTCCATGAAGCTACACTGTTATTCTGATAGTTAGAGATAAAGGTGAGCAAAAATGATTACCCAGACCTTGATATTGTGATTATTATCGGTGTTTATTTACGTATGTTGCTACAGTGGTGATGGTGAGTTGTTTTAAAAGAAATTGTTCACAATATGTTGGTGCAATCCAGCAGCTGTGTTTTGTTGTTCCCCCTCATGTTGCAGGCCAGCATCCTCCTCTTCCTCCTCTTCAGGCATTTGTGGCTCTGGTTCTAATAGGGGAATGTTCCTTCGTATACAAATGTTGTGCAGGATGGCACATGTTAAAATGATCTTACAGACCATTTCTGGTGAATATAGGAGGCTGCCACCAGTGATGTCGAGGCACCTGAATCTCGACTTGACAACGCCAAAGGTCCTCTCCACTATGGTGCGTGTCCTCCTATGTGCCTCATTTTAGGCACGCTCTGCTGCAGTGCTTGGGTTGCCAAATGGTATCATAATCCATTGGTGGATCCCATACCCCTCATCAGCTGAAAAAGAAAATGATTGGGATCATGTTGATGTAGCTTGCCCCATTAACATTACCTTGCATGGCAGTAGTTGTCTTGTGTTGTCTGTGACTCTTTTGTGTTATTGTGTTGCTTCATAGGCTTCTAGGATGTACCATCTGCATTGGGTTGTTTCCTTGGCTGAACGAGTGTTTGGCTGCTGACCAGTTGTCAGCAGTATGTTTTGGGATTTGCAGTACAGTGTGCACTCCCTAGCATTGTGACTTGTGATACAGGTGTCCCTGTGTGTTCACTGGGGGTGAGATGATAGTTCCCTACACAGATTCAAATTGACAGTGGTGGTAACACGTTTGCATCTATGTACCCTGGACATCTCATACCTTTTGACATATACAATGGATTAATTCAAACATCAGTGAGACGCTTACATTTTGCAAGGTGACAATTAGCCAAATCTCTCCATACATTGTGATCATTGACGTCTTAACATTAGACTGTACACTAATTTCAGATGTGTGACAGGTTCACTGCAGACCTATCAAACATGGCTAGCGGTGTGACAACCTCAGTGTGTTCCTGTCCACATGTTGCTGTAGTGGTGTATGTGTTGTGTGTCCTAGAGGGTTGCTGTGCAGTGTGTGTATATAAGTAGGTTTCTGTACTTACCAACAAGTAGTCCATTGCCATATCGTCCATCCTGGAAGAGTTGATTGATGGTAGAGTGACAGAAGATAAATGAATCCTAGACACTCCCAGGATACTTTGCCACAATGTTGGTGATCAATCCTTGGTGATCGACAATGGCCTTCACATTGATGGAGCGTGTGTGCTTCCTGTTGCGGTAGTAATGTTCAGTTGCAGCAGGTGGCACAAGGCGTACATGTGTGCAGTCAATGGCACCAAGGACGTGTGGGAATCCATTAATGAGGTAAAACCCCTGTTTTGTCTCCTGCTGCTTTTGCTGTGTGTTTGGGAAGCAGATGTGGCGGGGTGTGAGTCCAATGATGGCATCCAGTACTTTGGGCAAGAAGGCAGAGAATGATGGCTGTGATATCCCGGCAACCAGGGCGCCAGGGCTTTAAAAGCAGCCACTTGCCAACATGTGAAGTACAGCTAGCAGCTTGGTTTCTGTTGGGGTGGTGCGGGGTGTCAGCAAGGTGGGTGCCAACTTCGGCTCTATGTTGCGCAGCAGCTGCTGAATGGCCTGCCAATTCAACCTGTACCTCTGGATGATGTCATGTTCCCTGAAGCCATGAAGGGTTGTCCTGGTGCGGAATATCCTCTACTGCCTTCTGCGCTGCCTTTGGGGACCCTGCAGGTTTTGTGGTAGCTGCTGTTTTTGTTGCTGGGCTCTGCGTCTGCGTGCACGCTGGATGAGAAGCACCTCCATGTCTCCCTTTTGCTGCTCTGCTATTGCTTCTGTGTGTTCTGATTAAATACAGGTGTGTTTGCCCCATTTTAACTCCTGCCCTGACACAGGCATTCATTTTTTACACAAATCGGGCTGTGCATCATTTTCCGCCTCCGCTTCCCGGCCGTGCAGGATTTTTGCCCGGAAGCATAAATACGACGCACGGCCGGTTACGTCTTTTTTTGGACGGGAACGCCTACCTTGCATATGATTGATGCAAGGCGGTTTCCCGCATCCAGAAAATGGCGCACACGGTGGGATTTTGGCGTCCGCAGGTGTCAAAGTTTAAATATGGGGCAAGGTTTGCGCCGATTGTGCGTCAAAAGTTTTGACGCTCATTCGGCGCAGGCGGAGTATAAATATGCCCCCGAATGCGCTGACAAATTCGCCCCAGCCAAATCCAAAGAATCTGCCAGAAGAGCCAGCTGGTTCACCAAGGAATTGAAATCCACCAAACACAACTGCCAGCAACTAGAAAGGAAGCGGTGCATCAGCAAAGAGTCAGGAGACCTCTCCACCTTCAAGAATGCACTCATTCAGTACCACCATCTCCTGAAAGCAACAAAGAAGAACGCTCTAACAACTTCATAGAAGCAGCTCAAGGACTTCTTCGCCATTATGAGTGAGTTATCTGGGAATGCATCACCCCCTCCCAAGAACCGTGCGACACCCTGGCAGACATTTTTCATGATAAGATCTCAGTCATCTACAAAAACTTCGATCCCCAACCCCTCGCCACATACAGCATCAACCTGCTAACACCCACGAACACAAACCCTGAACACTTGCTCACCCATTGGCCGTCTCATGACTCAAGTCCCAATCTCCATCATGAATTAGGTGCACTCAGGAACGCCCAGGGATCCCCACTCCCACCACGTCTTCAACCTTGGGAGGAGAACTATTAGGAATGAGCTCAAGAAATCCTTGAACACCTCCATCACCCTTCTTCCCTGAGGACTGGAAACATGCCGAAGTAAGGCCCCTCCTGAAGAAACCATCTGCTGACCCAGCAGAGCCAAAAAACTGCCGACCCATCCCCCGACTCCCCTTTCCAGCGAAGGTCCTCAAGACTTCAATAAACCAGCAACTCACCAAACACCTGGAACACAACAACCTCCTGGACCCCTCTTAATCTGGATTCTGAGTCCACCACAGCACTGAGACAGCCATGGTCGCAGTCACCAGCAAAATCGGAGCCCTCCTCGCAGACGTTCCCCCGATACGCAGATTCAACAGCGAAAGACGCTCCTTATCAAACCTTAGCGCCAAAGGTTGAAATGACCCTACCATGCACCTCAGGTCAACTCCATATCTCCAGCAATTAGAACTCAAGACCTGGTTGTTCGAATGAACAGTCCACCATGAAGCAACAGCATCCCCAGTGCCTTGAAACACTCACAGGTGATTTGCTGTGTGTTGGACTTTTGCTTATGCAGGGTCATCCCCAGTCTTTTTGCCTCCTGCCTCCTATTTTTTTTCTGACCTGTTGCTGTTGGCTTTTCAACTCTGAGCACTTTACCACTGCTAACCAGTGCTAAAGTGCATATGCTCTCTGTGTAAATTGTATGTAATTGGTTTATCCATGATTGGCATATTTGATATACTAGTAAGTCCCTAGTAAGGTGCACTAGAGGTGCTAGGGCCTGTAAATCAAATGCTACTAGTGGGCCTGCAGCACTGGTTGTGCCACCCACATAAGTAGCTCTGCAATCATGTCCCAGACCTGCCACTGCAGTGTCTGTGTGTGTATTTTTACACTGTAAATTCGACTTGGCAAGTGTACCCACTTGCCAGGCCTAAACCTTCCCTTTTCTTACATGTAAGGCACCCCTAAGGTAGGCCCTAGGTAGCCCCAAGGGCAGGGTGCAGTGTATGGATAAGGTAGGACATATAGTAATGTGGTTTATATGTCCTGACAGTGAAATACTGCCAATTTCGTTTTTCACTGTTACAAGGCCTGTCTCTCTCATAGGATAATATGGGGGCTACCTTTAAATATGATTAAAGTGTAGATTCCCCTAGAGAGTAGATGGACATGTGGAGTTTGGGGTCCCTGAACTCACAATTAAAAAATACATCTTTTAGTAAAGTTGATTTTAAGATTGTGCGTTTGAAAATGCCACTTTTAGAAAGTGAGCATTTTCTTGCTTAAACCATTCTGTGACTCTGCCTTGTTTGTGGATTCCCTGTCTGGGTCAGTTTGACAGTTGGGTTGTTTTTCACCTCACACCAGACAGTGACACAAAGGGAGCTGGGGTGTAACCTGCATTTCCTGATTAGCCATCTCTGCTAGGAGGGAGGGGTGGAGTGGTCACTCTCATCTGAAAGGACTGTGCCTGCCTCTAACAATGCCGGCTCCAACCCCCTGGTGTGTGTCTGAGGCCTTGCCTGGGCAAGGCAGGATTTCACAAGTAGGTATGAGTCCCCTTTGAAGAAAGGTGACTTCAAAGACTAAAATGGGTATAAGAAGGGCACCCAAATCTACAGACTTTAGAAACACTTCTGGAACCAAGAGGAACCTCTGCCTGGAGAAGAGCTGAATAGCTGAATAGCTGAGGAAGAAGTGCTGCCCTGCCTGTGACTGTGCTTTGTGGAGCTTTCCTGCAGTGCTGCTTCTGCCAGAGTAAGAGGGCAAAGACTGTACTTTGTGTGCCTTCCATCTTGCGAAGAAATATCCAAGGGCTTGATCTAGAGCTTGCCTCCTGTTGTTTGAAGACTCAGGGACAGCAAAGACTTCTCTCTGCCAGCACCTGGAGTCTCTGGAGAGACTCCTACTCTGCCCTGTGGTGCCCATCCAGTTCCTGGGACCCTGAAAGGAGAAGCTGGCAGCCTAAAGACAAGAAAATCCACGCACAGAGCGGTGTGCGGGGAAAAGATTGACGCAAATCCGATCTGCGGCTGAAAAAATGACGCGCCGCCGGCTCTGCAGCTGAGAAACGACGCTCGCAGGAAACGCGACCGAAAAATCGACGCACGGAGCAGGAGAAACGATGCGCAGCATCGCTGACGGAGGCTGGGAGATCGCAACCTGCGCAGCGGGATTTTCAAATCATCGTGCGGCTGGATTTTTGACTCAAGTACCGCCGTGCGGAGTTATTTTTGATGCACACACGCCCGTGCAGGGTTATTTTTGACGCACACCAGGTACATTTTCACTCTAGCAGCGCTAGTGTGTTTTTGAAACTACTTAAAGACTCTTTTTGATTTTTAATTAATAACTTGACTTGTGTATGGTGGATTTTTGTCGTTTTGGTCTTGTTTTGTTTAGATAAATATTTCCTATTTTTCTAAACTGGTGTTGTGTCATTTTGTAGTGTTTTCATTAAGTTACTGTGTGTGTTGGTACAAATACTTTACACCTAGCACTCTGAAGTTAAGCCTACTGCTCTGCCAAGCTACCAAGGGGGTAAGCAGGGGTTAGCTGAGGGTGATTCTCTTTTACCCTGACTAGAGTGAGGGTCTTTGCTTGAACAGGGGGTAACCTGACTGTCAACCAAAGACCCCATTTCTAACATTGGTGATCAGCGGTTGGGATTTGGACTTGTATTTGTACTTGACATACAGTGATTAAGTGTACACTACTGTTTGAGTTCAGACCACTACGTGACCACGTACTACTTGTTTGGTGATCTTTTGCTTTTTCTCTTAAGGACTCCTTTTTGTTTTACTTCCATGATTTTGCTGATCCCTTGACTGATTCTTTTTACTTCATTGGGAACTTATTTTCTGCCTTTGGAACTTTGCACTTGTGACCATCATGTCTCAATCTGGAGATGCAACAGCTGGAGCTGTGTTTGAAATAGAGAAACTGAAGGAGTACTCAGTTGCTCAATTGAAACAGTTCCTTAAAGATCTTGACTGTCCCACTGAGAGCTCCACCAGGGAGGGGGAGCTGCAAAAGGCACAGAGGGCCTGGGTGACAATCAAGAAGGCTGGAGGGCACACAGAGGAGGAGAATGTGGGTGGGGAAGTGCAGAGGATACACAGTGGTGTAGTGGAGGTACCTGTTACGCCTGGGGGGAGGGTCCCCAGGAGGGGTAGCAGGGTGTCATCCAAGGGTCTGACTCCTGAAGAGTTACAGGACAGACAGGCAGAGAGGGCTCGCCGGTTCAAGGAGTTGAGGATGCAAAGGGAGAAGGAGTTGGAAGAAAGGAGGAGGGACTTAGAGATCAAAAAGAGGATTTGGGCTTATGAGCTCAAAATGAAGAAGCGTGAAATCATGAGGGCTGAATCCAGCTGGAATGGTGGCAGCAACAATTTTTTATCTAGTGCTGCGGAAGAAGTGCACATGCCCAGAGATGTGGTGCCCTACTTGAAGGATGGAGTTAACACACACCAGGAGGTTCAGGGGTATGAGGTAGCTCCAGTGATGCACAGGGTCCCTGAGGTGGATTGGGGAACTGGCATGGGGAGTCATATTCCTACTGGTGGGAGGGGCACTCTACTGACTCTAGGTGAGAGTGACAGGGAGAGGGGTTCCCCCCAGGTAGAAGTCCTGGTTAGGGAGTGTGAAGACATCCCAGAAGAGTGTGGGTTGAGTGTCAGGGACAGTCAGGTACTGTCTCACGAGTCTCAGAAGGGTGATGTGTGGTGCTTTTCCAAAGCAGAGTCACTGGATGGTTGGGTGAAGGGTACTTTGGTTAATTCATGTAAGGGGCTGAGTGATGTAATTGCTGGAGAGCATATGTCTAGTCCTTATTTTCCAGAGCTACGCCAACACCAGGTGGAGTGTGAGTTCTCTGACCCCAGGGAGCTTACAATGGAGGCAGACCTCTTGGTGAGTACCAGAGAGTCTGAAGAGGCATTTGGGGGGGCTCCTGAGAGGAGTGGTCTAGGTATTTCCCAATCAGGTGAGGTAGGGAAGGATTGTAGTGTCCCAGGTAGGTCCCAGTGTAGTGGGATGGGTGAGGGACCCCATGTCCAGTCTCTGAGGAGAGGGAATGGGGATGGGCTGAGGTCCAAGGTGCCCGAGATCCGGTCCCAGGTCCTGGAGGGTTCCAAGAGGGAACACCAGGAGGGGAGCCTAGCCTGTACCATAGGGCCATCTGTTGAGGGAGATCCCACAGTGTCAGGAGAACTGGGGGGGGCGGCTGTAGCCAGCGTCCCACCAGTTCTGGTGTCTGGCAGTACCACTCCTAGTGAGGGGGTGCAGAAGTCCAGACAGAGGGTGAGAGGGGGTTGCGGACCCCAGTGGAGAACCTGGAGGGTCAGGGGTCAGCTCTGAGAGCAGAGCTCCCCATGAATGACCTTAGTGAGACCATTTCTGGGTTGGGGGGAATCCAGACTCTGTCAGATGGGCAGAGGTCAGGAGACCTGCGCCAGCCAGACTCTTGTGTGGCCCTTCGGGACAGTGTGTCCCTTGAGGGGGGTAAGTGTGCCCCCCTGGAAGTCCTGGTGTGCCAGGCAATGGTTCAACCGCAGGGTGGTGACTCTGGGTTGAATGTTCAGGTTCAGGGGGTAAACTCTGACCTGATGGGGGGTAAGTGTGCTCCCAAGGAAGTCCTGGTGTGCCAGGCAGTGGTTCAACCGCAGGGTGGTGACCCTGGGTTGGATGACCAGGTTCAGAGGGTAAACTCTGACCTGGTGGGGGGTAGGTATGCCCCCCAGGAATTCCTGGGTTGCCATGCAGTGGTCCCGTCTGTGGGTACAGACCCTGGACTGGAGGATCAGGTGCAGGGGATAAACCCTGACCTGAAGGGGGGGGCCGTTTGCCCAATCACCCCCCCTGGTGTGATTTCAAGGGGTACTCTCCCTGAGTGGTGGGCGCAGAACCCTGAGAGTAGGGGAAGGGGAGAGAAGGACTCACCCCTGACCCCAGAGCAATCTAAGGGTACAGACCCTGGATTGGAAGGACAGGTTCAGGGTGTCCCCCCTGACCTGGAGGAAGGGGCTACTGCTAACAGTGCCCCTACCATGTTGTCTTCTGGGGGGGCCACTCCTAGGTGGGTGGTTCAGGACCCCAGAAGAGAGGGCAGGGGGAGGGAAGCCTCACCCCTGGCCCTGGTCCAACCTGAAGGTACAGACCCCAGGTTGGAGGATCAGTTGCAGGTTAACATCCCTGCACTGGTGGAAGAATTGTGCAGGACTGCTTCTACAAGCACCCTGACAATATTTTACTCTGGGGGTGCCGCTCCTGGAGGGAGGGTACAGAGCCCCAGAGGGGAGGACCAGGGTCAGGTTATCTTCTCTGACCTGGTGGAATGGAGAGTGGTCAAAGGGTGTCAGGCACCTGGGGCTACTGCCCCCCACTCTCCACAGTCACAGTGCTTGGAGAGGCCTGAGGTCGGGCTCTCATCCCTGACAGTTGTCTGGGGCCACTGTGGCTTGCTGTCCTGGTGGACAGAGTTTCCCCTGGGGGCGGGACGAGAGTCACACCCCGGGGGTGGAGCGGGCAACACCACTGTGTTGGCCCTGGTGGTACTATCTGCCCATTGCAATACATCTGTGAGCAAAGTAAAGTTAGGTGCTGCACAGATGGTGTCTGTAGATGTGGAGAAGGGTTCCCCATGGGTTAGCTTAGTGGGCCCTGAGAGTATGGACAGAGGGATCCAACTGGAGTCAGGAAGGCGTAGAACTGGAACATGCCCCTGCTGTTGTGGGCCTGGGTCCTTGTTCTATCGCCCCAATCAGGGAAGTACATCAAGGTATTGATTGTTCTCCCCTGGCTTTAGGCTGGTAGGGGGTCGTGTTGGACTTTTGCTTATGCAGGGTCATCCCCAGTCTTTTTCCCTCCTGCCTCCTATTTTTTTTCTGACCTGTTGCTGTTGGCTTTTCAACTCTGAGCACTTTACCACTGCTAACCAGTGCTAAAGTGCATATGCTCTCTGTGTAAATTGTATGTAATTGGTTTATCCATGATTGGCATATTTGATTTACTAGTAAGTCCCTAGTAAGGTGCACTAGAGGTGCCAGGGCCTGTAAATCAAATGCTACTAGTGGGCCTGCAGCACTGGTTGTGCCACCCACATAAGTAGCTCTGTAATCATGTCCCAGACCTGCCACTGCAGTGTCTGTGTGTGTATTTTTACACTGTAAATTCGACTTGGCAAGTGTACCCACTTGCCAGGCCTAAACCTTCCCTTTTCTTACATGTAAGGCACCCCTAAGGTAGGCCCTAGGTAGCCCCAAGGGCAGGGTGCAGTGTATGGATAAGGTAGGACATATAGTAATGTGGTTTATATGTCCTGACAGTGAAATACTGCCAATTTCGTTTTTCACTGTTGCAAGGCCTGTCTCTCTCATAGGATAATATGGGGGCTACCTTTAAATATGATTAAAGTGTAGATTCCCCTAGAGAGTAGATGGACATGTGGAGTTTGGGGTCCCTGAACTCACAATTAAAAAATACATCTTTTAGTAAAGTTGATTTTAAGATTGTGCGTTTGAAAATGCCACTTTTAGAAAGTGAGCATTTTCTTGCTTAAACCATTCTGTGACTCTGCCTTGTTTGTGGATTCCCTGTCTGGGTCAGTTTGACAGTTGGGTTGTTTTTCACCTCACACCAGACAGTGACACAAAGGGAGCTGGGGTGTAACCTGCATTTCCTGATTAGCCATCTCTGCTAGGAGGGAGGGGTGGAGTGGTCACTCTCATCTGAAAGGACTGTGCCTGCCTCTAACAATGCCGGCTCCAACCCCCTGGTGTGTGTCTGAGGCCTTGCCTGGTCAAGGCAGGATTTCACAAGTAGGTGTGAGTCCCCTTTGAAGAAAGGTGACTTCAAAGACTAAAATGGGTATAAGAAGGGCACCCAAATCTACAGGCTTTAGAAACACTTCTGGAACCAAGAGGAACCTCTGCCTGGAGAAGAGCTGAATAGCTGAGGAAGAAGTGCTGCCCTGCCTGTGACTGTGCTTTGTGGAGCTTTCCTGCAGTGCTGCTTCTGCCAGAGTAAGAGGGCAAAGACTGGACTTTGTGTGCCTTCCATCTTGAGAAGAAATCTCCAAGGGCTTGATCTAGAGCTTGCCTCCTGTTGTTTGAAGACTCAGGGACAGCAAAGACTTCTCTCTACCAGCACCTGGAGTCTCTGGAGAGACTCCTACTCTGTCCTGTGGTGCCCATCCAGTTCCTGGGACCCTGAAAGGAGAAGCTGGCAGCCTAAAGACAAGAAAATCCACGCACAGAGCGCCGTGCAGGGAAAAGATTGACGCAAATCCGATCTTCGGCTGAAAAAACGACGCGCCGCCGGTTCCGCAGCTGAGAAACGACGCTCGCAGGAAACGCGACCGAAAAATCGACGCACGGAGCAGGAGAAATGACGCGCAGCATCGCTGACGGAGGCTGGGAGATCGCAACCTGCGCGGCGGGATTTTCAAATCATCGTGCGGCTGGATTTTTTACTTAAGTACCGCCGTGCGGAGTTATTTTTTACGCACACCCGCCCGTGCGGGGTTATTTTTGACGCACACCAGGTACATTTTCACTCTAGCAGCGCTAGTGTGTTTTTGAAACTACTTAAAGACTCTTTTTGATTTTTAATTAACAACTTGACTTGTGTATGGTGGATTTTTGTTGTTTTGGTCTTGTTTTGTTTAGATAAATATTTCCTATTTATCTAAACTGGTGTTGTGTCATTTTGTAGTGTTTTCATTAAGTTACTGTGTGTGTTGGTACAAATACTTTACACCTAGCACTCTGAAGTTAAGCCTACTGCAGTGCCAAGCTACCAAGGGGGTAAGCAGGGGTTAGCTGAGGGTGATTCTCTTTTACCCTGACTAGAGTGAGGGTCTTTGCTTGAACAGGGGGTAACCTGACTGTCAACCAAAGACCCCATTTCTAACACTGTGCTTTCCAAATTCATGATTGATTGATCAAGTTGCTC
Organism: Pleurodeles waltl; assembly: GCF_031143425.1. Classification (NCBI taxonomy): domain Eukaryota; kingdom Metazoa; phylum Chordata; class Amphibia; order Caudata; family Salamandridae; genus Pleurodeles; species Pleurodeles waltl. Next base: position 653,114,806 of record NC_090444.1, on the reverse strand, counting down.
TACACTGACCCCAAATACAGGGTCTGTCTAGCCCGGTTGATCTTGCTTCTCTACAGTCACGACGTCTGCTCAGACCTAACCTCCATATATGCTACACTACAGTCATTTACTCAAGCCGAGGTGCAACTGAGGGGAACACTACTGGACTGGAAGGGCGACACCATCTGATACCTCGGCATGCACCTATATCACTCCCCAACTGACCTCCTGGAGGGCAATCGAAAGAGGGCCCTCTCAGCCTTGAAATCACTGATGCAATTTTGGAAGGCCCTACCCTTAGCTACAATGGGGAAAATAGCTTTGACTAAAATGATTGTCCTCCCGCAACTTAATTATTACTTTGCCAACATACCTGCTGGCACCCCTATGTGTTTCTTTTGTGACCTAGATACAATGCTAGGGGAGCTCATATGGGATAACAAACGCCACCATATTGCACTGCACAAAGTGCATCTGCCGGTGGGCAGGGGCGGTCTCAGTCCCCCCTCTTTCAGGCCTACTGTCTTGTGGTACAGCACCTGTGGTTCTTGCAGTGGTTAGTGGGATGCAGTTTGGGAGAAACCTACGCTAGATCTGGCCCCATACCTCTGTCCATGCTCAGGGTTTCCTCCTGCCTATGGCCACCCCTTGGTCCCCCAGTCACTGCAGATAACTGTAGCCTGCAGATTTCTCAAAGAGTCACCTGCCTTACATGCTATTTCCCACCCTATGCTCCTGCTTTCCCCTTACACAGCCTGCTACTCCTCTTAAACTCCCATCCCCTAGCTGCCTTAACGGCTTGACACTCCTGCCCCCTATCTACAGTAGGTGGCCTCTTCATTGAGAAACACCTCCTCTCCTTGAGCAACTCATAGCTGATCACGCCGTCCCCAGGGGTCAATCCCTGATATACCATCAGGTACATCATATGTTCCAAACTCTCTGTTCCACATTAGATGAAGTGCCCCAAACTCACTATGTACTACAGACCCTATTACATGTGGGAGCAGGTTGCCACCAGATTACGTGGCTATACAAGGTTCTGAGGGTACACACAGGGATCCCGCTGACGGCACTGAGGGGCAAATAGGAGGACGAGTTTGTACGGGCACTACATAACACTGAATGGGATAAGGCATTAGAGTTTCCACACATTTGTCATGGAATGCACACTTAAAAAACGTGCAGCTCACATTCCTACATGTGCCTACCTGACACATGAGCAACTCAATCACTATTTACCCACTTCCCTCCTGGGCTGCCCACACTGCCAAGCGCCATCTGCAGGCCTACAACCTCTGCTACGGTCTTGTCCAGCTCTCCCCACATATTGGCATTCAGTCCACACCATCCTCCAAGAGGCTACAGATTTCCCTGACACCTACACGGTGGCATATGCATGGGCATGTTCAAATGTGGGAAATACATAGAGGTTAGGGTGTGCTTCGCCGGTCTTGCTCTCCTTCTTGTCAAACAAATTTTCACCCTACACTGGAGATAGATTCAGGGCCCTGTGGTGACGGCCTGGCATAGGGTGCTACCGCATAGGGGGAGGGCTCAAGGGGAGGACCTGCTGTATGAACAAGCTAGACATCTCTGCAAGCATCTCATCTGCTCTGTTTGGCACACGCTCTTCAATCACTTACTACAACTCACCTGGAATGACAACCTACCTCTGTGAATCCCAACCCTCTCGCTCCTCGCTTGCAAATTCCTCGTTCCAGGCACCGGTCCCTTCAGATTCCCCAATGTGTCATCCTCCCTCAGATGTCACAAGACTCAATGAAGTCTCCACTATCTCTGGGCCCCCCTCCTGCTGCAAACCCAATCTCCAGCATTCGCCTCATTGCACCAGATGTTCCTTGTACACTCTCTGACGGTACAATATTGGTGGGCGGTTGTAATGAGGGCCATAATCTATTAGCTTATCCAGTGCTTGTTGTAGTATGCTGTCACGTAGAGGCTCTCAAATATGAGGGCACTGCAAGATGTGCCCTTAATATATATTCAATGTACTCTCCTCCAGTGTTCAGACCATGTGTACATGCAGGAAGGCAAGACAAGTGTGAAAATTTTTCACTGCCAAACAATTGGAATATAGGCCCTCATTACAAGTCTGGCTGTCGCATGACTGCCAGACTTGCGCTGGCAGTTGCCTTCAGCCTGGCGGTCCCGGCGGTTGTTATCTGCCAGGGCAACGCTGCAAGCAGTGCTGCCCTGGGGATTACGAGTCCCCATCCTCAAGCCATTCCATGGCGGTAAATACTGCCATGGAACAGCTGTCGGAATGGGTGACTCTGGGGGGGCCTGGGAGCCCCTGCACTGCCCATGCACTTGGTATGGGCAGGTCAGGGGCCCCCATGCACAGGCCCATCGCGCAATCCATGGCCCGAATTACGGGCAGTGGATTTCGCGACGGGTACTGCTGCACCCGCCGCACCACCACATTGCCGCCGGCTCCATCAGGAGCCGGCTGCAATGTTATGGCTGTACTCCGCGCCGGCCCAGCAGGGATGTCAAATTAAAGCCGGCAGATTTCAGCCTGCGTTGGCGGCCTGCTGGCGGTACAATATTTGCGGGTGCCCTCGCCGCCCGCCAATGTTGTAATGAGGGCCAAAGTCATAAATGGGGTATGCATGGATTTTAAGAAGGGTAAATATTGTTTTTTTATTCAAACCACTGTAGAAGTGAATGTTAGTCTTTTAAGCAATCTAACCTCTCCCTTTTGTTTCTCTGTAGAACCCAGAGCTTTCCAGAGTATGGCGAGAGACTGTGAAGACAACATGCAGGGTCCTTTGGTGTTTCGTCTTCACAACAGTGCCCCCGATGTGATCCGACAGGTTTTACTTGAACGTGGATGGAGAGAGTTTGATGATCATTCTCAAGACCAGACGGAGTGGAACTTGCAGTGGCGGGGCTCTGCTTTCCGTGCCCCTGAACATGACAGCATTAAACCATGGCAGCGCCTTAACCATCACCCTAAAACCGCCACGATGATGAGGAAGGACAGTTTGGCAAGACATTTAAAACGCATGCAAGGGATTTATGGTGTGTCCCAATATGATTTTAGCCCAGTGGCATTCATCTTGCCAAATGACTACACAAAGTTCATTGCTGAATATACCAAGGAGAGACAGTCACATGACACGAAACAGAGTTACTGGATCTGTAAGCCTGCTGACCTGTCTCGTGGGAGAGGGATTTTTATTTTCAAAGACATAAAAGACTTGACGTATGACTGCACAGTCATAGTTCAGAAATATGTCACTAGCCCCTTACTCATATCCGGATACAAGTTTGACCTCCGTATTTATGCCTGCGTAACAAGTTTTAGCCCCCTCACCGTTTATGTATACCAGGAAGGGCTAGTGAGATTTGCAACAGAAAAATTTGATCTCAGTTCTCTCAACAATATTTATGCCCATCTGACGAACACAAGCATCAATAAGTTTGGGGTGTCTTATGGCAAAGACAAGGAGCGTGTCGGTTCTGGCTGCAAATGGACTCTGAGTCAATTTCGTTCTTACCTCCGCAACCTCGAGATGGATGACGTGCTGCTGTGGCAGAAAATTCATAACATTGTGACACTTACCCTGCTTGCCATTGCACCTTCTGTTCCAAAGGCAACTAACTGCTTCGAATTATTTGGCTTTGATATCCTCATAGATGAAAGCTTCAAGCCATGGCTTTTAGAAGTAAACTTCAGCCCAGCCCTAACTTTAGACTGTTCTAGTGACCTAATTGTGAAAAAAGGTCTCATCAATGACCTAATTCAGCTTCTGAACTATAAGGCGATTGACAGCTCCATGAAAGTTGACAATGGCACAAAAATTCAATCTGGACTTCATTTTATAAGTGGCCATTCTCAAAGGTCCAATGACAGGTGTGCAAATGGACATTTACGTTCTGGACTGGAAGAAAAATTGTCAAGTTCTTTACAATGTTCACACTTTTATTATACTAGCATCTCTGAATTGGAAACAGGTGGTGCATTTTGTTCAGCCAAGGTGAGCGCTCCTTTTAGCAATGGTCATCCTAGACAAAGTAAAGAAGCCATCTTAGAAAGAAACAGTCCACCCAAACATCCAAGGAATGACAGCGTATTTCCCAGAGAACTGTGTGTTGATCCCATATCTAATGAAGAACGGTCCCTCATGCAGCTCGCTCATGGTTCACTCGGCAAAGAAGTGATTGTGAACAGTATTATTTCTGGAACACACCCTAGGAAGACCCTCACATCAAAACTACGAGAAAGGATGAATATGCCTCAACATTCGGCACAACCTAAAGTATCATCACTGATGCTGGCCTCGGCAAGACCTAGACGGTCCACAAATGGATCCTCTCACTTGTCCCATTTGCAGCAGACAACAGACTCTCTGCCTTTGTATTTTGCATCAGATACAGACAACAAACCTCTCCCTCAAGTAGGAGAGTTTATGCTTGTGTTTCCTTTCAATGAAGTGACTTACCAAGCCTCCAAAAACAAGACTGATATGAAAGTGATAATGCAAGAAATCCACAGGTTGATTAACAAATTGCAGCCTCTGCAACAAGAGGTGAAGAAAAGAAGAGATGAATTAAGTCTCTGATAGATTTTGCTTTATTCTCAAAACAAATACTACACTTTTTAAGTTTTTGTAAATCATTGCAATGGAAATGTGTTCATACTAGTACTCCCACGATTCCTGTTTCTTTTTTTTTTAAATATGTCACAGAAGATCATTCTGTCACTGTTTTTTTCCTATTTTTATACCAAATATGAGTTAATCAACTGGGCAAACTCGTGGTAGTTGGGCACACAATTATACAAATTCAAATGTATTTTACAAAGGAGTGCAGTGTACCCAAAGACCTGCAATGATACATCATGCTTCTCTTTGTCAAATGTAGTATATTAGGTTGCCCAACATTGCTCAAGACCTCAGAACAATGTCTATTCCTTTTGTCAGTTTGCAGATCTTTTATTGCTCACACTCACCGCATCAATCCAAGTTGTTGAAAGTTAAGTTCGAGAATACCTTGAATGTGTTCTAGTGTAATGTTTACATTAAGCCAGTTTAAGTGCTTTTTTAGCTGTGTGAAGGGATAAGACAATATTTTAGTGTATGTCCAACGGAATACAACAGTGAGTACGTTGGCCCTAATTGACACTTATCCAGGAAAACCGAACATGAGCCTGGAAGGCATGAGTATTGCAGCATTTGTGGCCTGAGGTATTTACTGCTTGTTTCTAATTGGGGGTGAATGAACAAAGCATCTGTTTTCTCCTGCCCTCTAACACATACACTGGTGAGGCCTCTTGTAAGAGGATGGAAAGCAAGACCCATACAGACATCCCAGAGACTGCAGAATACTGAGAGGGAATCCAAACATATATCACTCTGGTTACATCATCAACAGCCCTATTCAGCCTTTACTTACTGGATCACCAATAAAAAAAAATCTCCTCACAAAACAAAATATAATCGGAGGTTTAAGCTGTTAAATCTTTCCATTGCTTTATTTTTTGTTCCACTCTCTGTTCTGCCTAAAGTAATCATGATGCTCTAATAAGTTTAAAGGAAAGAACATTATTATGCAGAATGAGATTATGTATATCTCTCATAGAGTGCCTCTGTCATTTATTTCAGTTTCTGAAAGTCATACCGACTTGCTATGGCATCACAACAGTTGATAAAAAAAGTGGTTATCAACTGTTGTGAAGTTATTTAGGCATTCCAGACCCGGTGACAGGGATGAGATCAGTACAACCCTGCTTGTGTGCTTTGACTGAAAGCAGAAAGCGTAGCTGCAGGATGGGGAAGGAAGGTAGGAAAGGTAGTAGCTGTTGGTTAAGGATAGCAGGTAAAATATTTAGGGGCATATTTAAGAAAAGTGGTGCTGCACTATGTGCAGCGCCCCTTGTGTTGCGCCCCATAGCACCCCCCAAACGCCACCATGTGTGCGCCATATTTAAAATGCAGTGCACCGTGTCAGTAGTTAGGGAACTACTGTCTACATTATTTACGCTAGTCCGTAGCTTTTCGGGTTTGTGTAAAAAAAAACAAAAAAAACAATGCTAATCCTGCAGAGCCCTTTGAGGCCCTTGTAATCAATGGTATGCCTCCTTTTAACACCTGCTCTGAGCAGGCATTAAAAGTGCTGTAACAAATGAGGCAAAGAAATCTCTTAGATTTCTTTGCGCCATTTTTTCAGCACCCCTTATGGGGGAATGCCCCCTTTGCATACATTATACCTGCCACAGGCATAATGTAGTGCAAAGGGTTACAAAGTGGCGCAATGCATGTATTGCGCTGTTTGTAAATATGGCACAGGGATTTTGGCCACGTTGAGCAACATTAGCTTCAAATAAATGATGCTAATGTGCACAAGGAGGCGCTAGAGGCTCTTAAATATGCCCCTTATTTTTCACAGTTGTGTCAGGGAGGAGAGGGCATGTTATGTATAGCTTTCCCATTATTCTCTGCCCCAGGCAGTAGTTGAAGGTAGGGGCAGATGATTTTGGGGGCCACAGAAAACAAAATTGTAGATGGGTACACAGTGGATTACTGGGATATTTTTCACTTTGGGGTTCTGAATGATATTGTACATAACTCAAGCTTTGCTCTTGTTGTCTATTGACGTCACTCAGAACACCTTGGTGAAAAACATCCCCGCAATTCACTGTTACCTATCTATAATTTTATAAATTGAGGCTCACAGCATATAGTACATGAGCTGCCTTCCATGAGGACTGCCTGAGGTTATAGGGTGCACGTTCTGGTGTCTTTTGAGTGCAGTTTGTGTCTGTTTTTGTCTAGAATGATCCTGCCACTGCTCTAGGTATAGCATTACATTGAACTTGCCAGTCTTGGTGTTATGGGCCATTGTCGACCAAAGCTCCCCCAAAAAAATTCTAAATCAGACACTACAAGACTAGTAAACAAACTTTGCCTCAGTTTAAAGAAATCAGACCCCATCTCACCCACTGTCAAAGACCATCATTGCCATTCAGTGCCCCAGAAATTAAAATATGAACTTTGCGTTGTCATCAAAGCACAGAAGGGCCTTAATCCTAAATTTAAAAGACTTTAATTCGACTTTATACGCCCATCTGTGATCTTAGGTCAGAGGAGGAAAATTTGGTGAAACAATCCAGGTTCAAATGCAAGAAGCTTAAAGAGAGATGTGTTGTGGTGCTTGGCACAAAACCCTAGAACTTGTTGCCTTCAGATATTAGGAGCTATCCTAACTTTTCATTGTGCATGACAGAGTTATAACAAGATTGTTCAAAGATGCCCTCTGTTCTGTAATAAAGCTCCCAGGATTACCTCCTCACCTTTAAGGACTAGTAGGAGATGAACATTCTTCTTCTGATAGACTCTGAGATCCAAAGATTATCAGTCTATGTAAGTGAATAATTCTTGATGATACAGTTAATGTTTTCCTTAGCTAGAACATCTTAGCTTCTAGTATCAGAGTTTTTTTTATGTCATGAACACATAAGCAGTGTAATTTGGTGCAGGATTAACCAATCTAGTCTGGGACTTTCTACTATATCTGCAGAGTGTTTTCTGTGATACAATAACTGCCCAGCTTATACTTGATACTGCCATCCTACTGAGGCCCCCTTACTTGACACTCCTATTCCCACATTCAGCTGTGTAGATTGCATAAAAAATGCTTCTCCATGATGAGCTGGTGCTTCATGCACTGTCTCACCAAAGATGTTTGCTTTTTATCAAACTCCTCAAATAGCCAGTCCAGTGGTCAGTACTTGAAATACTTCCTGCTCTCTTGCCACTCTGATACTCTTTTTTCCTAGGCATGAAAAGTTCCTCCTGTTGGTTGCCGTTTCTGGGACCACACAGGATAAGCAACAAAAAATGAGGCTGCAACTGAGAACATTCCTCTTGGGATACACTACTATTTAGGAGATGGGAATAATCCTTTTCTCTTTTACAAGCTTGCATCATGCTGTTTAATCTTACTGCTATCATTAGGTCAGGGCTTCTTACTCCCACAAACACTGTGGTGCATTGTTGTGTAGGGTGCCAAGCTAGTGGCACCTGCTTGCCGTGCATGGTTTCAGAACAAAAACTGTTGCTTACTACAGTCCTGCAGTAGACCTCACCATGTTGCACAATGTACTCCATTACCAACGTGACTACGAAGAGTTAGTATGGGAGTTTAAGACAGAGTGAGGCCTACACCCTACTGATGTGGCCTAAAACAGCTCTCTGCATAAACAGAATAATAAAATAAGGTGTCTCATTGGGCCACCCGACTCTAAACTCTGCCAGTACTCCTACTCCAGTGATATGAATCTTCAGACACAAATACTTTCCTTTCTCCTATTTGTAAGGTGTAACTACTTTATATCTAAATACCCTGATCATTTTCTACTCTGTGTAGCCACTTCATCTTCCCACACTCAGTGGTAACTTCTACTGCAAAGGATTGTTGCCAACATATACAGGAATGTGACATAAATTACAGATAAAGCAAGCATAATAAATATCCTTCACAATTATCTTAGCAAATCATTGAGCAGTGAAGGCATAGCATTCAGCAATTTTCCCAACCAAGGGTAACACAGTAACTTTTAAATTATGCAGTACCTATATTGTGACACCGGTAGGAAAGTACTCTCTTTTTGAAGTGGTTACCCCCATTTTCTGCCTGATGTCAGTGTGCTTGACTGTGTTCACTGAGACCCTACAAACCAGGATCCAAGTGATTAGGCTCTCTCTCCCCTAAATGCTGTTGTAGCCTACTGGTAACCCAGTATTTCACACACAGTTGGCATACTGGTGCCCCTTTATAAGTTGTTAGTATATGTTACCTAGGTACTCAGGGCACTGGGGTTCCAGGGGATCCCTATGGGCTGCAGCATATCTTTTGCCACGGAAAGGGAGCCCATGCAAAGGCTTCTACAGGACTGCCATTGCAGCCTGTGTGAAAAGGTGCATGCACCCTGTCACTGCCATTTACACTGCACCAGGTCATTTATAAGTCACCCCTATAGTAGGCCCTCTAGCCCTGAGGGCAGGGTGCAAAGTACTGGTCGGTGAGGGCACCCCTGCACTAGCAGAGGTGCCCCCATGACTTCCTGGACCATTTTCCCAGACTTAGTGAGTGTTGGGCCGCCATTTTATCTGTGTACTGGGCATAAGTCACTACCTATGTCCAGCTACATAATGATAACTCCGAACATAGGCATGTTTGTTATCAAACATGTTGTAATCGTACCCCAAGGCATTTGCAAGCATTGGTTGTATGATTCCATGCACTCTGGGGGCTCCTTAGAGGACCCCAGTATTGCCATTCCAGACTTCTGAGGATTTCCAGCCCCAGCTGCTGCCACCTCTCAGACAGGTTTCTGCCCTTATGTTGCTTGAGCAGCTCAAGCCCAGGAAGGCAGAACAAAGGATTTTCTTGGGGAGAGGGATGATACACCTTGGAAATAGGTGTTACAGGCTTGGGAGGGTTAGCCTCCCCAGGCCACTGGAAATGCTTTAAAGGGGACATTTGGTGCCCTCCTTGCATAATTCAGTCTATGCCAGTTCAGGGACCCCCAGTCCCTGCTCTGGTGTGAAACTGGACAAAGGACAAGGGAGGGACCCATCCCTTGTCCATCACCACCCATGTGGTGGTGCTCAGAGCTCCTCCAGAGGGTCCCTAGGTTTTTCCATCTTGGATTGCAAGTTGGCAGGGAACTCTGGGAGCATCTGAGTGGCCAGTGCCAACAGGTGACATCAGACCCACCCCTGATAGGTGCTTACCTGTTTAGCTGACCAATCCCCCATTCAGGGCTATTTAGGGTCTCTCTTGTGGGTGGTTCTTCAGATTCAGATTGCAAGACTCCATCAGGAAAGCTTTGCATCCTTTACTTCTCACCGAAAAAAACTGCATCTGGACCCTCCAGGAACTCTACAAACTGCAACAAAGAAGCAAAGTGACTTCTGCAACATTGTATCTTCAGCTCCTGTCAGCAACTGCAACTGTTTCCCGGTTGTGCTTCCTCAGAGGACAGCCCGTCTTCTGCCTGCACCAGAAGAACAAAGGAATCTCCCTTGGAGTCAAGGAGTCACTCCCGAGCTTCAGCAGGCACCTCTCTGCATCGACGACCAGAGGCGTGGGTCCCCTCTACTGACGAGTTGCATGGATCCAGCATCTCAGGTGGTGGACTGAAGTGGTCCCAACGGTCCTGACATCCTACTTTTTAACTTTGGTGGAGGAGTAGTACCCCGTGAACCACATGTTTTGCAGTTGCCAAGGCTTGTTGGCATCCTTCTACGAAGTTCTTCATGCACAGTGCAACTCTGGCCCCCAGCACTCTATCCTGTGACACCCATCTTCCTGAGTGGCTCTCCGGCAACGTGGGATCCTTTGTTGTAGTGCTGCATGTGCCTCCTTTTGCACCTCCATTGTCCCCGTGCTGTGGGACTCCCGTGCGCACTGCCTGGTCTTCTGAGGGCTGTCTGAGTTGCTGAGAGCCCCCTCTGAATACCCCCTCCTGGGTAGAGTCCACCAGGTCCCTCCTGGCCCCGGGCAGTGCCATTTTCCGCTAACTGTGAGCTTTGCGTGTGCCAAGGCTTGTTGGCAGAATCCAGCGACACAAACCAGACTGCAATCTTCCATCCCGCGTGGGACATCATCTGCACCAATCAGGAAGCTGCATCCGTCTTCATGGATGCAGTATTGACGGTTGATCTTCATCAGTGGTTTTTCTTTTGCACCTTCATCTGGGTTAGCAGGGGCTCCTGTCCTCCCTGGACTCTTCTGTGCTTCTTGGACTTGGTCCCCTTCTTCCAAAGGTCTTCAGGTCCAGGACTCCACTGTTGGTGTCCTGCAGTCTCTTCTGGTTCTTGCATTATCTTCTTTCTCGTGTTATTGTGTGTTCTAGGAAGGTTACTGTGATTTACTCCTGCTTTCCTGGGCTCTGGGGTGAGTTCTATAACTTACCTTGGTGTTTTCTAATGCTCCCATTGCCCCTCTACACACAACACTTGCTTAGGTGGGAAACCAACATTTGTATTCCACTTTCTTAGTATATGGTTTGTGTTTCCCTAGGCCCATTTCTAACTACTGAAGTGGTGTGATTTTCACTATTTGCACTGTTGTCTATTTTTACAGCTGTTTCTGCATACTAGTGTATATAATTTGTGTATTACTTACCTCCTAAGGGAGTTTGGTCTCTATGGTATTTTTGGCATTTGTGTCACCAAAATAAAGTACCTTTATTTTTGTAACACTGAGTATTTTCTTTCATGTGTGTGAGTACTGTGTGACTACAGTGGTATTGCATGAGCTTTGTATGTCTCCTAGATAAGCCAAGGCTGCTCAGCCACAGCTATCCCTAGAGAGCCTGGCTTCTAGGCACTGCCTACATTTCACTAATAAGGGATAACTGGACCTGGTATATGGTGCAAGTACCTTAGGTACCCACTACAAACCAGGCCAGCCTCCTACAACACCTGACTTAGGCATAGAATTTTTTTAAATATCAAGCTGAGGACTATATGCTGCAAAAAACTGTAAACCTTGGAATACTTTTTAAGTCCCATAAGATCCCATGTTGATGTAAGAAGGAAGTTGTAGCACCAGTGGTTGGCCATCCGTCATGCTGGATTTACTCCAGCTCTGAGCTGGAGTAATTTACTACTATTGTGGTTCCCTTTTCGCTATAGTAAAATTTAGAAGGGCAGTTTGCGAATAAGAGTGGCCTTACTCTTTTGTGGGTGAGGGCATGTCCCTTCTCAAGCCCATCCTATTTAGTAATAAGTATACCCCTTTCATTTTTCCAGCCACTCACCCTGGTCCCTCTCACATTTACTACCAAGTAGTAAACTTACATGGGTGAGGATCTCCCCATAAAAAAAAACAGGAGAGGTGAAGATGGATATCTACGTTTGTCGGTTTGTGAATAGCATTTTGTAGTACCTTAGTAGTACTGTTGTAGTACTACTAAACATACCATGCACTTTATAAATAGGCCTCTGAGCTTTCCGTTGACCTAGCAGAAAGCTGTGGGTGTGTGATGGGAATGGAGGTTTGTATGAGGAGGTAGGAGATAATCGATTGAGATGATATGTAGTGCGATACAGTAAGGAGCATTCTACTTGTCCATGGTGTGGTTTATGCAGTCAGACGTGGCAAATCTCATTATTTCCCTTGAGGATGTAGGCTTAGAAGAAGTGAGTTTTCAGCAGTTTTCCAAATGGGCAAAGATAGGTGGTGATTCTTTTATCTTGAGGTTAGGGTGCATGTGGCCTCGTTAAACCTTTTTGCTAGTCCTCCTTTGCTGTAGACCATCACTGCCGTGTCTAATAGAGCCTCAGAGGCTGTTGGAGGTTTAAATTGTGGCATGTTGGAGGTTTCAATTGTAGCATGCGTATAGTTTTCAGTAGCAGTTCTTAACTTAGGGTTTGTGGACTCGGGGTGTCTGCGACACTGTCTCAGTGGGTCTGTGATTGTTTCAAAAATAAATATCACTAGTATATTAATAAAGTAAAAAGCAACACTTTACATTTTTAAAACGCTCTGTAAACGTGAGGAATTTGAAACTGAAGGCTACAAATTAAGTTCGCTTTCTTAGCTCGATTGTGGTATGAGCGCAAGTACAGCAAACAGATTTTAGCTTGTGTGATGTGTAACCTCAATTGAAGCACTAGTATGCACCAACAAAAAGAGAGCATGCATTAATAAAAGCAAAAAAAAAATAATAATAATTGATATGCCAAAGTCGAGTAACTTGCTTTGTCTTCTACAAATAAAGATAACATTTAAAAAGCTACAAGCTTCCCTTTAAAAAAAAAAAAGTTTTCTTTAAAATATTTCTTCATTTGTGAATTCAATAAAATACTTCATGATTTGATGTATACTCCTTTTTTATTTTTTTTGTTTATTGTTTGAGGTACAAATAGTAGAAAGTGCTTAGGCCTTGGTATGCAGCATCCTCTAGTTATTTATTGTTGGTCCACAGCATGGACGTCATTTAGGGGTTGCCAGGGGTCGCAGTTGCAACCCCTGGCTTGCCCCTAGCGAACCCTGGCACTGCATTTGAGACCCTTGACCTCAGAGGTGGCAAACTCAATGCCAGGAACACAAGGGCAGCTCGGTTGGTGCTTCACTCCCCTTGTTTCTGGCAATTTCTTTTATTGCACTGTAATAAAAAATAAAGTACAATTAGCTGGAATATGACCTTCCCTATTAGCTGAGGTAAGTAAAAGTTGCTTTTAAATGATGTATTTTGGGTGCGTGCTTGCCGGCGAGAGTGTGTTCATGTGAGAGAGATTGTGTGTATGTGTGAATGTGTGTGTATGTGTTAGCAAGTGTGTGTAAATGAGTGAAAGGGAAGATCAGGGCGTGTGACGTCCCTTTCCAATACCCCTGGCGTTTTGGTGAATTGACCTCCATGGCCTGCAAAAGTCAAATGTTTAATAACCTCTGGGTTACAGGACTCCTCCTTTAGCACCTCTGCAGAATAACAAGAATTAACATTTTGGCAAGCTTTAAAAAAACGAAGACTTAAAACTTCTCACTTGGGTCTTTAAGGGGCATACTTATACTCTGTTTGCGCCGGAATTGCGTCGTTTTTTTTTTTACGCAAATCCGACGCAAAGATAACTCCATATTTATACTTTGGCGTTAGACCCGTCTAGCGCCAAAGATCTTGGAGTTTGCGTCATTTTTTTGCGTGGACACCTACCTTGCGTTAATGATATGCAAGGTAGGCGTTCCCGTCTAAAAAATGACTCCAAGGCATGTGCGCCTTATTTAAACTCCCGTGCAAAAATTACGCACAGGAGTGGGCGGGGCAAACAAAATGACGTCCAGCCGCTTTTGCGTCATTTTTTAACGCCTGTTCAGGGCAGGCGTTAAGGGACCTGTGGGCTCGGAAGGAGCCCAGAGGTGCCCTACCATGCCCCCAGGGACACCCCCTGCCACCCTTGCCCACCCCAGGAGGACACCCAAGGATGGAGGGACCCATCCCAGGGAACTTAAGGTAAGTTCAGGTAAGTATATATATATATTTTTTTTTTTGTGGCATAGGGGGGCCTGATTTGTGCCCCCCTACATGCCACTATGCCCAATGACCATGCCCAGGGGACAGAAGTCCCCTGGGCATGGCCATTGGGCAAGGGGGCATGACTCCTGTCTTTGCTAAGACAGGAGTCATGTCAATGGAGGGTGGGAGTAAAAAAAAATGGCGCAAATCGGGTTGAGGCAGATTTTTTGCCTCAGACCGACTTGCCCCATTTTTTGACGCCCAAGCTCCATTTTCCCCTACGCCGGCGCTGCCTGGTGTGGGTCATTTTTTTTGGCGCACACCAGTCAGCTCCGCCGGCTAACGTCATTCCATAAATAAGGTGCCCGAATGGCGCTTTGGAATGGCGTTAGCCGGCGTTAAAATTTTTGACGCACAACTGCGTTTGCGCAGTTGTGCGTCAAAAAGTATAAATATGGCCCTAAGTGTTTCGCGCTGAGAGAAGTGCTCATTAGTCGCTTCTCAGAAGTCTTGTGGATTCTTTGTACTGTTAGTGCCTGCTCATTTCCGTTTCCATAACAAAACGTAGCAGGCACCTTTTAACCAGATCTGCTTCCGTGTGCAACGCTTAGGAACTGTTTAACCAAAGCACACCAAGAAACACTGCACAATGTGTCTTGACAGGTTGGCTGTAGATGAATCAGTTTGAATCAATTCCAGATTCTCACTTTAATAAAAAAGCTAATTGTACAGACTTTTTTTTACTTTAAATAGGTGTTGTTTGCTGTTTGATTGCGGTAATGACATAGCAGAATATAGATATAAGGGTGTGGACCTACACAATCATTAACTAACTCTGCACTCGTATGACCCTCTTCACCCGTTAAACGTGCTTAACAGCGAGTCACATTTACATTTGATGCGCATTATACCTACCTAAGAATTATTACTGAAGGTGCATGTGGACAGATAGGAACTTGAGGTCAAGCAAAATATAAAAGGCCTCAAACGTTGGGCTCCCAAACTCCTAAAAATAGTACGATCTAACCAGTATGATTTACGCAAACCAGAATATATTAAATCGTAAGCCTCTAATTAATCCATAATAAACAATTCTATACCTTAAGATGTAGTTTCAATACTTTTTTTAAAGCGTATTTCAGTTTTGTGCAAATATGGCAGTTTTTGCTTTTATCACAAGTGGGATAGCCACAGATTGAGGCTGATAAATGATACACATCCTGTCAGTTTAACACCTCCTGTTCTGCCGTCAGCTGGTGCAAAATTAACCCCGGCAAAAGCAGTGGTGGATTGGCTGTCGAATCTACAAAGGCTTATCCGCCACCATATCTAGCACAACAAAGGCATCTGTGAAAGGGTTAGTAGGGTTCATCGAAAATACACGTATAGTGTTGTTAGCATGTTTTGGGACACTTCCAGCATGTTGGAGTGTGTAAAGATGTAACACTTTCCGCTGGCCACTGCCTTTCAGGAACTGCTGCAAGAAGCAAGCCGGTGATCTTCGGAAGCTACGACATAGCTTTAGAAGTGCGTGGGCCAATACACTCTTGAAGTGGGCGGTGACAGTACAGAATATCATGGCATGACTGGACACTTATTACACACATGAAAACCAGGCACAGAACCACACTGATGTTGAATACTTATTCTGAAGTACAAAAAATCGGGGAGAGAGTTGCAATTACCATTTTTTCACCTGGTTGTGGTAATTGAGTTAATCATTAGTAACATTATCAAAATTAACATGTGACATTAATCAGACACTGTAGAATTTAAAATAGCTATTGTTACAAAAATCCGCCATTATCTTAACTGTATTCACAACATGACAAAAGCCGGTCCTTAAATAAATATGCTGCAAACTAAAAACTTTTAATGTAGTGATAGCTAGTTATTAGCTACATGCAAGGGTTTGTTTGTTACTTTGTCACTGTAAATGATTAGGATAATCACACGAATGACGATCGCCATTTTCTATTATACAGACCATTCTATACAGGCTAGTCGTCAAAAGATTTGAGCATATCCTGGGTAAAAGTGTAGAATTAATATAAGGTTGAAGCTGTGAAAGGCAGTTTTTTTTAGTTGTCAGCTTAGCTATTATGCCCGTAAGAGCTGCACGCTGTGCAGCAAGTGTTACAATTGGGGGTACACATGCAAACTTTGGAATGAAAATCTAATTAAGGCCCATATTTATGGATTTTGCTGCAAAATCCATAGCGACTGCTAGCACCATTCCAGAGTGCCAGCCGGGTGCCATATTAATGGAATGGTGCACGGTGGCGCAAGGGACAGGCTAGCGCCTACAGAAAAGACACTAGCCGGGAGGGGGGGGGAGGGGGTGGCGAGAGGGGAAATGGCGTTAGTGATCCAGAAATGACGCTGGGCTGGTTAGCAGCAATAAATATGCTGCTGACCAGCCTAGCGTAATTTACTGACGCACTACCACCCAAACTTGACTCCTGTCTAAGTAAAGACAGGAGTCATGCCCACCATTCCAACAGCCAGCACAGGGAACCAGTGTCCCTTGGGCATGGCCAGCATACACAGTGCCAGGAAGGGGTCCCCATATAAGAGGCCCCAAAAGGCACATAAAAAAATATATACACTTACCTCTACTTACCCAGGATGGATCCCCCATCCTATGGCGTCCCTCTGGTGTGGGTGGGAGTGTTCCTGGGGCTTGGGGTGGTCACCTGTGGGCCCATTCCATGTTGTTTAGCCATGGAAATGGGTCCACAGGTCCCCTAACGCCTAGTCAGACCCAGGCATAATAATGGTGCTAAGCAGGCTTAGCACCATTATTTGGGTCCGCCTACTCCGTGTGTGTCATTTTTGCACCAGAGCATAAATAAGGCATAAGGAGGTTAGCGTCATATTGTGGACGGGAACGCCTACCTTGCATCTGATTAGCGCAAGGTAGTTTGCCGCATCCACAGTAGGGCGCTAAGCACTATGGGCCTGATTCTAACTTTGGAGGACGGTGTTAAACCGTCCCAAAAGTGGCGGATATACCACCTACCGTATTACGAGTTCCATAGGATATAATGGACTCGTAATACGGTAGGTGGTATATCCGCCACTTTTGGGACGGTTTAACACCGTCCTCCAAAGTTAGAATCAGGCCCTATATTTTGATGCTGGACGGGTCTAGTGTCAAAATATAAATATGGAGTTAGCTATGCGCGGTTTTGGCGTTTAATCTTTTTATGCTGAAACATCAGAAGCCAAGTATGAATATGCACCTAAGTTCCTGTGAAAAACTGCCCCTTGTTTTTCTCTTTGCTCTGTGCACTGAGACACTGATAACCAGGCCTCTGTGCAGGTGCTCTGACCCCTAAAACATGCTGATATTGGCTAAAACCGTTTTTGGGTCATTTAAATTTACTATAGGGCCATAGTATACTGTATTGTGCCCAAAGTACACCAATAGCATGTAAAGTTAAATATCAATGATGGACTACAGCACTACTAGCATTCAGTAATGTGACAAGGCAAACATGACTCCAGACTTACCATTTAAACTTTACTGCTGCAGTTAAAAAAATAGTAAAACCTCACTTTTTAGGTTTTGCCTGCACAGCTCTTGCACTGTGCTTATGGTTAGCTTTCGCCTGCTCATCACTTGCGCTGTGCTTATGAAATCTATTGTATTTAATATAGATCTTAAAAAGGCTTAGATCCCGCCTTCCTTGCTTTCCTTGCTTTTATTGGTTCCTGTGCTTGCCACTTACTTTTCCTCTATTTCTTTTGGGTGTCACACTTCAATTTACCAGTGCTTGTTCCTCGTTTGTTTGCTGTGATCAGCATCCAGAGGCCCAAGTTCTGTGTTCATCCACTTTGGTTTCAGCACTCACCAGTCTCCCTCGGGTAACTCGTACTCTCAAATCCCCTAGGGGCCGAAACAGGCACCCACTCTAGTGCTCCCTTTTGTTCCAAGGCTGGCACTGGATTTCAGAAACGATATTGATGCCATTTTAGGTGAGCTGGTATTACAAGTCTCATGTGCGATAGTGCCCTGTCGAGACTAGCAGGGTCCTGCGACGTTCTGGGACTATTAGTTGGTAATGGCTGTACAGTTTTGTTTTGTTTTGTCCCAAATTTGCTCATTTGTTGGCATGTTCAAGTACTCTGCCCTGGTTTTGAACTTTAACTAATAAGGATTTTCTTGTGCCACTTTGACAAACAGATGAAAATGTGCTACAATTGTTAATTTACTGTTGCTGAGGCTCTAAATTAGCCAATTAATGTTGAGCTTGTAAGCTTATAAATCCTTTAAATGACCGACTAAAAGCTAGAAGCTCTGCAAAGAGGCTGAACCAGAAACTCTTGGTACCCCTTTTCTTTGCTTGCAACCTTCATGTGAAGCAGGAATGTTATTTTGAAGAACAAATACCCCACTACAATCTGGTAACTCACGGGCCAACCCACTTTACCCATTGGCTCTTTTCATTTTTACTTTATTGCACAATGTCTGTGCAACTTGAACACATTCACTTGAGCATTATAATTACACTAGGTTGGCCTGAAAAATGTTGTGGACGTTGATGCGAAAAGTGCACTTGTGATTCAGGAAGGAGTTGAGTGTAATCAATGGTAAGTTATTTAAGAGAGGCAAGATCAAAACGCCACCATCATTAAGAGAGAACATTGGGAGCCTGCCCCAAGAAAGGAATATAGGAAGAAAATTAATGAATAGTGATAAAGCCCACCACTGGCAGCACTATGGTTAAACATAGATTGGAGGCTGTACCAGTAGCAAAAAGTTTGAAGGGCCTTCTAAGAAATAGGGTTTTTTATTGAGGATGGAGAAGACCATTCTCAAGCAATAACCACAGTCCTTGTCAGGATAAACCACAAAAGTCAATAAATTAACTTTTGCTTAACCCTCTGGAACCTTGGCACAAAAGCAGTAAGGCTTACCTTAGAGGAAATGTGTAAGGTATTTATGCAGCACAAAACAGTAGTAAAGTGAAACACAACACATGAAAAATAAATCCCAATTCAATTTTGGAAAGTAGAGTCAATTTATAAATAAAATAATACCAGAATGGCAAAAATATAATCAGTAGAACTGGATATATTGTATTTGAAAGGTTTGATTAAAAGTATCACCAAATAGCAGATGGTGCTAACTGGGCATCTGGTCGTGCTGGACTGGGACAAAGTAAAAAGTTCAGGCAGACCAGGATGGAGCCCAGACCCCAGGAACACCCCAACCCACACCGGAGGGACACCGAAGGATGGGGGACCTCATCCCAGGTAAATAGGGTAAGTATAGATAAGTATTTTTTTTTTTATTAAAGTGCTATGGGCCCCCTGCATGGCACAGGGTGCAATGGCTATGCCCAGAGGACACTGATCCTCTGTGCTGGTCATTGGGGTGGTGGGCATGACTCCTGTCTTTTCGAAGACAGGAGTCATGTGGTATGAATAGTTTTGTGTCACAAAACGACGCTAGGCTGGTTAGAGTCATTTTTTTTACTATAACCAGCCTAACGTCATTTTTTGGTGCAAAACTCCCTTCTTCCATACAACCAGCCCCAACTGGCTAATGTAATTTGTTTTTATACTAGACCACCCTTTGCACTGGCTTGCACCTCTCCATAAATATGGTGCCCGGCTGGTGCTCAGGAATGGCGCAAGCCAGGGCTACAACTAACTAACGCAGTTTTGCATCAAGAAGTGTAAATTTGGCCCTTGAAAACTTTGCAGATTTGTTTTTTGAGGCTTTGTTTTATCTGGCATCAGTTGTGACAAGGCTGTGTGGAGAGGCTTTGCGGGGCTTCGTGTCACTTGGAGTTGGTTCAGGTAAAGCTTTCAGCCATGCGGCAAGGCTCTGCGGGGTTTGGAGTCGCTTCACCCTGGATTTGATGGAACCTTCAGTTATGTAAGAGGAGTTCTCTCTGATGCCAGTCACAGGTACAGGAACTAGGGTGCCAACTCTAGGGGAATCAAAAACTCACTCCAGCAGAGGCCAGCAGGGCTCATGTAGGTCCAGTGCAGAAATAAGCTAGGCAGTTGCAGGGAGGCCTCAAAGATTGTTGTGTCTTTGTAGCTCAGACCAGAAGGTAAGCCAGCGGACCCTTGGAGTCACACAGGTAGCCTGGTATCAAGGAGAGTGTTCTCTTCCCTTCAATCAGCAAGGCAGGCTTCACAGGGCAGAGCTGTCCTCTAAAGAACAAGGCAGTCCTCAAGTAGCAAGGTGGCCTTTGGAGAAACAAGGCAAGAGTCCAGCAGCAGGGCAATCCTCTGAGAAACAAGGCAGGCCTCAATCAACAGGACTGATCTCTAGGGAACAAGGCAGTCCTCCTGAATTCTTCCACAGGTCCAGGAGTGTACGGAAGAGGTAGGTCAGGTGGTCCAATATCTATATGTGGTGTTAACCTTTGAAGTGGAGGCGACATCCTGGCTCCCCACCACATCTGGTTCTGGAAAGTTCCTTCCTTTCCCTGCCAAGGCTCCAAGTAGTCTAGGGTGATAGAAGAATGGTGTCAGGTCCCTTTGAGTGTGTTCTGGAGCCAGCCCTTTGAAATGTTAGTGGGGCAGAGAACAGCTCTGCCCCAACCATCCTGGCAGGAGGTGCCAACCTACCAACACCCAGTCCCCCTTTGCCTCACTGTCTGGGAGAATACACAATTATGTGATAGGGGACACAGGGTGCAAGCACCACATGGTTAGTGTTAGACCTGACAGCCTTAGGGTGGTCACCTCTAACTTTTTGCCTGCCTCCCTCCACTTTTCAGATACTGTTTTTGCTGGTTTTAAGACTCTGCACACTTTACCACTGCTAACCAGTGCTAAAGTGCATATGCTCTCTCCCTTTAAACATGGTAACATTGGATCATACCCAATTAGATTATTTAATGTACTTATAAATCCCTAGTAAAGTGCACTGTGTGTGCCCAGGGCCTGTAGATTAAATGCTACTAGTGGGCCTGCAGCACTGATTGTGCCACCCACTTATGTAGCTCCTTAACCTTGTCTCAGGCCTGCCATTGCAAGGCCTGTGTGTGCAGTTTCACTGCCAATTCGACTTGGCATTTAAAAGTAGTTGCCAAGCCTAGAACTCCCCTTTTTCTACATATAAGTCACCCCCAGGGTATGCCCTAGGTAACCTATAGGGCAGGGTGCTGTGTAGGCCAAAGGCAGGACATGTACCTATGTAGTTTACATGTCCTGGTGATGTAAAACTCCTAAATGTGTTTTTACACTGCTGTGAGGCTTTCTCCCTTCACAGGCAAACACACTGGAGCTGCCCTCATATACTGTTTGAGTGGTAGCTGCTGATCTGAAAGGAGTAGAAAGGTCATATTTAGTATGGCATAAATGGTGATACAAAATCCTGCTGACTGGTGAAGTGGGATTTAATATTACTATTTTAGATATGCCACTTTTAGAATGTGAACATTTCTCTGCACTTAAATCCTTCTGTGCCTTACAATCCACGTCTGGCTGGGTTTAGTTGACAGCTCCCTTGTGCATTCACTCAGACACCCCCCGAACACAGGATACTCAGCCTCACTTGCATACATCTGCATTTTGAATGGGTCTTCCTGGGCTGAGAGGGTGGAGGGCCTGACACTTGCATGTCAAAGAACAGTAGCCTGCCCTCACACAAAGGACTGCCACACCCCCTACTGGGACCCTAGCAGACAGGAGTGAACTGAAGGGGAACCTTGTGCACTTCAAAACCACTCTTAAGTCTCCCCCACTTCAAAGTCACATTTGTGTATTTAAACAGCGCCTCTGCCCCTACCAACTCAGACACTTCCTGGAGAAGAAACATGAACCAGAATCTGCATCCTGCCAAGAAGAACTGCCTGGCTGCCCAGAAAACTCACCTGTCTGTTTTCTGTGAAGGACTGCTGCCTTGCTGTTGCCCTGCTGCCTTGCTGCTCTCTTGCTGAGGTGAAGAAGTGCTCTCCGAGGGCTTGGATAGATCTTGCCTCCTGTTCCCTGAAGTCTCAGGACCAAAGACTTCATCGCTACAAAAAGGACTCCTTTTGCGCCGAAAATCGATGCACGGCCTGTCAGAAAGGATGCACAGCCTGCACCGTGGTGGAAAATTAACTGCACGGCGAACCGGAACAACACCGCCTGACTTCGCATCGAGAAGATCGGCGCAGAGCCAGCGTAGAAACCGGAAATTTGACGCACAGCCCACTGGATCGATGCACATCCGAGCCGTAATGATGCAGCCCAACTTCCAGAGAGGAATTGACGCAGCTCCTGCTGTGCGGTATGAAATTCAATGTAATGCCCACCGAATCGATGCAGCTCCTGTTACTTCGTCCTGCCAGCACAGGAAATCCACGCATTGTCCCCAGTGAGTCCAAAAACCCCACAACCCGAAGAGGACCCACGAGCGAGTGATGGAAATTGACGCACACCGTCCCTGCGTGAAAACTAAACAGCGCATGGCTGTGTGCGGCCCGAGAAATCGACGCACACCCCTTTGTTTCCACGCATCTCCTCCTCTGCAGTTCTTTGCAGAGATTTTGCACGCGAACCAGGTACTTTGTGCTTGAAAGAGACTTTGATTGCTTTTAAATGACTTAATACACTTCATATCACTTTTACAGTGATATCTCAACATATGCTTATTACATTTTATTAGTTTTGACCTGCATTTATCTAGCTAAATATTAGATATTTTTCTAAACACTGTGTGGTCTTATACTGTGTTGTTGTATGATTTAATGCACAAATACTTTACACATTGCCTTCTAAGTTAAGCCTGACTGCTCAGTGCCAAGCTACCAGATGGTGGGCACAGGATAAATTC
Organism: Pleurodeles waltl; assembly: GCF_031143425.1. NCBI lineage: Eukaryota > Metazoa > Chordata > Amphibia > Caudata > Salamandridae > Pleurodeles > Pleurodeles waltl. Next base: position 653,092,043 of record NC_090444.1, on the reverse strand, counting down.
GATTGTGTGTGACTTACCCTGACTAGAGTGAGGGTCCTTGATTGGACAGTGGTTAACTTGACTGTCAATGAAAGACCCCAGTTCTAACAGTTAGGACAAGAAAATTCAAACCTTCTAAAAGTGGATGTTTCATAATTGAGACTTAAACTCAGACTTTACTTTTAAAGAGGGTTTTAAATTTCAATTCATTTTAGTCAAAACTTGACATCCCTATATTTTCCAAATCAAACGTTAGCACTTAAGAAATGTAATAAGGTTGCTCAATGCTATCCAGTGGGAGAGCTAGGTCCTGCAACAGTGAAAAACAAATCTATGGGTAGTTCAGTGCGAGCACATACAAAACTTAAAAACACATGTCCTACTTTTTAAATATAATGCACCCTGCCCTCTGCAAGTTTAGGACCTACCTTAGGGATGGCTTATATGTTTTGAAAAGGAAGGTTTAGGCTTGTCAAAAGGTTTATTTTCATATGCTGAAATGGCAGTTTTAAAATTGTACTACAGGCTGCAATGGCAGGTTTGAGACTTGTTTTTAAGTGCAACTTAGGTGGGTGTCACAATAAGGGCTGCAATAATTTTCAGGTCTGAGTACATGTAGTACCATTTACTAGGGACATATAAGTAACCTAAATGTACCAATCATGTGCAGTCCAATGTTATGTGTAAAGGGGAAGAGCATAAACACTTCACCGCTGTTTAGTGGGGGTAAAGTGTATAAAGTCTCAGTGCCAACAAAAAATGAGTTCAGTACAGAAGGCAAAAATCTGGGATTATCCTGCAGAAAGGGCATATTTCCAACATGACCCCCCTCCAGCCACAAGTTAGGGCAGCCTTATTAATACCTTGATGGGCTTCCCTGTTCAGGAGGAAGAACATTGGCAATTTGTCTCCTCTGCAGTGGCAATTGCCTGTTTCAAGCATCTCCGTACCCCTCTGTCACTATCCTCCCAATCAACTGCACTGCCCATGGTGAACCCTTCTCATCTGCAGAAAGTATCTGTGAGGTTCTACACCTTAGCTTGCTCACAGATGCATCCCAGTAGGTAGGCAGTTCTACCATGGTCATCATACGATGTGGCCCATTCCGCCCCTTGGTTCAGACTTCTACTCCCAAACGAGGAAATACTGCCCATGAGGACAACAAACAAGAGAGGCCACTGACAGCTGTCAGTGTCAAGAGCCAGGCCCATGCCTATCCACTGCCAGGTGGAAGCTCCAACCTGGGGTCTTGGGCAGGTCTTACTTCCAGCCTTGTGATAGCAAAGAGTACTCCAATTGCTCCTGAGGTTCCCTGACTTATTTTCACAATGGGGATCAACAGTCCTGAATGAGAGGCACCCTACTTACACCTTCCTTTCTACCATCTTAGGGGTGGTGTCCTGACACTGGCCCTCAGCCTAATGCCCATAACTTGAAGATAAACAGGTGCATGGTAAGCCAGGGCCTCCAGCGGGAGAATCACCATGCCTCTCAAGGGTGACAAATGTTATCTGTGTTGTGCAGGGGTCTGCCTGGTGCAGGTCTCAGCAGGTCAGAAGTAGCCTCATCAGGGTCAGTCTTGCTTTGCATTTCTTCCAGAGCGGGCAACCCATGACCTATTGTTCCTTCCACCACCAATCTCTCACTCTCCATCTTGGCCTCTGTACTCTCCGGTTGGGAGCAGTACCCCTAGAAACCTGAACCTTCGGTGCATCCTGGACAGTCGCCCCATTCACACTTCTATCACTGGTCGCAGTTCATTTCCCAAGATGCAGTCAATGAGCATCTGTTGGCTGACAATGATTCTCATCTGCCCCACCTCCCAATTCCACTAGGGACACCAGGGCCTTTGGGTGGACAAAGCTGGGTCTCCCTGCATATCTAGGCAGATATCGCTCCGGGGTAGCTAGTCTTTCCATCATCATGGTCTGACTGGCACAGGTATCCCTAAAAACAGTGACAGGGATCTCCTTTACCTTGATCTGGTGAAAGTTACAAATCCCACCTTCATGAACCACAAGCTAACCCTCTGGGTCCTCCTCCCTACTAAGGGACACTTAAGCATGTTCTACCCTCTGCTCCTGGGCATTACCACCTCACCCGAAGATCACATTGGCTACCCCTGTGGGATTCCCAGCAATGGACTGTTTCTTGGTGCAGACAGTATTCCCTTGCCTTTGCCCAACTGGAAACAGTCAAAGCACTTGGGCTAGAACAAGGCCACCTGGGGACCCATCAGAACATTCCCTTTACTCTCAGAATGGGAGAACTTCTCCCCCACACTAGTTTGGGTCCCTTTTAGGGATTTATCTTATTTAGTCTTGACTTCCCCCTCACTCAGCTGATGAAGACCTGACCGCCTTTCTTGTATGTGATGCCCAGGGACCTTCTTGTGGACCCTGGTGCTAATCCAGGGATCTGCTGCAAGCTTTCTGGGTGAGCGAGCATGAACAGATCTGAAAAACTATTTCTGAACATGTGCTCTTTCAATAAAAGATTGTACAGCTCATTGTATTTACTAAATTTACTGCCCTTCACCCAACCACCCAGTGCTTTACTGGAATACACCATGAATCCACTAAAGACTGGTGAGACAGCTTCTGACTGACTCTGAACTTTAGCCTATATTTTTCTGGGTTAAGATCTTATTTCGGAACTAGGGCTTCTTTCATCAGGGCAAACTTCATCTGCCCCCCCTTTCCCAGGACCAGTAGGATATCCCTCCCTGAACTGGGCTTATGTTTCCACAGACTAGCCCCGCTCTTCCTCAGTGACCTTAACCACTTACCAATGTAATTCCCCTTCAAATAGCTGGAAACCAGGTTTTCTGGGATGTTGACCTTTTTACCTCCTCTAGACACCACTGTATTGCTACCACCATTCTCACTAGACTGTCTTGCCTTTAAGTTCATTTCTTTTTAAACCCCTTCCTGAGCCAGAAAGGCTTTTTTCTCCTCCAAGGCCAACCTTTTCTCTTACATTGTCAATGTATTATCTTTAGGAACCAGTTTCAGTTTGACTAGCTGCAGTTTCAGCTCTCCCTCATCCTTCCTGTCCTCCATCATGTCAGGGGTCCAGCTCTGGATCTCGATTGGGTAGGGGTCCTAACACCTGTGGGCCCTCCTCTCTCTTCTGTATCTGGGCCCTGGACAGGACATTTTCTCCCTCCTCCATTTCACCCTCCTCTTCCACATCTTCATCTGTCCATTCATATAATGTAGCCTGCAATAGGGTGACCTCTTCCAAGGTTTTATGGGCAATCTGGTACCCCAGCTTCTTGGAGCCTTTGCCTAGCTTCAGTCTACTCTCCTCACACAACGTTTTCAGCTCTGCCACAGTGAGGACTTCAATGTTGCTGAGATCTCCTTCAGTGCTTCCACAAAATCACAGGTGCAGATTGTGAGTTAGGAACTGAATTTGGAAAAACAAGAAAATAGTCAGTTAAAAATGAGGAGAATGTATAAATCAAAAACATCAATTTTGATTTTGGTTTTACACAAATCACTGAGTGGGACTACACAAACACAACTACTGAATCCCACCACTGAACAGCAATGTAAGAAGTTGGGTTATTACTTGTGAGGGATAGGAGCCCCTCTCAAGTAACAATTGCAATCCTTGTTAGGGGTGAACCACAAAATTCACTAAGTAACTCTGTGCTTAAATCTCTGGAAGCTTGGCACAAAAGGAGTCAAGTTTAACTTGAAGGCAATATGTAAAGTATTTATGCAGCATTCAAACAGAGATAAAGTGAAAGAACAAAGAAAAGAACAATCCCAAACCATATTAAAAATATAGCACATTTTAATTAAAAGTGACACCAAATTGACAAAAGTCCAATCAATAGAACCAGGGTTTTGAGTTTTTAAAGGTGGGTTGAAGAAAGTGGCAACTGCAGACCAGGACAAAATCACAAGTTCAGGCTGACTGCAAAGTGGCACAGGACCAGACATAGCCCACTACGAGTTGCAACTTTTGTCCTTGGGGCGGGGCTGCATGGTGCTCTGCATCACACTGTCCCAGGTCCATTAAGTCATTGACCAGGAGCTGTGCAGTATTAAAATGAAAGGCTCTGCAGTTCCACCGTGTCAACAACCAGGACCTAGGCGACATCATTTGGGAGGTCAGAAATCACTCCCACAGAGGGCATCAGAGAGGGCCAAATCAGGCCCAGTTGGGACTGATCAGTTGGAAAGCTGGAGAGGCCTTTGGAAACTTGTTGTATCCATGTAGCTCCAACAGGAGGGCAGCTAACTCACCCTTGGAGTCACTTCTGGGTTCAAGGCAAGCAGGAGTTTACATTAAATTTTAAATAGTGGAAGGACTATTTATCTAGCTGTTCCCAAACTGAAGTTATCACTTATTAAATGTAAGAAGATAACCCAGGGTTAATCTATGGGAGAGCAGCCTTCTTACACTGAAAAATGACGTGGCTTTTTTTTTTTACAGCTCGGACATATAAAACATAAACTATACAGTACATGTCCTCATTTTTACATACCATGCACCCCTGCCTGTGAGCCTGTAGGGCCTACCTTAGGGGTGACTTATAAATATTATAAAGGAAGGTTTAGGCCCAGCAAAGATTTGTTTGCCTGGTCAAAATGGCAGTTAAAACTGCACTACAGGCGGCAGAGCAGGTCTAAAACATGTTTACAGTGCTATTTAAGTGGGTGTCCCAATGAGAGAAGCAGCCCACTTGTAGTATTTAATTTACAGACACTGGAGATGTAGTACAATTTACTAGGGACTCATAAGTAAATTAAATGTTCCAATTATGCGTATACCGATTGTACCATGTTTAAAGGGAAGAACACACACACTTCACTGCTGTTTGCCAGGGTAAAGTTGCAGATAGTTAATGCCAACAAAACACATTAAGCTATAGAAGGCAAAAATTCTGGGTGATCCTACAGGAAGAGCAAATTTCCAAAACACTTGGGGCCAGTTTTAAGGAAAAGTGGCGTAGCGCGGTGCTGCACCAAAATTGGCAGGCCACGCTGCATCACTTTAGAAATGCAGAGAGGCGCCGTATTTAAGTGAATATGGCACACCCTTGCGATTCCCCCTGCGCTGGCACTAAATGTAGCTGCCAACGCAGGGATCCTTGCAGTACCGTGCAAGGATGTCTGCGTTGAGGGATGTGATTGTTTATGTGCAGGAAGGTGCCCCTTCCTGCACATAAACAATCACTAATGGTGCTTTGGCACTTCTGTGTGCGCTGCACAATGCAGCACACACAGAAGTGCCAAAGCGTCATTTTTAAATGATTATGTGCAGGAAGGTGTCCCTTCCTGAAGATACACAAACTATAATTTCTGGCATTTTCCTCTTTCTGTGCTTGCTGCAAAATTCAGCACGCATAGAAAAAGCAAAAAACGAGGAGGAATAAAAGTATTCTTCCTCGTTTCGCCCTGCCAGGGATAGTGTTAGATTTTGCCGCTGCTTCAGGTTTAAGAAATTTCATAAATCTGAGGCAGCATCAAAATGCAATGGGTGTTGCTGTGGCACGCCCACAGCAACACCCATTGCATGCCCCTTCCACGCACAGTGCTGCATGGGAAGGGGCCATATTTACAAGGTGGTGTTAAGCCACAAAAAGTGGCTTAACTCCACCTTGTAAATGTGGTGCAGTCCCTAGTGCCACAGGAGTGTCACAAAAAGTGACACTCCTGTGGCGCTAGGGGCCTATAAATACGGCCCCAGTGTTCTCTGAACGCAAGGTGGAAGATGATTGTGGATAACGGGAGGAGGTACTTCAAAAACATGAAGTAGTCTCTGGGAGTGTAGTAAACTGACTGCTGTTGAACTGAGGTTAAGAGGAAGCAAGGAGCTGTTCTTGTTAAGCACAAACTCAGACAGAGGTGCTGCATAGTCTGTGTAAACGGAGGCTGATTGACCTAACAAAAAGACGAGCGCGGTTATGTCTACAAGTAGTTGTCTGCGAATGAGGTACAAATGAGATTAAGAAGTGTATAGACTTCAAGAGCCATAGTTATGTGATTTGGGCGGCTAGTCACAGACAACCTAGGATAAATTAATTGGTTGGCAAAATAGATGTTGCCAAGGTTTTTTCCAGACTAGATTTGCACTCTATCGATCACCAGGACGTTCTGTAACTCTAAGTGGGGATTTCCAGTTGTGCTGCATACTGTTGAGCATTGCATCAATGGCAGCAGTGATCCAGTTCCCTATGAATGTAGCTGTGCAGGGACTGGATGGAGTGCTGATCGTTAGGCTTATATGCTGGTATTCGGGAAAAATGAGAATGAGCAGAACCATAGGACGGAAGAGGTATTGAAAACAAAGTCCAATGGAGTGGTAAGCTTGAGGCAGGAGAAGTGCATACTACGGTTTGAATAGGTTGCCTATTAGGAACACATTTGTTTCTAAAGAAGGGAAAGCACTCTGGCCTGAGCTTTTAAATGCCATTGGGGATGTGACCTCACCCATGGTCAGGGATCCATTAGTAGTGTCTTTTACAGGATTTGAGAAATTCAGCATTGAGTTGCAGATTTCTCATACTTTCACGCAGTGCCATGCAGTAAGACACCTTGCTACGCTGCGTTAAATGACAGGAATCACCCATATTTAAGATATACAGTGTCAGGGGTGGCTCCTTCGCAATGGCAATTGTTTTGGATTGGAATGGGGAAGATTGTTTTGGATTGGAGTGGGGAAGATTGGAATGGCAAGATTGTTTTGGATTGTAGTGCAGCAGATTGCATAGTGGCAGATTGTTTTGGAGTGGGCAGATTATTCTGGATTGGAGTCATGCATATTGCTTTGGATTGGAGTGTGGTAGATTGTTTTGGTTTGGAGTGGGCAGATTGTTTTGAAGTGGTGCAGATTGTTTTTTATTAGAGTGGGGCGAATTGGACTGGGGCAGATTAGAATGGGGAGTGTTGGATTGGGGTGGATGGTAGTGGGGCAGATTGGAGTGGGGTGGATTGGGGTGTACTGCATGAATATGTGGAGGGAAGCCCAAGACAGCCACCTCCATTTTGTGAGCCCAGCATTTTTCCTGTGCCCTAATACAGCCCAGTGATCAAGGATTCCAAAAAGACCTAAGTAAGGAGCCCTAGACTTTTCTGGGAAATCTTATTATTTGTTTAAACATGTTTTGTACTGCTACCAGTGCCTGTTTACTGTAGACTCTCTGTGTTTCAGGCAGCTTGGCCTTTTAAAAAGGTGTTTTTTAACCGTGATTGTGTGAAATTTCCCATCTAGTTTGTGGCGTAAGACTGCATAAAAGCCCCCCCCCTCTCTTAAGAAGGCTACATACATCTTGCAGAGTGTATGTTAATCTGCTTCTGTGATTTGAATTGTGTTTAGAAACTGTCTGCATCCCTTGTTTTTTGCCTTAAAAAAGCCACATTTCAGAGTGCGTGACAAGCACTATTTCAGTGTTTTTTACAATCTCTCCCTTACCTGGAAAGTAGACTCTGCTAGCTTAGAAGTGTGGATTCAGCCTGTCGGTATCCAAGAAGATTCAGAATAGAACAGCAGCTGCCTCCTCCCTTCCCAGAGGGCCTGGGCTTCAGTTAACTTTGCCCTTATATTCGTTTCTATTGATTGTTGCATATGGTGTTGTGATAGGTTGTTGTGGGCTGGTCTTTCTATTGGCTTATGGATTACAGTTGGGCTTGTGATTGGTAGTAGAGCTGAAATTCTGATTGGTTCCCGGTTTTAGGGCTGGGCTTGTGATTGGTAGTAGGGCTGAGATTCTGATTGGTTCCTGATTTTTAGGGCTGGGCTTGTGATTGGTAGTAGGGATGAGATTCTGAATGGTTCCTGGTTTTTAGGGCTGGGCTTGTGATTGGTAGTAGGGCAGAGATTCTGATTGGTTCCTGGTTTTAGGGCTGGGCTTGTGATTGGTAGTAGGGCAGAGATTCAGATTGGTTCCTGGTTGTAAGGCTAGGATTTTGATTGGTAGTAGGGCTGAAATTCTGATTGGTTCCTGGTTTTTAGGGTTGGGCCTGTGATTGGTAGTAGGGCTGATATTCTGATTGGTTCCTGTTTTTTAGGGCTGGGCTTGTGATTGGTATTAGGGCTGAGATTCTGATTGGTTCCTGGTTGTAAGGCTGGGCTTGTGATCGGTAGTAGGGCTGATATTCTAATTGGTTCCTGGTTTTTAGAGCCGGGATTGTGATTGGTAGTGGGGCTGAGATTCTGATTGGTTCCTGGATTTAGGGCTGGGCTTGTGATTGGTAGTAGGGCTGGGACGCTGATTTGTTCCTGGTTTTAGGGCTGGGCTTGTGATTGGTAGTAGGGCTGAGATTTAGATTGGTTCCTGGTTATAGGCTGGGCTTGTGATTGGTAGTAGGGTTGAGATTCTGATTGGTTCCTGGTTCTAGGGTTGGGGGCTGTGATTGGTTGTCAGGATTAGGGGTATGATTGGTGATTAGGGCTGGGTCTTCCATTGGTTGTTTGACATAGGGTTGCAAATCTGATTGCTTAGGGTTAGGACTAGGTTTCTATTGGCCGGTAGGGCTATTTAAGCCTAGGGCTCAGGGTGTCTTCAGCCTGGGCATCGTGGCTAAGGGCAGAGAGGACAAGGGCATTTGCCTGTTTGGGCCTGTTCCGGACTGGTAGGGCCTAAGGCCAGAAATGCTGCCCAATTTTCCATTTACCAAAAAGGACTTTACACCTTACACATACACCAACATGCAAACACATTATCTGCAAAGACATCCAACTCCTGCATCACAAACTGACCCCATACAGATTGCAGTGTCTCATCATCCAACACAATACCCCATTTACAACACCTATACACATATCCACCACAACTACAACGGTAAAGCACCTTCATTCTCACAGCAAACACTACCCTGTCCACTCCCACTAACACAACCTGCCATCACCCACACAACACAAAACCATATTATACATTACCTTCAGCCTTCCAGATACAGACTCCCTGTTCATACACACCAACAACACTATCCTCTATTTGCTCCATACAGACCACCTTTCATCATGACAATTCCTAAACCCAGCCTTCCAGCACACCATCTACAAACTCCCTTCCCCTCTCTTCACCAATTACGCTCAACCATACAATTCTCACACTCCACTCCACCACACATATTACCTCTTCCAGTCATCACAACTAACACAAACTCCCCTGACACACATGCATCCCCTCTTACACACTTCATACATTCATCTCCAAAACACATCAACACCCCCTATAACACTAATTCCAGTCACCAACACTAACTCACATACAAATCCCTCACCGAAAACAACTACATCCTTTCCCCTCTCACTATTCCACAAAAACAATACAGACCACACACATCAGCACATCAAATCAACACAAACTTTCATTATACTTATCGTCACACCCACTCCTACCTTCATGACTACACAAAGAATACAAATCCTGTCCAATCTTTACCCCTACATTCTCACTCTTTACAAACATCTACAACAAGCAACCCAACCCAGCAACTTCCATTCACCCGCCTCTCCCCCATTGCACAATTTAGAGCCTTGCATCATGATCTACATGTTCCTCCGCCACCCCAAACCCATACTCCATCCACACTAAACAGACATAAACAAAATAAACAATATGCCACTCTTAACAACTTTGCATCCCCTTGTCTATTACATTATAAGGCTACCCTACAAAAAACAGTGCACTCTTCATGTCTCTCTCAGCCACCAAGTCCGCCACCCACACACACAGAGCCAACAAAATGCTTCCTAAACCTGCTGGAAGAGGAACACTATATTGAAAAACAAGACTATTGTGACCATCACACAGTTATCAAAACTAACAACACACCTGCTACAAGCTCAAATTATACTGCTTACCCTTCTCCTAAGCAAAACAACACCACCACTAACACACTTTTTCTATACTGCCAGCTCATAAATGCTCGGTCACTCTCAGAAAACAAGCACCACATCTATGACCTGCTCACAGACACACAACCTGACTTACTATTCATAACAGAATCATGGTTGGGCGATGACATGGCCCCAGTGTTGCATGAAGCCCTTCCTCCGGACTATCAAAACATCACACAAAATCGTATAGGCAAGAGAGGAGGTGGACTAGCTATTATATTCAAACAGGCAATACATCTCAGTAAAACAGATATTTCAATGCAAGTTTGTGAAGCCCTCCTCACCCGATGCCACCCTACTCCAACTTCCTCCTGTAACTTTCTCCTCCTTTACAGACCTCCACCTAACAACTCCACATTCCCAGATGCTTTTCTATATACAGTCTCAAACCTTATTACATTATACTCAAAACTATGCATTCTTGGGGACCTAAACATTTGGTTTGACAAACCCAATATGCCCCATCCAAAAGCTATCACCACTGGCCTAGTCACATTAAACCTACATCAGATTGTACACAATTCCATACACATTGCTGGACACATCCTAGATGTCATTTTTGCTAAGCCTGAACTAGTTACCTTTCATAGCATCACGCCAATCACATGGTCAGACCACCATTTCATAACTTTCCGACATAAAACTCCACAAATCAACACACCCCACAACTACTTACATACATGCACCTATTGAACTTGGATCAAACTCAATTTTGATGACTTAGAAACACAACTAACAGCCAACACAAATCTAGATACAATTAATTCTGTTGCAAAACTCTGAGTGGCTACAGGAAGCTTTTGATATCCCAATACCACTCAGAAAAACTAAACATGACAAAAGAAAACCAACACCTTGGAGAAACACAGAACTTAAAAAGATAAAGCAACAAAGAAAGTTGCAGCGGACCTGGCTCAAAACAAACAACAGTCAAGACAAACTGTAGCTACACAAATTTAACAGAATATACAAATCATCTATCAAAAAAGCTAAAAAAAGGTACTACTCGGAAAGAAATCAAAATGCTAAATCTGCAACCAAAGAATTTCATAAAATTCTCAATGAATTTCGAAAACCTACATGCATAGAAGGAAGTCATCCCGCTACTCAAGATTTCACAAACAAACTGGCAACTCATTACACAACCAAGGCAGACACATTGAACTCCTATTTAAAACAGAAGAAAACCATAATCACCAACCTCTTTTCTAAAATACCCTCTAAGAATAAACCAACCCAGCCTCTACAGTCCTTCAAACAAATATCACAGGTGAATGTATGGATTTGGTCAAAGCAAGCAGACCTTCCGGGTTGCCCTTCTGACCCTTGCCCACCACACATCTTCAAGAACATTCTTTTATCTACTTCTGCTGCCACACCTGTAAGAAGAATCATCAACAACTCTTTAACTACAGGAACTTTTCCTGTAGACCTGAAAAAGGCATACATACAACTGTTATTAAAGGAAACAAACCTAGAACCGCAAGACCCCAACAACTACAGACCAATCACAAATGGACCTTTCCCGGGCAAACTGATAGAAAGAGCATCATTCACCCAGATGTCACTATTCATTGAAGACAATTCTATACTTTCAGACTTCCAAACTGGATTCCGCCCAGGAAGAGGAACTGAATCGGCACTCATAGCAATCTTGGATGATCTTAAGAACACAGTCGACGGCAATGGAGTTGCTGCACTACTTCTTTTGGACCTCTCTGCTGCCTTTGATACGGTTGACTATGACACCCTAAATCAAAGACTCCATGAAGCCGGCATAGAAGGGACTGCTCTCGACTGGATTACATCCTACCTTCAAAAAATAACTAATATCATCTATTCACCCCCCTTCTCGTCCAAACCCTACCTCACAAAAGCAGGGGTCCCCCATGGATAAATCATCTCACCTTTGCTTTTCAACATTTACATGATATCATTACCAGTACTGATCAATGATTTTCACCTCATATGCTACAACTAAGAAGATGATACACAAATACTACTTTAAATTAGAATGCCCCAAAAACATTGAAAACTCACAAATCTTCAGTTGCCTCAGAGCCGTTGATCAGTGAATGACTTTGAGCCATCTCAAACTAAATGCCTCCAAAACAGAAATACCCATATGTGGTGACTGGAAAAATTATGACCCACTGTACGCCTGGCCTGACAATCTCAGACCACCTCATCAATTATCCAAGGAAGTTAAAATCTTGGAATCACCATGGACTCCAAGTTAACAATGAATGCCGAAGAGGACAAATTAGCACCAACAAGCTTCATCACCTTGAAGACTCTACGACGCATCTTCCCCCACCTCGGATTTCCGCACAAGGTGCAAGCTACTATCTCGCTTGTACTATCCAAACTGGATTATGCCAATGGCCTCTAGCATGGATCATCTCTATCTATTATGAAAAAACAACAATGTATTCAGAACTCTGCAGCCAGGCTACTATTACATGTAAAGCCACAAGCCCACATCTCCCCTGCCTTGAGAGCACTACACTGGCTACCCGTTGCCAGAAGATGCACCTTCAAGCTGCCTTGTATCACCCACAAAGCTATACATGGAACAGGACCGCTTTTTATCAGAAACAAAAAAACCAAATACATTCAACAAGAAACCTCTGCTCAAGATTGGCACCGCGCCTTAGAACATCACCATACAAGAAAAAGACTATAGGTGGCACATCCTTCTCCATTCAAGCAGCCAAACTATGGAATTCATTACCCCCAACTATAAGAGCCACAGTTAACTATCTTGTCTTCAGAAAACTACTCAAGAGTTGTCTCGTTCCTTCATAGCCACCATATTCAAACAGCTATGGACTGCATATGCCTATGTTGATAAATATTATTTATCTCATTATGTGTATATTCTAGTTATATATAGTTCTTTAGAAAATATGTATCGCTACTATGTCATAACAATAAACTACACACATACTCTTTAAACCTGTTTAACTAATGTATATTTACTCATGGTTTAAATATGTATATGTATGTACCTATATGTGTGCATATGTGTGTTTACTCATGTGTGTATGTATGTGTGTGTATACATATGTATATATATATATATATATATATGTGTGTGTGTGTATGTTATTCTATGCTTAACATGTTCATAGGTCATTGCATACCTCCTGGATAAGTTGTTGTATTAGATACTTGTGAATCCCTGCTCTCATTTTATATCACACTTTGTCTACCCATAACCATATGTCATGTCTCTATCAATCTATCCTCCATTCCCACTCTGACTCATCCCAAATCCATTCTACTTCTTTCATCCCCTAAATAGCCCTGACTAAGCTCTTTCCTCCTCTTCTACATCTAACTCACCCAAACCTCACTTTATCTCCCAAACAACCCTACTAAATTCTCCCTCATTGATCTCATCCTGCTACTATGACCTCCCTCCTCCATCCCCCCCTTTACTCATCCCAAGCCTAAATCCTATTACCATAAACTCCCAATTAACACTTCTGGATCCTTCACTCCTCCACCCATCCATTACTCCAGTCAATCCAACTAACAAACTCACCTATCCGCGGCTCAAATTAACAGATGATAATACTAAAACTGTGCTCATATTTCCCTATACTGATCCACCAGTAATTCCTTTTGGGTTTTGGAGTAGCGTGCTACTCACCAAAAAATGCTTCAACACTTCGTCAGGGGTAGTAAGCGCTATATAAATACTATTACAATTACATTAAAGCATAATTTCAGAAATTACACATAACAAAGAAACATCATTTCTTTGCAATATTTCAAGCAAGTTAATTTTCACCTTCTGAGAAGAGCGGTGAGAAGAATGCCCAGGAGCAAAAACAAAAGAAAACAAGAGTGGAAAATGAGACAGCATGACTTGATAAAATAAAAGAAAGTTAGCTTAAAAAAATAAAACTTAGCAATTTTATTTGTACTGCTGGGCACATATTGTCCAGTCACAAGCCTTCTGTTTGCAGGGCACTAGAAGTTAAAAAGAACAAAATAGTATCTTGATTAGGTCTGGAGCAGTGGACAGGCACTAATTAAGAAGAATCCATCAGTGATTTGTCCCTGCTCCACACAGAGGAACAGAAAAGATGCTAGGCATGCCTTGACAAACTATGAGGCAGTAAAGAAGTGTGCCACATACACCAACAAATGGTGAGCGACAGACGGGCTCCAAGCTTTTTACTGTACATAACAGAGTCTTGTAAGCGAGACGCATGCACTAACGCATGCACTCACAGGCTCAATCCTAAAAAGAGATAAAGTTTAAATCATCACCTTCAAAGCACTGAATGGTATACCCCTCAATTTGTGAGTAAGAGGCTCAAGAAATATACTCCAACTGGAGTCCTAAGATCCGTTCATTCGAACTATCTGATCACTCAGATTTTTTTTCAAGAAGCACTGAAAAACCTGGTTTTTTAGACCGGCGTTTCTTTGTTGATCTATTTTACTCTCAGTCCGACTGATTGCTTCATTTCTACTACTCAGTGCCAAGAAACCAGTGTTGAATGTGTGCTTTACTAAGTTTGATTACCATACCATCAAATACCATGATATAACATAACCTAACAACATGACATAACATGCTATCACTGCTGTTTTGCATTTCTCCATGGAGAATACTGCCAAACAGTCAGACTGAAATGTCATATCTGTAACAAAGAAAAACATTTCCCACTAGACTGGTGCAAGGTGGACCTCTCTGTTTGAATACATTCTTCATGCCTGCTGTTGCTCAGATCATCACCCTTGGGTATATACATGTTACTGTTATGTTTTTTGTAGCTGCCATAAAGACTTTAGTTTCCATGCACACTGATACATGCTTGTTATTTTTTATTCTGATTAGTTTTAATCTCAGTTGCGATGCCCAGCCAACCACACATGCGCTCTGAGGGGAAGTGCTGAGCACTCCTCTTAACTCCTTGTCACCCCTATGGCCCTGCCCCTTTTCCCCAAAAATTATAGTAAACACATTTTATTATTGTTTTTTTGGGAAAAGGTTTGCAGCTACCACTGCTGGCAGGGGGTTGGGGGGCAATACTCCTCCGCCCTTATGGAGGAGCTGCCCCTGTTTAATCTCCATCAGCATAAAGCCATCTTATTGATTTGTCTTTTTCCTCCTTTACATCAATAAAGATGAATTTATGAAAGGTACTTAGGCCTTCATTATGAACTTGGGTGTCGAGACCGCCATGCCAGCAGCAATTTCCGCCACAGGCATGTCCGTCTTGACTGCCACGTAATGTACACAGTGGAGACCACCACAGACGGCCCTCCACCACCGCCAGGCTACTGCCGACAGGCCGCCTGACAATGGCGGAATTCTTCATCCCTCTGGATAAAGAACCCTTGTTCCGCCAGCCATTCCCTGGTGGTTTCACCTGCCAGGGAAAGGCTGGCGGAAGGGGTGCTCTGGGGCCCCCGTACAGAGCCCTGTTGCGCAGGTCACTGCCCAATTTACGGGCAGTGATCTGCATGACAGGTGCTGCTGCATCCGCCGCACTGCGGCATTGACGACAGCTCCATGTGGAGCCATCGGCAATGCCCCTGCCCAGCATTCCTGTGGGCTGGCTGGCGGAAACACTGTTCCTACCCACCGGGCCAGTGGAGTGATGTTTATTTGGCTGGCGGGGTCTCAAGAGGGCTGGCGGTCTATGTTTAGACCGCCAGCGTGAACACAGCGAGATTTCCCGCCGTGTTCAAAATGACCCCCTTAGTCTGAAACATGTTATATAACCAGATCCCAAGACAAATATTAAATAAACCCAAAGCACACAATATTTATCCTAAAGATTCCCTCTCTGCTTTGCTGTCTACATTTCTCATGTTCATGTTAAATATTCATTCACTTCACATCCTCCAACTTGCTTTATTCATAGCTTCCTCACCCACATCTCTCCACATTCCCTCACTCCATTTAAGCCTTCTCTCCCTCCTCCACCTCACTCTGCCTTTATCTCTCACTTCTCCTATTGCCTGCTATCCTCTCTCACTCCCTCATATCCTGAGGTACTGGGTTTTTCAGAACCGGTACTGATCCGGTAACCCAGCGGTGCCAGGGTACACCAAAAGACCTCGGGTACTTTCCTGATTCAGACCACAGAAACTCAGAATCTTCTAGGTGAAGTCATAGATCGAATTTATTGGCTGCAACCAAGTAACAAGCGTCCAAGAAGTACAACAGCACGGTTTGTATGTTCTCAGGAGACTGTGTTTCAATGCAAAGTCAGGTTTCCTTATATACAGTTTTTTAAGATTCAGGCAAACATTCTTGACATTTTTGTTGGTCATTCACATGTTTTCCTACAAAGGAAAAAACAGTGTCATGATGAAACCTCATATTTCATGTCATCCAACCTATAATAAATTACCCGGCAAGGCCTAGTATTTTACATCAGATAAGTGTGGACCCCCAATAAAAACAGGCACCTCCCCCTCGTAAAGTAAGAAGAAGAAAAGAGCAGGTGCAGGTGTGAGCAAGATTAGGCAGGGTGTGTGAGCGATAATAAGGGTTTTATGGCATGGTGTGCCTTGATGCTATCTGATTCGGCCACTGGGAGAGGGACTGACCAAACAGGTTTGGCCTGAGGCAATGGTTCCAGCTTGCCCAGGTCAGAGAAAAGTCAATCAAGGTGTACGTGTCCTTGGAATCAAATCTGACTGCATTATAAGCCTATGTGAGGGCAACTTTTAAAAATGGCTGCCGTGTAAAAAATGGGAGCCACGAGTGCAGGACGAAAATGGCGATTTCGAGGTGAAAACGCTGCTGGAATTGAGCGAAAATGCTCATGCTTAGTGTACTAGTCATTATCAATCAATGCTCTAAGGTGAAAAGGGGGTACTCTTTCCACAGAAAATTGACTTTATTCTGCTTTTACTAAACAGAATAGTACTTTAAAACAATGCCAGCAAAACAATCAGTCTCCTAACACCTAGTCTATACAATCACACGGAAACCTCTTGTGAAATCAACTATGCCCAGAGTCTGTTCAAAAAAGCCTCTCTGGCAGGCTTCTATTGTCCATCAAATTTGCTTTTGTTTTCTTTCGCATGGGCCTCTCAATTCAGGCCTCTTCGTGAGAAAAGTACTGCTTAGTTGGAGTGCCCTCCTGGCAAACACCCACAGCTCACTCGAAAGTCTCAGTGTCTTAAAGCAATGCACCAGTGTCTCTCCTCTGTGGCAGACACTACAAACAATGTGCTCTTCATTGATCAAGGGCACAAATCATCTCGTGCAGACCCAAGCACCATTAATTGGGAAATAGCTCAAGCTCAGCAGCACTTTCAGACTCCAACACTCATTATTTAGTGTCAGAGGACGCTCAAGCTGCTCTTTCATGGGCACCACAATATAGTGCCTTTTTCCAAACTTGAAATCTCCGGTGCACTGCCCTTCTTCCGTTGGAGCAAAGAAAAGGGTGTGTGTGGCCAAAACTCAGGCCAAGGGGCTCAAGGGATTGCACACTGTCAGAGGTTACCAGCACATGACAGGTAGAGAAATGAAACCTCAAAACAGCTCTGCTATCAACAACAGGAATCCTTCTCTTTAGCTCTTTTACACTGAAACTTTGGTTTTGTGATGTCCAACGCCGTCTGATGGAGCAAGTACGATACCATGCGCTGGCGATCACTGTCCAGCTTTGCTACTTTCTGGGTGCTGAGACTGTAGGGCCAAGACGCCTGTCTTTCATCTGTAGCTGTCACTGATGGGAATTAGGCTTAAATCAATGTCCTGCAGGTTATTATGACTTGATACCCGCAGAATCTAGTGACGTAGGAAATGTGCCACAGTTGTTAGTTTCCTTCAATTTAGTAAAAAAAAGTTCATGGTTTTTAGCAAGGGGACTGCAAGCAGGTGGTCTGCAATCTTCAAAGGAGTAGCCATACACCATGGGCATAAAATACAAAGACAAAGGCAGAAGGGCAAAACAGGGTCTCTAGCATCTTTAATTGGGTTCTCTCCCTTATTCTCTGCCATCTATAGCTACATGAAAATTCTATCTGAATGGATTTCCTCACACAGTGGCATTGTCTAATGGGGTAAACACATATTTTCCTCAATGATTAAGTCTAGGTGTTCCTCCTTACCTTAGAACATCTCAATAGAGAAATCACATGATACCGATTATCAGGGACATGTAGAAACATCAGGTGCACTATGCAATACACAGGCTAATAGTCAAATGTGCAAACAAAAAGACAAGAACTAGAGGGTCCTGATATTTGCATGATTAGGACACATCTGATCCCACCAAAAATTAAAGTAGCAGGAACAGAAGGGAACCGAAAACCAAATTAAAATAGACATTGAAAATTCGTCATGTTCAAAAAGGTAAACATAAGATATCTCCTATTGAAATGGAAAACTTGTCTTACTATAATATTGAGTCAGTTAACCAGTCTATCGCTACCCTGACAGTCAGGCTGGAAAACATTGAAGCAGGCCTAGGGCAAATTCTTGAAAACCAGTCTGGTCATACCAAAGGGAATTATACATAACATGGGGGTCCCTGGTACATCACTGCAGTCTGGAAATGTGAACCTGAACAATACATCAATAATAATAAAAGGGCTGACTGGTGAAAGGAATTCGAAAAAGAGAAATGGGACTAGGACATAGCTAAAATCTCAATAACTAAGCATGATGCGACATTGGTCAGGGGAAGTAACAAAAGAAAAAATCTATAGGAAGAACAAAAAAAATTATTTGGGTGATAGTCAGGCATGTGACACAACACCGAGAGTACGGGTGATACACAAAGGCCAAAGTTATACAAATTTTAACTCTACCGTTGGCGACTACACCATATACGGTACTCCTAGCTAATGTTTCAGTTCCTTCCTCAGGAAAAAATGAAAACCTGTTTTTCTTTTAAGGAACGAAAGCCATATGCTACTTAGGAAACAGAACATCATTAACTAATGTAATATAGAAATTAGGCCACCTTGAGTCACAGATCTATAATTTCATGCTTAGGTCCAATCAAGGCTACATAAATGTAGGGCTGCCTGTTCCTTTAAGGGAAGGGGCAGTAACGTGACTAACTGCAGGTGACACACTTTGATCCTGTATATCTCTTTTTATTTTCCTTCAATACCATTATAGCCAAATAGACATGCACTGGTGAAGTGTTGTCTCTTATGTTCACAGCATGAAATATCATTATCTGTGGAATTTAGTAACCAGAACAAGTTCAACCAACTGTTGCGTAGCGATGGGCATCGTCATGACCATCCCCTCACAACACAGGGGAGCTTGTAATAGTATCAAAAGCAGCAACAAACATGCAAAAAACAAAAAAAAATAATAAAAACGCACAAAACGTCAAGCCATCAGATATACTTGCTGTGTATCAATCACAAAAAGCATAGACAAAACAATAGCATGTGTGAATAAGCGGTGACACACAACACCATGTCATGTACTTTATGCACTGTAAACCTGCAGCCCAAAACCCAATATTTGGGCCTGTTTAATTTGTCAGGTTTAAAATCCTTACCCTCCTTTTGACAGTAGATCACCAGGCAATGGAAATCTGCTGTCAAATATAACTTTACTGTTTCTCTTCTAACATACAGGACCAGCAAGAACAATTCATGATAGGGCCAAACACATGAAAATAAATTTCCATTACTTAACTGTTACCCTCTTGTCAGTTACTTCGCAACATCAAGCCACCTTAGTTTTACCTTTCTAAAAGTAAATATTGTTACACTGACACTCCATATTAATTTGGCACCTACAATTTCCACTGTGAAAAATAAGTCTTAATTGGCAAATCGTTCTCATTAAGGCATGTAGCCTTAAAAATTTTAGAAAAGGGCTGCATCTTATTTTCTGTCTAAGACTTAATGCAACACTTCGTTTT
Organism: Pleurodeles waltl; assembly: GCF_031143425.1. Classification (NCBI taxonomy): domain Eukaryota; kingdom Metazoa; phylum Chordata; class Amphibia; order Caudata; family Salamandridae; genus Pleurodeles; species Pleurodeles waltl. Next base: position 653,072,319 of record NC_090444.1, on the reverse strand, counting down.
CTGTCAAATAAAAGCAACTAACAGGCATCATTTTATTTTTTTAGAGCGGAGACACAAATGTATCAGTTCTGCAGAGCATTTAACATGATGTTGGGACTTTCGAAGAAACCCCTTTTTTTTATATTTTCCCTTTGGAATTAAGTTCTTTAATTGTATTGATGTTCTTCTGGAGAAACCAGAAATCCCATTTTTAGAGGCCCGTAGGGTCATTCTGCATTTCACAGAGACATGGCCCTAATTTAAAAGGTCACAAGTGTCAACATGACAGCCTCCTCCATTGTTTATGGGAAAACTAAAGATAGCATCTCAGCAGCGTGACTTGAGCCAGCCTCTGTAGCTCTCCTAGCTTCTGCCACTCTGAATCTGTCAAAGACAGTAGGCCTTCCTATTTTCCTTCTAACCTGCAATAATTCACTCTATTTAAAAAAAAAAAAAATTCCTTTTTAGGCACTAAAAAAATTATCTCTATTTCCAGATTATTAAACTACATTTACTGTGAATAATTCACAAACCTTAATAACACACATACCAGTTGTTAGAATAAATGCTTGTTGCAATCGCATGCAATGGTACATATTTCATCAACCTCGAATGAATGAACGTCTCAGTAGGCCCAGCTGAAGTTAGAACCTTCAACCTTGATATTAAAACAAGCTTTTGTACTGGCACATTGACTCATTGAATCATAAGAAGGCACAACCTGCAAATATATATCAAACCTAAATGTATGCATTTACTGAAGCCTGAGACACTTTAAAAAGTACTCTGAATGAAAGAAAATGCAGTTTAAACAGTGCTTTTGCCCAAAATCGACTTTGATATTTTAGGCATTAAAAAATCAATATCCTACAATTTTCTTGCATAATATGCATTACCAGAATGTCTATTACACAATCCATAAGTCAGCCATTGAAAATATTAACTTATACTTTATAGAAATGAGCTTGTTTGCTCCTGCGCCAAGGGAAAATTGCACATACAAATGTCATTTTAGCGGTGCAACATAACTTAAATTAAATTTTAATGTTAGGAAGTCATAGTATAGGTATTAAGCTTTATAAATATTAAAAAACGATTTTGAAAGGCACTTATTTTTTAAATAATTTTTCCATAATTAATAATTTTCTTTAAAAAAAAACAAACAAAAAAAATTATTCTTTTTTTTGTGATAATTCCACATATAAAAGCAAGCTGCATCCCTTGCCTATTATTTGGGAAACATTAACTCACAAGCCTAAGCGCATAAGCCTAACTTGAAATGCGTCACATTTTTGCGCCACTTTCATTTAAAAGGAAGGTTATGCAAAATTCCACCCATGTTTAACTGGGAAAGTGCTGGCTGAATTGAACATTCCTATCAAATATACTGCAGCTGAAAAGTTTGCCTGTGAACATCTAATACAATGCATCTAAGAAAAATGCTGTAAATGTATTTTTTTTTTTTTGCAAAAATAGATAATTTCGTGTTTTTTTTTTGGGGCCCTATTTATATCTATTGAATGTGTTTTCTAATTTATTAAGCATTTACCGGCAGTTTTGTATATGTGCACAATTGCTCATTCTATAAATTAAAGAGCAACATGTTAGCACATCACATGGTTCATTTCTGGATTTTTTCTAAGTTTCTACTTAATATTAATTAACCAACATTTTACTTAACAAACTGTAAACATCAAGAAGACCCACAAACACACATTGAGCTCATTTCAGATATAAACAGAAAACACTCAGGGCCATATTTTTTTACTTATAAAAAATTAGCGCCGTCTAACGCCATTTTGAAGCGCCGTGCGGGCGTCAAATTTATACTTTGACGTACGGCGGCGCAACCAACAGGTGGGAGTCATTATTTCGTGACGCACACAGCGTTGGTGTGTCGTAAAGGAAACCAACGTAAAGGCGAAGCACATCACTGTGGGTCGATTTACGACAGCGCAATTCGGAACGCGCTGGTTTTTTTCACGCTATTGCGTTAAATATTTGCGCGAAAACTGCCCTGTCAGCAGAGGAGACCCAAAATTGATCCCAGATGCCACAACAGACCCCAGGAGGATGAGAGCAGACCAGGAACCAGCCAGGAGGATCCATACAGGAACCAGGACATTTAAAAAAAAAAAAGAAAGTGACGCTTCAGTGAAGAGGAGCAGGAAATCCTGGTGAAAGAGGTGACGGAACACCAGCACCAACTTTTCATCTCCTCTAAATTGCCACTCAGTAGGAGAGAGGCCATATGGAAACAAATAGTGGACAAGATCAACAGTGTGGCTGCAGAACGCCGCACAGTCACTGAGTGTAAGAAACGCTGGCATGACTGCAAACGTAGGACAAAAGAGAAAATGGCCAGGAACAGGAAGGCAGCAATGCAGACTGGAGGGGGGAGTCCAGCACAACAGAAGGCCCTGGACCACATGGAGGAGATGGTCGCAGCCGTCATCCCGGAGGAGATCGTCACAGGGATTCAAGGACTGGACAGCGCAGACTACCACGACCCAACGCACATGCAGGGTAAGTCGCATGGGGAATTCAAATGCAATAATGGGGACTGTAAGCGGGGGGGGATACCTACTACACAATGCATGTAAGTCAGCACATATATGAAGTGGCATGGGTAAAGGGGCATGGCAGGGGGGCATGCCCAGCACAGACCGAAGCTGGGGCACGACAAAATACAGCAACAAAAACAGTCCCATGGGGACATCCTGTAATGACAACAATAGAGCCAAGGGAAAGCAGCGACAGGTGGGAAGGCCACTACCTCAAATCCACATCCAGGCACTTGTATTGCAAAATCTATCCTACATCAACTAGGTCCGTATCAGTAATGCAGTAGCCAAAACAACAACTGCAATGTAGCTGCCACAACAGTTGACAATAACACCTCTCATCTCTGTGCAGCTATAGTACCAAATGGCAGGAACCTCCCCATGGAACATACATACCTAAATTAGGGGGTGAGGATGACATCCGCAACTATTCATAGAAATAAGACAAAGGCACCAGTACACTCAAATGCCGAATGTCCATACCTGACACATACATAAGCCAAACTAAACAGCAATAGGAGCCACACAGCACTAACAACACACACATGCTGCATACGTCATGGTCCCTCACGTGCCTGGCTAACAAGGCTACATCACTAATGTCATACTGCTCAGACAACAACATTGAGGAGGGGACACAGGCAACTGGTCACTGAAACACACCTGCAAAGTCTGACAAACAAATAGGACATTCATACGATAAACAGGCCAATCCAGTAAGACACACATGACCCAACATCATCTTCAAACATCAACAATGTTTACATCCATACCACATCCTAACATTGACATGCATAGGTAATGCCACGTAACATGTACAGTTCATGCAATGTGAATAAAAAGTGTATGGGGCAGGGCCTGAGAGGCAAGTGTGCTGGCAGGGCAGTCACAACACCCACAGTCAGTCAAAGTGTATTGTGGCAAGTGTAACGTATACTTTGCGCATTAGCCTCAGGCTGGAGGCCTTTGTGCATCTTACCCTGAATGTACTTATACTCATTTGCTCACATCTAAGAGCCTCAGAGCACTTTGCACTAAATGATTCTCATTGCCCTTCCTATCAGTTAATGTAGCAAATAGCCAGTCCTAAGGTGTTGTCAATTAGTCAAATCACACTGTCTCGCCTACTTCTGCACTGGAGTTTGCCAGAACATATTCACTCTGTGCCCCAGTCAAGGATACAGTCTGGTACATTGCTGATAGATGTGGTAGGGGTTAAGGTTTGGCATTCCTGCGTAGGGAAACTTTGTCATCACGATGACATATGACTTATAAAATCACTTCCTTGTCCCAAGATATGCAAGAGGGAGTTTCCAAACAGAGAAACACAACTAGATGCTGCCTGTCTTGCTGCTGATGCACAACCAGATCACAGCCCATTCCTCTGATATGAGGGATGATGTCTCCCCTGTGATTCAGACAGGCAAGCTCCAAACTTAACATGCTGTGCTATACATAGAACAAGCAGAGGGAGAGTAGAAACTGTTAGGCACCATGATAGCTGTGTACTAATGTATTACTCTCCTGCGGACTATTTCAATTCTAACAGTCTGTATTGTTTGGGTTATTGTGGCTCACACCTAAATTTCTACAAGTCAGTTGTACAATGAAACCTCATATTAAACAAATACTGTCTTTGTCATTTGTGTATGGTAACATACCGGAAAAGACATAATTGTGTAGGATCTGAGTGACCACGACTTCCCTGAGAAGTTCCAAAGATGTCATGCGCTCGGATGTCTAAACATTCCTTTGATGTGGGAGACCAGAGGCACTGCTAGTTAGTCTGAGCAAAATGAAATATCAGGGTGACAGAGTTATTTACAAGTGGGTCAGACTTAGTCCCCCACACCATTAGCTATCCTGCTGCCTAGAAAGCCAGTGATCACATGTAGGATAATGAGAGCCCACCCAACAAAATGTCCCTCCATAACAATACTTAAACACCGAGGGAGGAGTAGGACAAAAACACGCCTATTCCTAAATAATTACAAAGCAACACCTAGAGGCGATCTGGCAGACATGTCTGATAGCTCCATATCATACATGTGACACACATGTGGGCCATAGGCCTACAACAATGCCCTATGACGGACAGCAGATACCAAGACAAACACAGAGCACAAAGTTAAGGCATCCCAAGGCTTGTATCTTACTGCAAAATTGTCACAACACAGACACACTAATTGTACTCTGTTTCATTGCAGAGGAACACGGATCTCCTGCCGATATGCCTGTCCATGAGTTCCCTGATGACATGGATGACGAGCCCATAAACCTCCCACAAGAGACCATTCAAATGGTCCTTGAAAGCCTCCAAACCCCACCTTCAGTCACAAGGAGGGGCACAGAAGAAGCAGCCACCACAGGAGAACCACCCGCCACCCCAATTGTAAGACCTGCCAGCTCCAACACAGCTGAGGACTCTGACGACACTGGCACCAGCTTTGAAAGAACTGTTGTTGGGGTCCAGCAGGAGCTGGCCAAGGAGGTGCGGGTGGGGATGCAAACTATGGCAGCCAGCCTTGAGGGGGTGCGTTCGTGCATGTTGTCAACTGCTGATCAGGCAGCTGCTATGCAAGCCCGAACATCGCTCTTGGAGGAACTTTTAAAAACACAGAAAGAAATCTGCACAGCTGTCATCCAGTTGACACAACAACTCCAACTGCAAGCCAGTCAACGTGTGCACGAATGCAACATAGAACCCCTCAGGGCCGACCTGGCTGCCTACCATCGTGATGTGGCTGCCATTCTGAAAAACCAGCAGGCCCTCCTTGCTGCAGTACTGCCCTTCATAACTCGACAGGGAGCAGGCCCCGGGATGTCTGCCTCCATGTCTTCTAACACTGAGGTGTGTGTTGCCCCTTCACAACCAACAACAACAAGGACACACCAGGCAACACACACATCAGAAGAAGAAGACATGGAACAGATAACATTCACACGCAAGAGTACCCGGAAGCCCTAGTCCCTGCACCATGGCCTACTCTGACCAAGGTCCTACGTTTTGACAAATGCCAGTCTCACTACAACTACACTCAATGACTGTTTGGCAATCCACTGTATGACTTGTCCCCATTGCCAGTGCATGTCTCTCTTCTACTATTTGGCAATTCCTGTTCCTCTGCACTGTCTGTGACATCACCCCAGCATGTCAGGAGCATCATCCACACCCCGTCTGTAGGATCACCATGTAAGAATGCACCAGAACGGACTCAGCTAACATTGTGAATGGACATTTTGCACTACAGCACCTATAAATAAATATCACTTGCATACCTATCGTGTCTCTGTGTTAGTTCACACTTCAACTGTGCAGTACATAACTCCAAAGTGGCTGTGTGGCAACCATGTCGATTCTCTATACTACTGTCCTGATTTCATGTATACTGAAACATCTGTGCAGTGGCCAGGATTGCATCATAGCCTTACTATACTGAGGAAAATGACTGATGAAGGGACTAAGCACACACAATCATGCTGTGTTGGACAGAATGATGCACCATCTATAGCTATTCTAGACAACTAATGGTGGCTGAGAAATGTAGGCACCATGCAATACTTAAATAAGAAATAATGCTGTAAAATGTAAGGAATCATTAACAAATTACACTGCATCAATCACCCTTACGGAGTATACTTCCATGAAGGAAAGTCATGCTGAATCAGTACACACATGATGTAGGTCAGCAATGACAGCAACAAGACAAGAGTGTGAACAATTCCTCATCTACAAAGATCTCCCTGAACTTCACACTGCTGTCCGACCTATCTATTTACCCACAATAACAAGTCTGGAGGCACTCTTTGCGAAGTAGGATACATGCCAACCCAAAACCTTGATGATCACTGCACACTACCAATGGTGGGTCTCCCACATGGTGGATACTTACCAAGTTAGCACACGGGTAGCTGGCATGTTAAATCTCAATATCCTGGGGATAGCGAGCATAGGACACAAATGTCATACTAAAACATTCTGCTACACTGATGTCAAGGCCATGATAATGTAGCACCTAACGCATCATGTAAAGGGTTAACTAAATTTTTATTTCAATGAAGTAATAAAAGAGGCAACTAAGGGAAAGGTAAACCTACACTAATCTAACCTGACTACTACTAACCCACAACTGTCCCTAACTAACCTAAGCTAAACTTACTCTACACATGTAACGAAACGATCTAAACATCAACCCCCCACCCACCATTATGAGACAAGACACATGCAGGACAACACTTACTAACCTACACACATACTATACTATCCTAAACAAACATATATTTTTTTGGTAATATTTTTTTAATATATTTTTATTTTATTTTAATTTTTTTTAAACAGGAATCCCAACATTGCCCTCCACCCACCCACCCACACAAAAATATAAGATAGAAAGAATAAGGACCCCCCACCCTCTTCCCTAACACTAACTAAGCTAATTACCTATACTTATCCTATAACTAACCCCCAAAACCCAACTAACAGTATAAAATAGGAAAGAGGTGAGAGGGGAGGGGTAAAAGTTCAGGAGGGCAAAAGTACTACAGATTTGCCCTCCGTAGTGTGCGCCTGATGGAGCGGACCTTCTTCTTCACATAACTCATGTCCTCCCTCAGGTTGTCCACCTTTTTAACCAACTTGTCCAATTTTCGGGACAATGCCAGGAAGGCAGCTGGGTCGACAGGAGGGTCTGTGCTGGTTTGCGTGCCGGCGGAGGTGGATGTTGTGGCAGGAGTTGTGTGGCCACGGGACAGTCCTGCTACCACCACACGGCTGGGTCCAGGTCTGGAGGAAGATGCTTGGTCCGTTGCTGGGTCCACTTGGGCAGATCTGGTGGACGTGGTGTCGGTGGTTGTTGGTGGCACTGTAGGGGGAGCTTGTGGTGTGGCCCACCACGCCCCGGAGGCCCGATCTGAATGGTACTTGCGGGCCATCCTCCGATACCCACACTGCACCTGCAGGATGTGCCTGTATCTCATCGCATGGCGCTCAAAATGGTTGCGATCTGCGGCACTCAGGTTTGCAGCTGTGAAGAGAAAAGGCAAATATTTAGCTTTGGATTTGCATTGGGTGGAATACCACAATGGGTCATTTGTCCATTACTAGAAATGTATTGGTTGCAGCAATTGTCACAACATAGTTCACGGAAAGGCTCAGAGGAAGTACATGTGAAACATGCATACATAAGGGCATATCACACCTAGCATATCCATGTCTCTACATGATGGATGACATCACCCTAAACTACTCATCCAAATCATACCTAAGGCATTTGACATCATGGCAGCACCTCTTCCGCATACTGACTTCACTACATATGTCATTCTATGTGATAACAATCACACTCCTCACTCAATGGCATTTGGAATTAGTTGTGTGCTAAGATTGAACCCATGGGCCAGAATCAAATGTCAACACTAGGGGCCAGATGTAGGAATTTGGAAAATGCAACTAGCAATTTGCAATGCAGAACGGTGTCTCTGACACCGTCTGCGAGTCGATATGGGGTCGCTAAGACCCACCTCATGAACATCAATGATGTGGGTTCCAAGTTGCGCCACCTTAGCTACTATGGGCACTCACAGGGATGGAGGCCTGCTGGGAACAGCAGACCTCCATGGACGTGACTGCTTTTAAATAAAGCAGGTTATTTATCCCCAAGTGTAGGCCGTTTACCTGAAAGGAAAATGAGCTGCAATTAGTCAAAAATTACAACAACTTCAATCTTGGATTATTTCACGGTAATTAGTGGTCCCTTAGACCACTGGCTGTTTTGTACAGGATTATTTAGGTCCACTCACAAAGGTGAAGGGTTACAATGGGGACCCCTTCCAGTTAGAAAGTGGGTTACCATCCACTTCAAGTGGATGATAACTGCGACTCACTTTGCAACCACGTACTTGGTTGCAAATGGGATTGCCTACCACTGTGAGTTGCAAGTAGGTCTGGAAAACCCCTTTATATTTTGCATTTTGAAAAGCATTTAGCTAATATGTTCATGACCACCAAATACATTTCGGAATAGGAAACAGACATTTGCAAATCACAAACAGAAATTTATGCCATTTGCAACGTGTACACAGTTTGCTACATCTGGCCCTAGGTACTAACTCAAGTCACAAAAGGTGTCAAGTACGTGTAACATACTGGTTGCTACAGTCCTAGGTACCCTGTTTCACAGTAACATCCCAGTCTTTGTGGGTGGTGTGGGAAGAACAACCAACAATCCCATGTTCAATGCACACCCAGGAGTGTATAGAAAGTTCAACAAGTATGTGCCTTCACACACAACACCTATGAAGGGCTAGCAACACGTTGTAGTCAGCCAAACATTGTCACATCCCAGGTCTACACATGTCAAAATGATATGACTTAGGCCAACATGACATACTATCAGTGAGGCATGTTTTACAACACACACAGAGGAGGTAGAACACCCATTCTCATGATTCGACAGAACACCTAGGCCATTGCACTCAAGTCACACACACTTCTAGTTCACCTTGTGGAAGTACATGCCCCCGGAAGATCCGACCTACAGTGTACACAGTCCATCCTCAACTAGGAAGAAGCACTTGTCATCAGAGCCATGTGCCTAAGCTATCTGGGAGACTGTCAGTCTGATATGCAGACTCAGTTCATGGCAAGTCCCTGACCAAGTCTAACATTGACCAGTGTATTCCAAATGAGTCATCCCATTCCCCATTGCCGCCCAACTGGAATGACCTACAGCCCCTCAATCTGAGAGATGGCTAGGTATTGCTTTTCAGAAACGTAAGTCCTATTTGATATCACACTAAAACAACAATGCCAATGAACGGCGAGCGCATCAAATCATGAATTCTCTTGAACACACAGTAATCCATCATGCTTCATTACCAAACAATGAAAATAGCACTCAGGCGACACTGTAGGTATCGGGGTCGTCAAAATGTGCCACCTCTCCCACGGTGTACGGGGCTGGTCCACCTGTAAAGCATGAAAGGAAGAATATACTCAGACTGGGTGAACTGACAAATAATTTCAGTTACAATGACACTGTGTGAATATGACATGGTAATGATAGACTTTCCCACATGCTCATACTGCATGGATGACTTTGTATTCAACATTATCATTGGATGAGTCTCCTGCTACAGTGACACACCCTACTACACACATGCAGTGGCCAGGACAGTCATGTGTCGTCCAAGTTAACCCTCCATTAGTATGCCCCAACAATAATGTTATCCATACATCTCAGCATGTGCATCCCAGAGAGACATTCCAAAACTGGTTCCATGAGGACTGCATGACCACTCACAATCAAACAGGCTAGGTGGACATGTTCAACACACAGCAACCACACACACATGTGACATATGTGTGGACAACATAACTAACTTCATGTGACGTGAAGGCAACACACATGTATAGCATCATCATGTGTTTCTAATTTCCTGTCTAGCTATGGCGTCTACATATGTAGGTATGTTGTTTCTACATGACTTACTCACTGGTCATTATGACCACTAGAGTACAAATAGAGCCGTTCACGTGTTGCTTGTCTGACACAAATGCAACACTACATTACATACAGCTACAGGCATCTGGTATGTGTTGCAAAAATGAGCCATCGGACTGGTAGCATTGGTCTTCATACACATTCTGCAACAAATACACATTAGGGCACGTATGTATACCTTTGTAGCGCATCATTTGCATCATTTTGTGACGCAGAGAGGGGGCTAATTAGCAAAATACAGATAGATGTTTCAATTTGCTGCTGTTATTGCGTGAAAATGTGTTGCAAAAATGGGGATATATGTGTATAAACATGGGCCTAGGTTTCCCTAGCATTACACACAGTCAGCTACTTATTTAGCAGATTGGCTAACAATCATCACATGTTCCCACACAGATTTCTATTATTCCCATGTAATTGATTTGTACTCACCAACATGGCCACCAATCCTGAGTCCCAGGTGGTCCAGCAGGTCCTGTTCCCTGGTGATCAGATCTGCCCAGCGGTGCTTCAATTGATGGACATTTCGCATGCTCCCGTAGACCCGGACCAGGTGATGGCGCACCTTCTCCCACCGGATTTTCCAAGCCTCCGTGTGATACCCCTGTATCACACGGCCCCCAGCCTCCAGCATCAGTGGGAGGGAATGGCTAACTAGCCATATGAATCCCCCCAATTCATCTTCACCCATCCTGGACAGGCGAGGCCTACCTGACATATTGACAGCTAGAAAAATGGACAAAAGAAATAAGAAAGTAAAAGTGGGAAATGGGGAAAGGTAGAGGTGTGAAAGAAAATGAAAAAGGAGAAAAATAGCCCAACTAACCCCCCAAACTATGCTACCCACAACAGACTCCCACAGACAATACAAACAATCACAGGAATAGACAAAACAAGACTAAACAGACTGAGACAATGTTATACAACAAGAATAGATTGACAAAAAGACAAAATACAAGGGACACAGGACACTAAAGCAGTAAAACACAGGACAACACCTTTCACACAACCACACAGTCTAGATAAATCTGAGACTGCAAAGTGAAAGTGAAAGTTAACTCCCAGTACACATTTTGTAAACAGGATATCCTATTACATCACTTCCTGCATAAAATGGCCGCCGTTTTTATTTTCCCGTTATGCATCATATTTTCACGCATACACAATTGTGCGTCATTTTTTTTGACGCATTACATTGCACATGATGCCGAGTCAAAAAATATGATATGAATATTAATAATTTTTAATGTACATGAGATGACCAACATATTGTCCATGTAGCGTCAATTTTACCACGCATACATCATGGGCGTCATTTTTTTCCACGTACAGTAGTGCACATGATGCTGAGTCAAAAAATATGATATGAATATTAATAATTTTTAATGTATATGAGATGACCAACATATTGTCCATGTAGCGTCAATTTTACCACGCATACATCATGGCCGTCATTTTTTTCCACATACAGTAGTGCACATGATGCTGAGTCAAAAAAAATTATGATGTAAATTATACTTTGATGGCTAAATATGTGACACTTTTGGATACATTTCTATTTGACTCTGCATTCTGTGCACTCATGTACGTGAACAAATTATAACGCCCATGCTGTATGCGTAGAATTTGGAGCAAATTTTTCGTTATGTCTTCATGTTTTTAACTTTGGAAAGGTGATTTGTCATGGTCAAACGGTGCTATGTGATACACATTTGTGTTTGGATATGACACATGTCCGTTGTTGTATGTATAGAAGGCATTCACACTGTAATGTTTTGGATACGTTAACTAATGTATTGACCATATTTGTCAACATATTTGGGGTAATTGCTGATGGCTATTTTGAAATGATGGATGGGATACCATGATGTATTCCTTCTTCAAAATGTGTCCACAATTATGATGGTGATGCTTTTATCTGTAGTCCTAACAGGGAGTGCAATAGTCACTTACAGTTTTTATGGGGCTAACCATGTCCCATTATGATTTTGTGTTTCAGATTTGTGTTGGACTTTTGACATGTAGCCCACACATGTGCCTTATGCATGTGTTTAGTTCACAAGTACAAGATTCTTGTATGTTTTGGGGGCGGTAGAGGTGGACTTACGCCCCCAGCACCCTTGGATTTGACCATCCAGAATAGCTACTGTATCCATGGAGTATATTTATTATATCATGGCAAACCTGCAGCAGCAGGCTAATGTAAGGCCATATGGTATGAATGACTGTTGACCATTCATTCATCTCATTAGCCCATTTGACGTTTGCAGTAATGATGAATTGGAGCAAACTTGCATACCATTTTCCAATGACTATGTTTGCAAGACTCTCAGCGTTCCCGATGTGCTAATGAGAATAATTTTGTTGTTGTCTGTGTCCCTTTCTGCATAAACTGGTTTAGTGGCATGTTACATTCTTCCTGCTAGGTTCAAACTGGGACACAACTGTGATGGTCTACTTTCAAATATTAGGTTGATTGTATGACATATGTGTACATGTGTGTTGGAATGTGGATCCACTATCACCTGTCTGGGTGTATGTTGTCACTGTGACTTCAAGGTCTCCTCCTGAGTTAGTGGCAGCTGATGTTGTTCCAATTGTGTATTGCTCATATCACACACTTGAGAGAAGCCATTGATAACATGGTCACGTACACATGGATGGTCCCACCCTGTCCCTGAACACGTGTGATGTGACTTTCAAATGATCTCAAATTTTGGGCTGGATGAGAGACTGTTTCAGGTGTTTGGATGAGGCATGTGTAATTGCCACATTTGTACTCCTGTTGGGCTCTGTGTATGGTAATGTATCATGTCACATCCTACCCTCTGTGCATACATTTGTGATGTTTATTTTTGGTGTGATGAATGTTATAGCATTCTTGCTCAATGAGACGACATTCTTCTTCAGCAATTTCAAACTAAAGGTGGTCAGAAATGCATAGGCCAAAGCATGATGTGGTGTTGGTTATCTGTGTTTATTTACAAGTGTGGAATACAAGTGATTATTATAAATTAAGAAAAAAAATTATTGACAAGCTGTTGGCGCCTACGCACTCCTGCTGCCGTGTTGGGTTGTTCCCCCTCCTGTTACAGGCCAGCATCCTCCTCTTCGTCATCCTCAGGCATGTCTGGGTCCAGGTCAAGAAGGGGAATATTCCTTTTTACACAAATATTGTGTAATATGGCACAAGTGAGTATGATCTTACAGACCATCTCTGGGGAATAGAGTAGGCTACCGCCAGTTATGTCAAGGCAGCGGAACCTTGACTTTAGGATCCCAAAGGTCCGCTCCACAATGCTGCGTGTCCTCTTGTGGGCGTCATTGTATGCCCGCTCAGCAGCAGTATTTGGGTTCCCATATGGTGTCATTATCCAAGGCTGGATGCCATACCCCTGATCAGCTGAAAGAGAAACACAGAATGGTATCAATTAGATGTAGGAGGCACTGTTGTACGTATCTTTGATGGCAGTAGTTGTGTTGTGTTGTCTGTGACTATTTTGTGTACTAATGTGACAACCTATGGTTGTTGGTGAAAACTTTTGCATTGATTTTTGTGCCTTGGCTGAGCAAGTGTTTGTTGGCTAACTGTTTGTCAGCAGGATGTATTGGTTTCTCCAGTACAGTGTGCCCTCCCTTGCATTGTGACTTGTGATACAGGTGTCCGTGTGTCCTCACTGGGGGTGTGATGATAGTTCCATGTAGAGTTGAAACATGAAAGTGTATTAGAAACGTTCATATGAACATACCCAGGCCATCCCATACCTTTAAACTTATGCATTGTATTAGTGTACAGATTATTGTGAGACTTCCAATTTGCAAGGTGACATTTAGGCAACCACAGTCATTAATGTCTTCACATTAAGCTGTAGAGTAAATTCCAATGTGTGAGAGGTTCAATGGTGACTTGTGAAACATGGCTAGTGATGTGAGTACCTCAGTGTGTTCCTGGCTAGGTGTTGCTATTGTGGTGTATGTGTTGTTTATCCTAGAGGGTTTCTGAGCAGTGTGTATATGACTTTGTTTTTTGTCCTTACCAACAAGTAGTCCATTGCCATACCATCCATCCTGGAAGTGTTGGTTGATGGTGCAGTGACGGAAGATGAATGCGTCATGTACACTCCCAGGATATTTAGCCACAATGTTGCTGATCAGTCCTTGGTGATCGACTATGGCCTGCACGTTGATTGAATGTGTGTGCTTCCTGTTGCGGTAGAGGTGTTCACTCGCAGCAGGTGGCACAAGGCGTATGTGTGTGCAGTCGATTGCACCAAGGACGTGCGGGAAGCCACTGATGGCGTAGAACCCCTGTTTAGTTTCCTGCTGCTTCTGCAGTGTGTTAGGGAAGCAGATGTGGCGGGGTGTCAGGCGAATGTTGGCATCCAGTACTTTAGGCAGGAATGCGGGGAAAGATGGTTGTGATATTCCACCAACCAGGGCACCAGTTGTCTGAAACGAGCCACTTGCCAGCAGGTGAAGTACGGCAAGCAGCTTTTTGTTTGGGGCAACGTTTGCGCTGAATGTGCGTCAAAACTTTTGACGCAAATTCGGCGCAAACGGAGTATAAATATGCCCCTCAGTACACACAATACAGCGCGCTTTAGCCATTTTTCATAAATAGCGCCGTCGCAATTTACTTACAGAACCGTTTGCAGATCCTAGTTGTAAGTCATATTTACAAGAAAAAAAGAAAACTTTTCTCAATTATTTCCAAGAATAGCGGACCCATACTTTATTAAACGTGATGGGGCCTACTCCGTGCTTCACATATAGTTCATAGGTTGGAGTTCCAATCGGAGAAACCGGACATGAGTCCTCCAACCGGGAGTCCCTTTTACAACCAAGACAAAACAAATTTCCAAGTCTGCTAAGACCAGGCATCTTCGCTCACTAGTCTAGCTTCAAACTTCAAAGGATTATCGTTTACGATAGTCTCGTGAATACACGAGTCCTTCGGCTTTGGTACTTGCAAGTTCCAAATCAAAGTGATCCCGAAGGGATACCAAACCAAATGTCCAACTAAGGACCAAACCAAGTGTCCAACTAGGGACTGGGAGACGCTCCACTTATACTTAACTGAAAATATCGATGACGTCACCAGAAGACTCGTCTTATCGTTTCGCTCTACCAAACATCAAGGGTCCAAATCAGGGCGATAGCCAGGGCAGCAGTCCTTCGTAGCCGTCGGGAAGCGGGGAACCTCGCAGCAAAGACTTTCGGACCACGTCGACATGCAGGGGTCGATGAAGTGGCGGCCTTCCTCCAGAATTTTCACACGAAGCTCCCCACGGACCTCAGGCTTGGACCGGTACCGCTGGTATCGCCACACGTTGGCCGCCAACTGAGGTACTGGGTTTTTCAGAACCGGTACTGATCCGGTAACCCAGCGGTGCCAGGGTACACCCAAAGACCTCGGGTACTTTCCTGATTCAGACCACAGAAACTCAGAGTCTTCTAGGTGAAGTCAAAGATCGAATTTATTGGCTGCAACCAAGTAACAAGCGTCCTAGAAGTACAACAGCACGGTTTGTATGTTCTCAGGAGACTGTGTTTCAATGCAAAGTCAGGTTTCCTTATATACAGTTTTTTAAGCTTCAGGCAAACATTCTTGACATTTTGGTTGGTCATTCACATGTTTTCACTACAAAGGAAAAAACAGTGTCATGATGAAACCTCATATTTCATGTCATCCTACCCATAATAAATTACCCGGCAAGGCCTAGTATTTTACATCAGATAAGTGTGGACCCCCAATAAAAACGGGCACCTCCCCCTCGTAAAGTAAGAAGAAGAAAAGAGCAGGTGCAGGTGTGAGCAAGATTAGGCAGGGTTTTATGGCATGGTGTGCCTTGATGCTATCTGATTCGGCCACTGGGAGAGGGACTGACCAAACAGGTTTGGCCTGAGGCAATGGTTCCAGCTTGCCCAGGTCAGAGAAAAGTCAATCAAGGTGTACGTGTCCTTGGAATCAAATCTGACTGTATTATAAGCCTATGTGAGGGCAACTTTTAAAAATGGCTGCCGTGTAAAAAATGGGAGCCACGAGTGCAGGACGAAAATGGTGATTTCGAGGTGAAAACGCTGCTGGAATTGAGCGAAAATGCTCTTGCTTAGTGTACTAGTCATTATCGGTCTTTTGATACTAAAATCGTACTGCTGTGGCAAAGTAAATTACATGGGTCCAGAATTTTTAGAACCACACTCCTACCTCCTCCATCTCATTCTCGCTTGTTTACTTACTCTCTTGCTCTTTTCCTCACATCGCTTCAGACTACCTCTCATACCTATTTCTCTTACATCTCTTCCACCTACTTCTTTATCTCACTTCTCTCTCTCTAACTCTGTCATTCATTCCCCTTTTACCCCTCCAAAAATGATCTTTCTCACCTCTCCCTCATGTGTTCTCAGACCGAGCATATCTGCTTTCCCCTCTTTCACCCTCTTCATCTCATTTTTCTCCATCCTACTTTATCCCCTCTTACTTTTCACCTTCTTTCCTTCAGCTCTCAATTATTATTTACCTCCACTTTTCCTCTTCTATACTGCACATTCACATTCTTCCCTCATAGTGCTCTCCTCTATCCTCCTAACATCTATGGCCCTTCTTATTCATTTCTCCATCTCCCTTCCTGTCTTTGTCTCTTAGGTTTTTAGTTGTCAGGTCTTTTCTCCAAATTCTGTACCTCCTTTCTCCCTTCTCAGGCATTTTGTGCTCTCACTCAACTCCGTTTCTCGTCCTACCCTCTCTCCACCCTCCCTCAAACATTCTATCAATTCTCTCACTCCTACTCTTTAGCACTGTACACTATCAACTTTGTCCCCACCCCTGCACCTCCTCTCAAGGTTTCTTTAATCACCTTTCCCATTGACTCCAGTCATGCTGGTACAATTTGCAGAGTGAGAATGCTGTCATTAATGTTACATCACTGAAGACATAGGGATTGGGAAAAATCAAATATTTACACTATTTGTAGTAATTGAGCTACGCCCATTCAGCAGGAGAGTGGTAAGGCTGTATTTTGTAGCCGGTTGTACATTTTAGAACTCGCTATTTCAAATATATTACTAAACCATGGTGTGGTAGCGAGCTGTCATTTATAGGCAGCACATTTTCCAATAAGATGGGCACAAATGCACATCGACATGATATAACTAGTAAAACTATGGCCCTGATTTAGGAAAAGTGGCGCTTTACATCGTGAAGCTCAACTTTTCAATGTGCTCCATTTGTGCTTTCCTAACTGCTAATGAATTCCGAAATATTTATATAGTTATTTTACGGGTATTTAAATGTGTATTAGAAATATCCTACAGAATTTCCTATCACACTCGCGTACCCCGGCAAGACCTCTGCAGCAGCATTCGTAATTGTAAGAGACATACATTGCTGCTGTGACATGGGGACAGTAGCGATTGTGGCACATAGGCCTTTTCCAGGCAATGCAACACCACCAAGCAGGGAGAACCACTGATTCCCATCCTATTAGATGCATTGACCTTTGGCTGTGCAGGCAAGCCCCAGTCTCTGCTTCTCTTTGCCTTCTTCTGAGCCATTCAGTCATTTTGCCATTGAATTCTGGGACCCGGAGTTTGTTTGCAATGTAATTGCTGAACTACAAATACCAAAATCCTAAGAAAAACAAAAATGTACGGTCAGAACACTGCTCTTTTGAAACAAATAGTGAGCAAACGTAAGCAGTAGCGTTTCTATACTGGTGCACAAATTTTGTTGCAGTTCAGTGCTTCACTGAACATAGCAGAAGAACTAACATGGGTACTACTGCAGGTGCACCCCCCACTACCTCAGATATATTTTATTGAAAGCACTATGTTACAGTTACTACTATTGAGGGTGCTTCTACATTGTGGCCCATATTTATACTTTTTGACGCAAAACTGCACCGGCGAAACTTTGCGCCAAAAATATTACTGCCGGCTAACGCCATTTTTGTGCGCCGTGTGGGCGTCAAATTTATACTTTGACGCACGGCGGTGCAAACCACAGGTATAAGTCATTTTTTTTACGCACACCGCAGGGTCAAGTCGTAAAGCAAAATGACATTAACGCAGCGAAAATGACTGTGGGTCGATTTGCGACACCGCAAACCGGATATGCGGTGTTTTTTGGCGCAATAGCATCAAAATTCCCCGCGAACACAGCCTTTTCAGCAGAGGAGATCCAAAATGGATCCCAGATGCCTGTACAAACCCCAGGAAGATGACAACAGACCAGGAACCAGCCAGGAGGACCCACACAAGACCCAGGACAGTTTGAAGAAAAAAAGAAATTGTCGCTTCAGTGCAGAGGAACAGGAAATCGTGGTGAAAGAGGTGACGGAACACCAGCACCAACTGTTTGTCACCTCAAAGTTGCCAATCAGTAGGAGAGACGCAATATGGCAACAAATTGTTGACAAGATTAACAGCGTGGCAGAAGTACGCAGAACAGTCATCGAGTGCAAGAAACGCTGGCATGACTGCAAGCCCAGGACCAAGGAAAAGATGGCCAGGAACAGGAAGGCAACACTGCAGACTGGAGGTGGGAGTCCAGCACACCAGGAGGCCCTGGACCACAAGGAGGAGATGGTCGCAGCCGTCATCCCTAAGGAGATCGTCACAGGGATTCAAGGACAGGACAGCGCAGACTACCAGGAAACAACATAGATGCAGGGTAAGTTGCATGGGGGACAAAAATGCACAAATGTTAACAGTAAACGGGGGGATACCGACCACAAAATGCATGGAAGCCATGATATACATGAAGTGGCATGGGTACGGCATGGGGGCATGGCCTGTACAGAGAGAAGCTGGGGCACACCATAACACAACACCAACAACAGTCCCATGGAAGTATGCTGCCATGCCAACGATGTACCAAAGGTAAAGCCACGCCAGGAGGGAAGGGCACAACGTCAAACTGACATCCTGTCACACGTCAGCCAGTATACCCCCTACATTAACTAGGGCCCAATTAACAACCCCTAGCCATACAGACAACTCGAATGTAACAGTGACAACAGTTGCCACTTCCACCTCCGCTCTGTGTGCAGGTCAAGTAGCCAATGGCAGTTACGTCCCCATGGATCATACACACCTAAATTAGTGGCTTGAGGATGACAACTTTAACAATACCCTGAAACAAGACAAATGTTCCAGTCCTGTCAAATGTGAATGCCCATAGTTGCAGCAAACATCAGCCAATGTCATCAACATTAGGAGCTACACAGCACTAAGGTCACACCCATGCTGCATATGTCAGGATCCACCCTGTGCCTGGGTCACAATGCAACATCCCAAATGTCATGCTGCTCAGACAACAGCATTGAGTGGGAGGACACATGTAACTGGTCACTGACATACACCTGCACAGTCAGAGGAGGAAATAGGACACTGCTACGACTATCAGGGCAATCCAATCTCCACACATTCCCCTACATCAGCTGTACACATTACCAATGCTAACATCCATATCGTGCCATAACAATGCTATGCATAGGATACGCTACATTTCAACTACTTATAAGTGGATGTGAAAGATCAGAGACTGGGGCAGGTCCAGATTGTTAAGTGTGCTGCTAGTGCCATCAGAACACCCACAGCCAGTGAAAGGCCACACCATTAGAATGGACGTAGACGGAGGCTTGGGTAGGACAAGAAGGTGGCCAATCACTATTTGGCCTAAAACAACACTAGAGGAGATGATGCCGACAAGTCAAAACACTTACCACAATACATGTGACGTGCAGGTGGGGCATAGGCCTGGGAGAATGCCCATCTGAAAGTCTGGAGCAATGAACAGGAAACAAGATCCCAATGTGAAATCATCACAAGGCAGGCATGTCACATCACCAATGCCACAACACAGACACACTAATTGTACCCTATTTCATTGCAGAGGATGATGGATCTCCTGCGGATATGCCTGTCCAGGACTACCCTGTTGACATGGATGACGAGCTGACAAACATAAGCCACCAGACCCTCCAAGATGTCCTTGGAACCCTCCAGACCCCACCTTCAGTCACAAGGAGGAGCACAGATACAGCAGCAATCACAGAGGACCCACCCACAACCCTAATTATAAGACCTGCCAGCTCCAATACAGCTGAGGACTCAGATGACACAGGCACCAGCTTTGAGAGAACTGTATTTGGAGTACAGCGGGAGCTGGCCAAGGAGGTGCGGGTGGGGATGCAAACTATGGCAGCCAGCCTTGAGGGGGTGCGTTCGTGCATGATGTCTTCTGCAGATCAGGCAGCAGCCATGCAGGCTCTAACATCCATCCTGCAAGGACTACAACAAACTGTAAAGGAATTCACCACTACAGT
The DNA here is from genome assembly GCF_031143425.1 of Pleurodeles waltl. Lineage (NCBI taxonomy): Eukaryota > Metazoa > Chordata > Amphibia > Caudata > Salamandridae > Pleurodeles > Pleurodeles waltl. Next base: position 653,051,946 of record NC_090444.1, on the reverse strand, counting down.
AAGGGAGTTGCCACAACACCTCGCAACCCAAACCTTCCACTGCATGCACAAATGTAATCATGACCCCCTCAGGGCCGACCTAGCTGCCTACCATCGTGATGTGGCTGCTATTCTCAAGAACCAGCAGATCCTCCTTGCAGCAGTACTGCCCTTAAGACCCCCACAGGTAGCAGCGACCGGGATGTCTGACTCCACGTCTTCTAACACTGAGGTGTGTGTTGCCCCTTCACAACCACCACCACCAAGGACAGAGGAGGCAACACACACATCAGAATAAGAAGGCGTGAAACAGATCACCTTCACACGGAAAAGTACCCGGAAGCACTAGTTCCTGCCACATGGCCAACTATTACCAAGGTCCAGTGCTTTGTAACATGCCAGTCTTACAACAACTGTACTCAATGACTGTTCTGCAAACTACTGTATATGTTGTCAGCCTGACCAGTGCTTGTCTCTCACTTACTCATTGGCAAATCCTGTCCCTCTGCACTGTCTGACACATCACCCCAGCATGTCCAATGCATTTTCCTTTAGCACTAGTGTAGGATCACAATGGAAGATGTCACTATAATGGACTCACAATCATGGACAATGTACATATAGCACTACAGCACTTTTCAATAAATAGCACTTCCACAACCACTTTGTCTCTGTGTAATGTGACACATCAACCGTGCAGTAAATCACTGAATTTTGCCTCCTGTCAAATTACATAGCTTGTCAATACAACTGTCCTGAAATTAGGTAGTCTGATAACTATGCACAGTGGCCTGGATTGCACCATACTCTGCCCTTCCTGAGGGTAATATCTGATGAAAAGAGAAACCATGCACCATAATGATATAAAGGGATATCTAAGCCATCAAATCGTGGCAGCAAAATGTTGCCACCATGCAATACTAACACATATAACATTGCCTACAAATCTAAGCAAACAGTCAACAAACTGCATGAATGAAGGTGTCTGAGCTTACATCCAAATAAGTAATCATGCTGAACAGTGTCACAAAGGATCTCTGTGAGTCATGAACACAATACTACAAGAGTACTTACGACCACTCAGCTAATAAGGGTCTCCTTGAACATCACACAGCAGTCAGACATAACACAGTGTCCCCAATACCAAATCTGGAAGCATTGTTTGTGGCTTTGAAAACATATGTAATGAAAAAAACACGTTGGGATCCATAGTAACTGTGATTGGTGGTTGCAATGAATGGTGGAATCTTTGCAAGGTAGCTCTGGGGTAGCTGCCAATCTTACAGTTGGGATTTGTTCGTAGCGTAGGACACTAATGTAATAGAACAGAATTCATGCACACTTATGCCAAGGCCCTGATCAACAAGCATTTTACACATACTGTAAAGGGTTCAATATATATTTATTAAACGGTAATAACAGAAGAGGAAACTTGGGAAAAAGTCTTACCTACCCTAATCTACCCTAACACCTCATTACCCACAACTGTCCCTAGCTAACCTAACCTAAACTTACTTATCACATGTAACGAAACATTCTAAACATCAACCCCCTTATGAGAGGGGACACATGTAGGACAACAGATACTATCCTAAACAAACATATTTTTTTTGTATTTTTTTTTATTTTGTATATATATATTTCTTTCTAAACACACAAAAACCCCAACATAGCCCATCACCCACCCACCCACACACTAAAAAAGAAAAAATTTAAATATTCAGGACACTAACTAAACTAACAGCCTATACTAACCTAACACTAAGCCCACTAAGTATAAGAATAAGGAGAGAGGTGGGAGGGGAGGGAATCATGTCCATCAACAAAGTCTAGAGGTTGGCCCTCCGGAGGGTCCGCTTAATGGACCCCACACGCCTGTTGATATGGCGAACATCCCGCTGCAGGTGACTCATTTTCCGGAGGACACGATCTATTTTGTGCTGCATGTCCACAAAAGCAGCAGGGTCAATTGTTGCAGCTGGGGTGGGCTGGGTACCAGCTGAGGACGTGTGTGGCCGTGTATTGTCAATGCCTGAGGGCTGCCCTTAAGGTGGTCCACTGCTAGGGCCTGGAGCACTTGCAGTTGTTGTTGGGACAACGGTCCCAGCTGTGGGTGGTGCCACCTGGGTGGTAGTGGTGGTCGTGCTGGTGGTGGCTGCGGTGGGCAAAGTAGGGCCACCCTGTGGGAAAGCCCTCCAGGCTCCGTAGGCACGTTCGGTCCTGTATCTTCGGGCCATCCTTCTGTACCCCGACTTTACCAGCAGGGTATGCTGGTAACACATTGCCCGCCTCTGGAAATCACAGACCTGGATGGGTGTCATATTAGCAGCTGTGAAGACAAAGGAAAAAACTTACATTAGAAACTGCATTGTGTGAAATGGCACAAGAAGTAAATCAGACAGTACATCCATTGTACTTGTAACAGCTACTATCATCATACAGATCATTGAATGTCCCTGAGGAAGTACATGGCAGGCCAGCCTACAAAGGTTGTATCACACAGAGCACATCCAAACCCTACAAGATGGGTAACAACTGGCATGAATTTGGCATCAGAGTTCTGCCAGTTGTCAGCTAACAATCATGCTGCACATCCTCCGCCAATGCCAGGGCTACAAATGTAAGTGTACGGGATGGAAATCTAGGGCCACATGATCTGCAAGTTGTAAATGGACTTGCTAGTGTAGTACTCATGTGCTATACCTGAGTGTGTATACTAGATTCCGACCAAAGATTCACTGATTTACATGTCTGTGTAACATACTTATATCATCAGTCCTAGGTACACTATTCACAAACCCATGCCTGTGTTTGAGGGTGGGGGATGGAGAAACAACAAACAATTTCAAACAACATGGACACCCAGGAAGCTTATGAAAGCTGGACATGTGTTTGGCTCAACACACACACCACAGGTAAGGTGTATCTACAAATAGGAGACAGCAAACACTTGACCTATCCCAGCGCCACACATGACTTGCAATGCGGACCTTTGTCCCCATCATATACTTCTAGTAAGCCATGACTTACAACAAACAGAGAGTTGTAAGAACACCCTTGGCCTTGATTTGCATGCACACCTAGGCCATTGCACTCAAGTGCCACATACTTGTAGCACTACATGTAGTTTTGGAGCTATATGCTGCTAGGAAGTTCAACCTACAGTTTAATAAGTACATTAATGAATAGGGAAGCATAGGTCTGTGGGTAAGCATTTTGCAGCCCCATTCTGGGAGAATGTGGGTCTGACAGGGTGACTAAATCTGAGATTAGGTCCAGTGCGACTCTTGTTGATACAAGTCTTATCCACATGACTCAACCCAATTCACATTGCGGGGCCTACAGGAATGACCTAGAATCCCTAGATAAGAAAATAGGATACGCATTGACAAACTCCAAAATGCTGAGATAATGAAATCCCACTCATGGAACAAGACAAATGATGGGCCAGCGCATCACACCTTGCTATTTGTTCAACACAGAGGAGTCCATCACGCATCACCAGCAAACAGAACACATAACAGACATATCAACACTTGCTGGAGTTGTCGGGGTCCTCGAATGAAGCCACCTCACCCACAGTGTATGGTTCTGGCCCACCTGTAAGGCATGGAAGGAAGAAATGTGCTCAAAATCTGTGCACTGACTAACAATTTCAAAGACAAAAACTATGTGTAAGATTACATAATAAGTAAAGCCACTCAGACATGATAATACTGCATCCGATATAGCACGGCTAACATGTACATACCAAGGGTCTCCTGTGACATTTACACACATACAGTGGCCCTAACTATCATGTGGTGGCAAACATGCTCCTTCATTAGTGAGCAGACATAATAGTGGAGTGTATTCGTCTCATCATGTGCATCCAAGAGAGACATCCAAAGCCTGTTTCCTTGAGGAGTGCATTACTAGTCAAACAGCCATTGTGGCCATGACAAATGTATGACACATAGGTACAATGACTAGAGAGGCAGGGACATTTGTAAGCCCTCATGTTGTTACAGTTTCTTCATTTGATGTGGCCCAGCTATGATGAGTTGCACCAACCATAGAGATATGAACCCATGTGCATACCTTTGGCCTGCCATCCCTAAAAAAAAAAGGTGGAACACCAAACACCAAATACCAGTGTAAGATGTTAGCTGAGGGCACCTTGCACTTTTTCCCTATGTTTCCAAATCCAGATCTGACATGTATCCAAAATGATGATGGACCACAATAATCCCTAACATTCATAGAACGTCCGTGAACGCTTTCCTTACACACTCACCAGACACACATGAGACATATGTGTGGGCCACATTGCTATCATCAATTGACGAGAAGCCTGCACTCATTTTCTGCATCATGTAGTGTTTCTAAAGTCAGTCTAGCTGTTGTGTCAACAAAGGTCGGTAATATTTTGGAAAATGTATACCTCACTGGCAAATGTGACCTATATAGACATGATTGGCTACTAATTTGTGTTGCTGTCTGACACAAAGGCGGCACCAACTTACATTAAGCAAAAGTATTCAGTACGTTTGCAGAGCACATGCTTCCTGACAGCTAGCAATTGTGGTCCTTCACATAGTCCATCAATGACCCTGTATGTTTCCAAAGCATTCCACACACTCAACAACATAGCCGGCAGATATTGTACAAATCATCTGATGTCACAACAGAGCTTTTAATTGTGCACATTTACATGATTTGTACTCACCAACAGGGCCACCAATCACTATTCCCAGGTGGTCCAGCAGATCTTGCTCCCTGGAGATGAGGTCAGCCCAGCGGTGCTTCAGCTGGTGTTCATTCCTCTGGCTCCGATATATGCGCTGCAAGTGATGCAGGACCTTTCCCCACCGGATTCTACATGCCTTGGTGTGATACCCCTGTATCACCCGCTCCCCTGCCTCAATCATAAGTCCGAGGAAATGGCAGACCAGCCATATAAACCCCTCAAGCTCCTCCTCACCCATCTTGCCAAGATGTGGCCTACCCTACATCTTAGCACCGAAAAAGGGGAATAGGGGATAAAGAAGAACAAAGGAGAAAAAGGGGAATAGGGGATAAAGAAGAACAAAGGAGAAAAGGGGGAAAGTAGAATTACAAAAAAGTAAACTTAACAACTAAAAGAGCCCAAACTAACACTACCCACAACAGACTCCCACAAACAACAAAGACAATATAATAGTGGACAATAGTATACAATAAACACTCAGACAGTATACAACAACAATTTTAGATAACACACTAACAAGTAATGGAGCACAAAGGAGACAAAAGCACAATTTCACTGGACAAAACTCAGAACACAGCCACACAGTCTAGAAGAATCACAGACTGCAAAGTGAAAGTGAAAGTACCCCCACTGGACATAATCTGTAAACAGGATATCCTATTACATCACTTCCTGCATAAAATGGCCACCGTTTTTATCGTTATGCATCATAATTTTTGACGCATACAGTATGTGCGTAATTTTTTTCAATGCACAGGAGTAAAAATTAGGCCGCATCCATATATTTGGAAATAGTCTTAACACTTAACCAATTTTAAGGGCATAATGCGTCGATTTTCGAGCATAAGCGTCATTTTTTTACGCTTTTGAGTCAGACTTTCAGGGTAGTAACTGGGTTTGGGTAATTTTGCCATTTAATGTAATGTTACATTTGTGACACAACTGAGATAGGCTGATTGCACCCCCTTTGGTGTTGACGGTGTATGGTCACATGTGAGATATCATACTGCTGCGGACCATGATCCGCTACTTCCTTAACAGGATTCTTACGCTTGGCTGACGCACTAGACGGCCATATGTGTGGCCTACATACATGTATTGCACAAATTGGGCATATTTGGCATCAGGATAGGATAGCAAGGTGACGCACATAAGTACAATACCTCAATGCCTATGGCTCAATGTGTGTGCATTGGCTCCTAATGTAGTTGTCGACCCAGTGTGTGTGCATCACAAGATGCATTATTGAAAATATGCTTGTATGAATGTGAAGTCAATATGTCCAAACCTTAGATGCAAGTCAGTGGGGAAATGAGAGAGGACATGTGCTAGTCATACATGTAGCAACATCTGTTGTGTGCACTTCCAAGATTTTGGGTATCGTAGACACCACAAATGACAAAGCATGCACCGGATAGATGGCAGGCGCTTGTTCATGTCAATGGTCCAAAAGTTGCCCATCCCATGTCCTAGAAATTTGGTATCTGCTTCCTAGGCACTTGTTGGTGAACCCACCGTGAATCTGGCACATGTACAGACTAAGTGGGTACCATGTTATTGGCACAGACAGCCAAAGGTGACCCCCAACTATTATATCACGCCACAGTTGTGGTCATATGACTGAGCCACTACTCTCCAGTGGCAGTGGTGGACCAGCAGACGAGGCAGCACATGGCCACATATTTCCAGTGATCAATTGCACAGAGGTGTCTGGTTCATGTGTGTGGTCCAATGTTGATCCGGTATATTTGTAGGGGTGTATGTTGTCACAGTTACATCCAGGTCGCATCATGAGTCAGTGGAGGCTATTCCTGTATCTACTGAGTAACCTCCGGAGATCAATGTGAGTAAAGTCGATGAAGACATGAGAACCTACATGGGGATGGTCCCACCCTGTCACTGCAGACGTGTTATGAGACTGTCAACAGGGCAACCTTGGTGTGCTGAGTGAGATCATATCTCAGGAGTCATGTTCCGGCAGGTGTCATTCCAACATATGTACACAGGTTGGCCTGTAAAGTTCCCACTGCATCTGGGAACATCATAGCCTCTGTGTTGATTAATCTTGCAGCTATTCAGCACGCACAGGCCATCAATATGTTGTGAGCAATGTGATTCAGCGTGTGAACTGTCAGGGTCCTAACATGTGTGGACTTTTCATGCACATTATCAGAGGTAGCTGGTTCTGCTGGAGGCACCATACCCAATCCCTGCATACGGCCATGGTACACTGTCACACTTTGTCGTTCATGCATACATGAGACCCAGACAAGGGATAGGCCATGATTTTGGTGTTCAAAGACAATTTTACTAATATGGTACAATTAAAAAGCAGATGATGCTATACAATGTATTTGGGTTTGCATTGAGGAAGCACATGACAAAATACCCCCTGAGGAATGTTAGGTTTGGTAACGCAAGTGTGGTACATATGTAGCCACAAGGAACCTTTAGGATAACGCACAGACAGGTGCCAGTCAGGCTGACAGGATGCAGGGTCAATCAGGATCCAGCAATTTCACAAGGTACATACTCAGTGGTCTGACTAAGACTGGTCGGAGGAAGAACAAGACAGTTGACATGGAAAACTGTGTTTGTCCTGTGTTTTTGAAGGTGACACATAAACCCAAGGGCTGTGTTACATGGCTTAATTACTAGGAATGCATAACAGTGTATTTGCCAAAATGGCAATATCTATGCTGTTCCAATCTGCAGAGGCAGTGCATGTTCAAATGGGTGGTGTGCATGGAGGTGACCACAGGTGTTTGCTGCATCAGTTTCTCACAAGTCCTGTTGGTGAGATTCAAGTTCAAATGGCCAACAGTACCTTTCACACGGGAAGCAATCTACAGGTGATAACAGGGCTTATAAACTACAAGCCAGTGTATTAATTGACCTGACGTCCATGCAGTCAGATGTACTATGACAATGGCATAACATAGGAAAGGGTGTAGCACACTGGATTACTATTGTTAGTCTGTTTGTGTAGAGAAGGGAATATCGGGATACACATATTACCATTACAGGGACCTCTTCAGACAGGTGGGTTGAGACATGGATCATGGGTGTGTCAGGAGTTAGGAAATGGGCTGGCATGTACATGGAATGTCATGTGCGCAATGGTTGTCATATGTGTAGCACTTGTGCTTCTAGGGAACTCTAGTCACAGATAATCCTTGCAAAGATAGGTGCTGTACGACTTACTACTGTCAAGGGTCTGGTCATACATTCCTGTTACCAATGCAATGGCACATCCACTGTCTCATGTATGAGGCTTTTTTTTCCCTTATTGACTGATGGTGTCTTAGTTGTGTGCCATATGCTGCGATGAACCATCTTGCAAACATGTATGTGTGAAATATGTGTGGTCCTCTGCTATTGCCCTTCAAAGGTAAAATGTACAGGATATATCTCATTTACAGTGTGTGTGTATGTGACTGTTGTATGATACGCATCACAATTGCTCAGAAACTTGTTGTGTCCCGATCAGTATATCAGAAATGCTCCATTGAGCTACACTCTTATTCTGATAGTTAGATATAAAGGTTAGCACAAATGATTAGCCATACCATGATATGGTGATTATTAGTGGTGTTTATTTACATTAATTAATACAGTGGTGATGGTGAGTTGTTTTAAAAGAAGTTGTTCACAATACGTTGGCGCCTACGCAATCCAGCAGCTGTGTTTTGTTGTTCCCCCTCATGTTGCAGGCCAGCATCCTCCTCTTCCTCCTCTTCAGGCATGTGTGGCTCTGGTTCTAAGAAGGGAATGTTCCTTCGTATGCAAATGTTATGCAGGATGGCACATGTTAGAATGATCTTACAGACCAGTGGTTCCCAACCTTTTGACTTCTGTGGACCCCCACTTTTTCAATACTGGAACCCGGGGACCCCCACTGAATCATTATTGTAATCCGAGGACCCCCCACTGAGTCATTACTGAAAATTGGGGCCCTAATCTGTTAATATTATGTAATTTTCTATGCAGTCGCGGACCCCCTGAGGAGGCTTCACGGACCCCCAGGGGTCCTCGGACCACGGGTTGGGAACCACTGTTACAGACTATTTCTGGGGAATATAGGAGGCTGCCACCAGTGATGTTGAGGCACCTGAATCTCGACTTGAGGATTCCGAAGGTCCTCTCCACTATGCTGCGTGTCCTCCTATGTGCGTCATTGTAGGCACGCTCTGCTGCAGTAATTGGGTTGCCAAATTGTGTCATAATCCATGTCTGGATCCCATACCCCTGATCAGCTATAAAAGAAAATGAATGGGATCATGTTGATGTAGCTTGCCCCATTGATATCACCTTGCATGGCAGTTGTTGTCTTGTGTTGTCTGTGACTCTTTTGTGTTATTGTGTTCCTTCCTAGCCTTGTAGGATGTACCATCTGCATTGGGTTGTTTCCTTGGCTGAACAAGTGTTTGCCTGTTGACCAGCTTTCAGCAGTGTGTCTGGGTATTTGCAGTACAGTGTGCACTCCCTAGCATTGTGACATGTTATACAGGTGTCCCTGTGTCTTCACTGGGGGTGAGATGATAGTTCCATACACAGATTCATTTTGACAGTAGTGGTAACACGTTAGCATCTATGTACCCTGGATCCCATACCTTTAGACTTATGCAATGGATTAATTAAAACACCAGTGAGACGCTTACATTTTGCAAGGTGACATTTGGCCAAACCTCTCTATACGTTGTGATCATTGACGTCTTAACATTAGACTGTACACTAATTTCAGATTTGTGACAGGTTCACTGCTGACCTATCAAACATGGCTAGCGATGTCACGACCTCTGTGTGTTCCTGTCCACATGTTGCTGTCGTGGGGTATGTGTTGTGTGTCCTAGAGGGTTGCTGTGCAGTGTGTATATAAGTAGGTTTTTGTACTTACCAACAAGTAGTCCATTGCCATATCGTCCATCCTGCAAGTGTTGATTGATGGTAAAGTGACGGAAGATGAATGAGTCATGGACACTCCCAGGATACTTTTCCACGATGTTGGTGATCAATCCTTGGTGATCGACAATGGCCTGCACATTGATGGAATGTGTGTGCTTCCTGTTGCGGTAGAGGTGTTCAGTTGCAGCAGGTGGCACAAGGTGTGCATGTGTGCAGTCGATGGCACCAAGGATGTGTGAGAATCCATTAATGAGGTAAAACCCCTGTTTTGTCTCCTGCTGCTTCTGCAGTGTCTTTGGGAAGCAGATGTGGCGGGGTGTGAGTCCAATGATGGCATCCAGTACTTTGGGCAAGAAGGCGGAAAATTAAGGCTGTGATATTCCGGCAACCAGGGTGCCAGTGGTTTGAAAGGAGCCACTTGCCATCATGTGAAGTACAGCTAGCAGCTTGGTTTCTGTTGGGATGGTGCGGGGTGTCAGCAAGGTGGGTGCCAACTGAGGCTCTATGTTGCGCAGCGGCTACTGAATGGCCTGCCAGTTCAACCTGTACCTCTGGATAATGGCATGTTCCCTGAGGCCATGAAGGGTTGTTCTGGTACAGAATATCCTCTCCTGCCTTCTGCGCTGCCTTTGGGGTCCCTGCTGGTGTTGTGGTAGCTGCTGTTGTTGTTGCTGTGCTCTGAGTCTGCATGCACGCTGGATGAGAAGCACCTCCATGTCTCCCTTTTGCTGCTCTGCTGGTGCTTCTGTGTGTTCTGAATAAATACAAGTGTGTTTGTCCCATTTTAACGCCTGCCCTGACCCAGGCGTTAATTTTTGATGCAAATCGGACTGTGCGTCATTTTCCGCCTCCGCCTCCCGGCTGTGCGGCATTTTTGCCTGGAAGCATAAATACAACGCACGGCTATTTAAGTCATTTTTTGGACGGGAACGCCTACCTTGCATATGATTAATGCAAGGCGGTTTCCCGCATCCAAAAAATTACGCACACAGCAGGATTTTGACGTCCGCGGGCTCAGGCGTCAAAGGTTAAATATGGGGCTAGTTTTGCGCCGAATGTGTGTCAACATTTTTGTCGCAGATGGAGTATAAATGTGGCCCTGAATACTTTATGTTCTATTACATTTCATTTAATTCAGAGGTGATCTAAGTTATCAAAGAGTTAGGCCCATATTTATACTTGTTGAGGCAAATCAGCGCTAGGGCAGATTTGCATCAAAAAGTTTATCGCCGGCTAATGCCATTCCAACGCGCCAGCCAGGCGCCTTATTTATGGAATGACGTTAGCCGGTGCTGCAGCCTGATTAGCGTCAAAATAAATGACGGTAACCGGGCAGCGGAGGCAGAGGGAAGACTGGGGGTTGTGCGCCAAAGGATGGTGCAAGTCTGGTTAGAGTAAAAATATTGTCTCTAACCTGACTTCCGCCATTTTTTGACGCACAACCCCCATGGAAATGACTCCTGTCTTAGCAAAGACCAGAGTTATGCCCCCCAGGCCCAATGGCCATGCCCAGGGGACTTCAGTCCCCTGGGCATGGCCATTGGGCACAGTGGGATATAAGGTGGCTCCCCTATGCCACTTTAAAAAAAAAGATATATATACTTACCCGCACTTACCTGCACTCACCATGGATGGGCCCCCCCATCCATGGGTGTTCTGCAGGGGTGAGCAAATGTGGCAGGGGGTGTCCCTGGGTGCAGGGAAGGGCACCTGTGGACTGCTTCCATGGTCTCCCACCATGAAAATGAGCCCACAGGTCCCCTAACGCCTGCCCTGACCCAGGGGTTAAAAAACAGCTCAAATCCGGCTGGGCGCCATGTTTTAAGGCCCGCCTCCTCCTGTGCGTCATTTTGATAAATAAGGCGCACATGCCTTAGAGTAATTTTTTTGCACGGGAACGCCTACCTTGCATGTCATTAGCGCAAGTTAGGTTTTCACATACAAAAAATGACTCAAACTCCATAACTTTGGCACTAGACGGGTCTAGTGCCAAAGCATAAATATGGAGTTATGTTTGCGCCAAATTTGCGTAAAAAAAGACGCAAATCTGCCGCAAACAGAGTATAAATATGGGCCTAAGTGTTAAATGTATTTAATTTAAATTAATGAAGTTAATTATGGACCTGCCGCCAGGGTCAGCTTTAGCGCTAGTGATGCCCTGTGCGACAATCTTTTTTGGCGCCTTCTCCCACCCCATACACACCTCCTCGGATACCCCCACTACCACCCGGCAAATGTGCTCCTCATCTCTCCATAACCCCCTCTCACATACATTCATTTATTTTAAATCGCTTGTAAAGGCTGGCATCACTAATCCACTCAGATATCCATATAAGATATAGTTCTGTTCTTTGCAGTGGGTATGTTAACCCTCTGCGCTACTTTATGGTGAATCAAAGCTGCCACTAGATAAAACTCCCATCTCTCTCCCCCTTGCAGGAACATTAATCACAAGAGGTATCTTCACATATTAATTGCTTCCTGAAGGCTGGACACACAAGGAACTTTTCAGCAGGTGCTTTTAAATTGCAAGTTTAGAAAATTATTGCTAATCACAGCGCCCCACCAATCCAGGTGAGCACCCGGTGCGACCGCACCGCCCTAAAGCCAGCTCTGCCTGCCACAGTGTAGAGCAGAGATACACATTACGGAGCCTTTTAGCAGCTTAGACTACCACCAAAAAACAGGAATGCGTCCAGTTTATTGATATCATCAGTCTGTTCAATTTAGAGTTGAATTGAATGGGTTTGTGCCTTCATTCAGAGAACATCCTCCACCCTCATGAATATTAACAAAGGCCCAAGATAAAGCAAGTCATCAGGTTCTTGTTGCCTGTTTAGAGGGGGCGTTGTGTGTTATCTCCCAAGAATCTTTAAATCTTTAGACGTCCCTTATGGAATTTACTTAGGGGCAGGAAGCCGGGGTGCAAGGAGGTTCTGCAGCACCCCAAAATAACGATGCTGAGTTCATGAGGTTAATAAGCATTAAAGATGCCTTTACATTTTGTTTTTATCTTTTTATATTCGCTCTGTGTTCAAAGCAGAAGCGAAATGTCAGTCTATGTCTTCTCACAAATTGCTGTTTATTGTTTTGATATTTAGATTGGTGTTTACTATCCTTTCTCAGACTGTGAAGTTAGAGGATTTTGTAAGTCTTGCTAGGTTACAGGGAGTGTAAAAGGAAAGGCTTTAGGATGTTGATTTTTGTTCAAGCAGAACATTTCAAAATATATCAACATTTTGGAAAGTTATTGTTCAATGTGGTACAGCAAAGATTACAATAGAATCAAAACAAATCAAGACACTTTTGGCCTCATTAACAACAAACTGGTACATCAATCATAATGCACCAGTTTGCTTGCACCGCCCTGCGTCCCCTAACAACACCATGGTAGTTCTGTATTTGCAATGCAGCGCATGGTGGCGCTCGTAAGCACAGCTGTGTCAGAATTTCTGACACAGTTGTGGTGCTTTGCTGAACTAGCATCAAAAATGTTGACATTAGTCCAGAAATCTCTGGGAGGCCCACTTAAAACAGCCTAGGGTCACTTTAAAAATGACACTCAAATGATGCAGTGAAATCTTGTAGATTTTACTGTGCCACTCCTGCAGGCCTCCTAGCGGGGGAACGCCTCCTTTGCATATATTATACCTGGCTCAGGTATAATATGGTGCAAGGATTTACAAACTGATGCAATTGTACCATCGCACCAATTTGTAAATATGGCGTGGGGTGGGGGGACTGCACCACCGTAGCATAACAAGCACTGGCATAGCCAATAGGTCTCGCTTTTGGGAGAGATTCTATTTTTGTTTTCTCTATTCCACAGTAGCTCTGTGGATAGTAAGTGTAGATTGCTTTTTACATGGCAAGTGAAAAGATTTACCCCACCATTTCCAGCCTTACACAAACTAGAGCAAACTAACAAACTAGATCGCTAAAAATAGCTGGTCCCCAGATAGTGGGTATGTTATCTAGGCTGTTTTTTTTTTGTATTGCATGCCGGAATCTGTAAACAACAGTTCCACAAGTTCCGAATTCAAACACAAATGATCGGGATGAGCTGCTTTAAAAAAAGCTGCTTTGCTATAGAATTACTGTGTCAATTTGAGGTGTTCGTTTTGTTTTTACAGATTGAGTGTTCCATTAACTATCTCTGAGGCATGGCATATTTTGAAGTATGGAAAGTCTCAGAAAATAAAAGTTTTTGTTTTTTCTCTCATGTGTTTACCAACAGAAGGGTGTGTGTGAATAGAAGTACATCTACTTGCGCCACTTAAAAAAAAATACTTTTCCAAAGTCCACGTTGGCTGAGAACCACCTTTTAATGTGCAGAATATTTTTCAAGGAGCCCCCTCTATAGAGAAAAAAATGCTCTCTTTACCAGCCCTGCGCCTCTCATGATCACCAGCAATAGGCATTCTAGAAGAATGTCTGATGTCTGGCTGGAAGGTCACTTTTAATAGCTAGATTTAATTGGGATATGAAGCGAAGTTGTATGTGTTTGTACTTTTGTGTCTTTATTTGTATGTGTGTGCCCTCGTGCGGTGTGTGCATGCCCATGTATTGTTGTGCTTGTTCAGATCCTGGAGGGGTGGGAAGGTGGCAATCTTTTTATGTAATATTGTAGTCCTTCAAAAGATAAAACAAATACATTTTTAAGCCCAAGGCACGCTTAGGTATATTAAATCATGTCCCCTCCCTTTTCCAAGTTAAAAGTAGCACCCAGATTTCATATTGGGAGACTTTTTAATGAGGATGTGAATTAATAATTATGATAAGGTATTAAATTGTGTCTTAGTTTAGACGGGGACCATGTCCTTGCTAGACACTGCTGGAAGACAGCCAGGCATTTACCCCGCATCTCTGGCCCAGCAGAAAAAAAGGAAAGGAGCGACCCCTTTTATTCCAAGATGTGCTGAAATAGTAACAGATGTGCATTTTTGTATTCCTAAAATGGAACAAATCCACTGTGCACATTTTACATAATAAAAAACAACCCAGCAAATTAACCTTCAAATTTTCCAGGAACATATTCAAGAAACACTGACACCAGTGCAACTTCTAAATAATTCTTTTACACTTTGTTGTTTGTATATTATGATGCCAGGAAAAGGGTAATTTGTAAATGTAAATTTATGAACTAGGGGCCATATTTATACTTTTTGACGCAAAACTGCGCCAATGCAGTTTTGCATCAAAAAGTTTAACGCCGGGTAACGCCATTTCTTAGCGCCACCCGGGCGTCAAATTTATATTTTGACGCTCCGTGGCGCAAATATCGGGTTAGAGTTATTTCTTTTTCTCAAACCATTGCGCCACGTCGTAAAGAAAAACAACTGTAACGCAGAGAAAATGACTTTAATCCAGTTTACGACAACGCAAACCGGATACGCACCTTTTTTTGACACAATAGCTTCAAAAAGCGGCACAAACACAGCAAAATGTGCAAAGGAGCCCCAAAATAGATCCCAGAAGCCATGAGAGACCCCACGAAGAATACAACCGACCAGGAGCCAACCATGAGGACCCAGACAAGACCTAGGAGAGGGAGAAGAAGAAAAGTCGGTCCGGTGCAGGGCACGAAATACTGGTGAAACACCAGCATCAACATTTTGTTACCTCTAAATTGCCATTTGGGAGGAGAGAGGCAATTTGGCAACAAATTGTCGATAAGATCAACAGTGTGGCAGAAGTACAGAGAACAGTCACTGAGTGCAAGAAATGCTGGCATGACTGCAAGTGCAGGACCAAGGAAAAGATGGCAAGGGACAGGAAGGCATCACAGCAGACTCCAGGTGGGAGTCCATCACAGCAGGAGGCCCTTGACCACATGGAGGAGATGGTGGCAGCCGTCATCCCTGAGGAGATCGTAACAGGGATTCAAAGACAGGACAGCGCAGACTACCAGGATACAACACAGATGCAGGGTAAGTTGCATGGGGGACAAAAATGCCTAATTGTTAACTGCAAGTGGAGGGGGAGCACATACCTACTACACAATGTATGTCAGCTATGATAATCAGGTAGTGGAAAGGGCAAAGGGCACGGGTGCATGGGCTGTGCAGGGGAAACCTGGGGCACAGCACAACACTACACCAACAACCTTTGCATGGGGGTACTCTGCCATGCGAAGGATGTTGGAAAGGCAAAGCCAGTCCAGGAGGGTAGGGTACAACGTAAAACTGGCCTGCTGTCACACGACTGCTAGTATTATCACAACATGAACTAGGTCTCAATTTCCAGTCTCAGGCCATATCCGCATGTGGTATTTACCACTGACAACAGTTGCCATTACCACCTGTGCTGTGTGTGCAGGTCAAGTAGCCAATGGCAGTTAGGTGCCCATGGATCAAACACACCCAAAATAGAGGGTTCAGGATAACGAAGTTTTCAATCCCCTGTAATTACTAACAATGTGCAAATCCTGTGAAATGCTCATGTCTATAGGTGCTATAAACATCAGGTATTGTTATTAACATTATGAGGTACACATCAGTGATGTCATACCCATGCTGCACATGTCAGGGTCTACCTTGTGCCTGTGTTACAATAGCTGCAAAGCCACAATGCAACATCTCAAGTGTCATAGTGCTAAGACAACAGCATTGAGGGTTAGTACATATGTGTTGAGCCTGTTAAACACACCTGCACAGTCAGAAGAGGATATGGAACACTGCTAGGACCATCAGTGCAATCCAATATAGCACACATTCCCCAACATCAGCAGTACACACAACCAATGCTGCCACCTGTATCGTGCCATGCCAATGCTATACATAGTATATGCTAGGTCTCTGCAACATATAGGTGGATGTGAAATATCAGAGACTGGGTCAGTTCCAGATTGTTAAGTGTGGTGCAAGTAATATCAGAACACCCACAGCCAGTGCAAGGCTACACCATGCTAATGGAAGTAGACGGAGGGTTGAGTAGTACAATAAGGTGTCAACATACAATTTGGACATAACTGCCCACACTACATGTGACATGCAGGTGGGGCGTAGGCCTGGGAGAATGCTAATATGGATGACAGGAACAATGAACAGGAACCAAGATCACAATGTTCAACTAATAGGAAATCAGGAGCGTGACATTACAAATGCCACAACACAGACACACTAAGGGGCATATTTATACTCTGTTTGCGCCGAATGTGCGCCGAATGTGCGCCAAAAATTGACGCACATTCGGCGCAAACACTGCCCCATATTTAAACTTTGACTCCCAACCCCGCAGACATCAAAATTCCACCATGTGCATCATTTTTTGGAAGCGGGAAACTGCCTTGCGTTAATGATATGCAAGGTAGGCATTCCCTTCCAAAAAATTACTTTAAGCCCTGTGCGCCTTATTTATACACCAGAGTCATTTTGACGTACAGGAGGGGGTGGGCCTTGATGTGCCCTGTTTCTTAACGCCTGGGTCAGGGCAGGCGTTAAGGGATGTGTGGGCTCGCAAGGAGTCCAGAGGTGCCCTCCCCTGCCCCCAGGGGCACACCCTGCCACCCTCGCCCACTCCTGGAGGACACCCATGACTGGGGGGACCCATCCCAGGGAACTAAAGGTAAGTTCAGGTACGTATTTTTTTACGTTGTTTTTTTAAGTGGCTTAGGGGGGCCTGATTTGGGCCCCCCTACATGCCACTATGCCCAATGACCATGCCCAGGCGATATACGTCCCCTGGGCATGGCCATTGGGCAAGGGGGCATGACTCCTGTCTTTGCTAAGACAGGAGTAATGTCAATGGGGATTGTGTGTCAAAAAATATGGTGCAAGTCCGGTTTGAGGCCTGATTTTTGCCTCAGACCTGACTTGCACCATTTTTTGACGCACAACTCCCATGTTCCCATATGCCGGCGCTGCCTGGTGTGAGTCATTTTTTTTTTACTCAGACCAGTCCGCAGCGCCGGCTAATGTCATTCCTTAAATAAGGGGCCAGCATGGTGCTTTGGAATGGTGTTAGCCGGAGGTGAAATTTCTGACGCACAACTGCGCAGTTGTACGTGAAAAAGTATAAATATGCCCCTAATTGTTAAATATCTCAATGCAGAGGAAGATGGCTCTCCTGGGGATATGCCTGTCCTGGACTTCCCTGATGACATGAAGGACGAGCTGACAAACATTAACAGGCAGACCTTCCAAGATGTCCTTGGAGCCCTCCATACCCCTCTTTCAGTCGCAAGGAGGAGCACAGAAGTAGCAGCCATCACAGAGGACCCACCCACCACCCCAAAAGTACGACCTGCCAGCTCCAACCCAGCTGAGGACTCTGAGGACATAGGTACTACCTTTGAGAGGACTGTAGTTGGAGTACAGCGGGCAGTAGCCAAGGAGGTGCGGGTGGGGGGGCAAAATATGGCAGCCAGCCTTGAGGGGATGCGTTTGTGCATGATGTCATCTGCAGAAGAGGCAGCAGCCATGCAAGCGCTTACATCCATCCTGCAAGGACTACAACAAAGTGTAAGGGAATTCACAACTGCAGTAAGGGAGTTGCCACAACACCTGGCACCCCAAACCTTTCACTGCATGCACAAATGCAATTCTGACCCCCTCAGGGCCAACCTGGCTGCCTACCACAGTGATGTAGCTGCTATACTTAAGAACCAGCATCTCCTCCTTGCTTCAGTAATGCCCTTAATAGCCCCACAGTTGGCAGCTACCGGGATTTCTGACTCCACATCTTCAAACACTGAAGTGTGTGTTGCCCCTTCAAACCCACCACCACCAAGGGCAGAGGAGACGACACACACATCAGAAGATGAAGACGTGGAACAGATACCCTTCACCCGTGGGAGTACCCGGTAGCACAAGTCCATGCCACATGGACACTGATATCCTAGGTCCTGTGCTTGTTAACATGCCAGTTTTGCAACAGCTGCTCACATGCACTGTTCTCCAGCACACTTTTTACCCTTACACTATGCTCTGTGATTGTCTCTCACTACCTCATTGGCAAATCATGTTCCTCTGCACTGCATGACATTTCACCCCAGCATGTCCAATGACGTGTCCCATTGCACTTGTGTAGCATCACAATAGAAGGCGTCACACTAATGGACTCACCATCCTGGACTATGTAATTATTGCACTACAGCACTTTCAAATAAATAGCACTTACACAACCACTTTGTCGCTATGTAATGGGACACATCGACTGTGTAGGAGATTAGTGATGTATGTCACATGTCAGTGGTCATAGAATGTCAATACAACTGCGTTGAAAGATTGTGGGCTGATAAATATGCCCTGGAGTCTGCATTGTATCATTATCTGCGCTTCCTGGGTCTTATTTCTGAAGAAAATAGAAAACTAACAGTATAATGCTGTGTTGGACTTAAAAAGTCTGCTTCAAGGTATATATAAGCTGAAAATCAATGTGACCAAAATTCCCTTCAAAACAATCTTTATGTATGTGACATCTGACTATAAACTTTCATCACACACACACACCATCTAGCAGGAATGGATGTGTACAAGTGTATGGACAATTATGTAACCTGGTAGTACAATGTAAGAAATTATAGGTGTGATTTATTGTTACAATACTACATAAGATTATAACATCACTCAGCTTATCCGTGTTCACATGAACATTAGGCTGCAGGCAGACGTACCACAGTGCCCAAGATTCCAAATCAGGTCTCAAACAATGTCAGATTTAAAACACATATCCAAACTTTACAACACATTGGAACCATAGTAACCTTGAGTGGTGGGTGCAATGGATGGCAGATGCATTGAGAAGTAGCTTTGGTGTAGCTACCAATGTAACTGTAAAATAGAAATTGTGAATAACCATGTCAATAATGTGATTCCGATGCACGATGGTACACAAATGCAAAAACTAAATTAACACTGTTCACCCATGCCAAGGCCCGGATCCCCAAGCATATGACATATACTGTAAAGGAGTACCTAAATATTTATTTACCAGTAAAAAAGGAAAATAAAACTAGGATAAACACCTCAACTAACCTAACGTAACCTATCCTAACTATATATTACCCACAACTGGCCCTAACTACCCTAATCTAAACTTACCTATCACATTTAACTAAACACTCTAAACATCAGCCCCCCACCCCCCACTTACATGACGGGACTCATGTAGGACAACATATACTAACCTAAACACATAGGCCCTCTTTACAACGCTGGCGGTCGGTGTTAAAGCGGCGGTAATACCGTCAACAGGCCCGCGGAAACAAAAATGGGATTACGACCGTGGCGGAAACCGCCAACATAGACAGCCACTTTAACACTCTGACCGCCACGGCGGTACAAACAAACAGCGCGGCGGACACCGCCAACAGACAGGCGGGAGACAATGTACAGTCCGCCCTATCACAACAGGCCTATCCGCCACCTTTTCCGGGGCGGAACCAACGCGAATAAAAACACGGCGGAAACAGTACACAGAAGGGAAAACACTCACCTCTCCACACCCCACAAGGAACCAGGACGCCCTGAAGCCCGAATTGCAGATACTGCCGGCGATGGTCTTCCTGCTCCTCTATCAGGAAATCCAACGACGGCGTACCGCACCTACAACACAGGGGAGGGGGGAGGGGGGAGGGAAAAGAGAGTGACACACACACGCAACACCCCCACCCCCACCCTCACCCACAACACCATACACACAAACACATGCTGCAACATTACATATACACCCCCCACCCCACAAAATGATTTGAACGAATGTAATCATGTAAAAATATCATTATCAAAATGCAAAATCCTGTATACATAATTATGTACACCAAATACACAAGTCCGGATAGTGCACCAATCATTGTCCATGGACCACTGGGCCCAAAATGCATGGGCGAGGCCCACACTAGATACCTGACTCCAAATGGAGAGAACAATGGAGGGGCATCACATAGAAAATATACAGGCACCTCAGGGGGAGAAGGGGCACCTCAGCCTGATGAACGCACAACAACACTGCTCCACGAGGGGCTCCATGCCCACAGTTTGGTCCTGGGGAGTGCAAAGCCACAGTCTCTCAAGTCTTTCCAATGGGTGGTTTGCCCACTGTTTTATCCTGGGGAGTGCAAAGCCACAGTCTCTCAAGTCTTTCCAATGGGTGGTTTGCCCACTGTTTTATCCTGGGGAGTGCAAAGCCACAGTCTCTCTAATGGATAACAGTCTCCACTGGTTCTGGAGGGGGCATGGAGCCCAGAATGCTTCATCCTGCCAAGGACTGAGGTAGTGGATGTGATACTCCACTGGTTCTGGAGGGGGCATGGTGCCCAGAGTGCTTCATCCTGCCAAGGACTGAGGTAGTGGATGTGAATCTCCACTGGGTCTGGAGGGGGCATGGTGCCCAGAGTGCTTCATCCTGCCAAGGACTGAGGTAGTGGATGTGATACTCCACTGGTTCTGGAGGGGGCATGGGGCCCAGAGTGCTTCATCCTGCCAAGGACTGAGGTAGTGGATGTGATACTCCACTGGTTCTGGAGGGGGCATGGTGCCCAGAGTGCTTCATCCTGCCAAGGACTGAGGTAGTGGATGTGATACTCCACTGGTTCTGGAGGGGGCATGGGGCCCAGAGTGCTTCATCCTGCCAAGGACTGAGGTAGTGGATGTATCTATCCACTAGTTCTGGAGGGGGCTTGGTGCCCAGAGTGCTCCATGTGTAGTGTGGCCGGAACAATACACTCGCCTGGGTGTGTGTGCTATGAGATTGCCGAGGTACAGGTAGCATGACCCCATGGAGGCAGAGACATACCCCACACTGCTGTGGCTTCGCATTCCTTTTGCAGGTGACAACTATGATGACAGTGATGCTTCATGGAAGCTGCCCAGGGTCCTGGAACTCACCACCAGCCTCGGATGACTGACCACTGTGGATCGTAGCTATGTCTGCGGTGGTGCCACTCTCTGAGGATGTCGTGGGGCCGCTGGCAGTGCTTGCGGCGGTGTCAGTCATGGCAGTGCTTGCGGCGGAGTCTGTGGCGGTGGTGCTGGCTATGTGGCGGCGGTGCTGGCTGCGGGGTCTGTGACAGCGGTGCTGGTGGCGGAGTCTGTGGTGGCGGTGCTGGCTGCGGGGTCTGTGGCGGCAGTGCTTGTGGCGGGGTCTGTGGTGGTGGTGCTGGCTGCGGGTTCTGTGGCGGCGGTACTGGCGGTGGGGTCTGTGGCGGTGCAAGTAGCAGTGCAGGTGGCGGTGTTCTCTGCCGTACAGGTTGGCGTCGATGTGGACTGAAGGTGTGACACTGGTCCCTCAGTCGGTGCCACATGCCCTCTCCTGACCTGCCCTTCAGTTTTTAGCCCTTCCCCACCTTTGATGGTGGCGCAGCTGTCTTGCCACTATCCCCTTTTGTTTTCACTGACCCCTTGGTGGCAGGTGTTTTCGGCTTCTCCCTCTGGGACGTGGGCACCTTTTTCACCTTGGCAGGTGGCAGAATGTCCTTGCCCTTGCTCCGTGGCACACTGGCAGCCCTGATGGTTGGCACACTCCATGACCCCGCAGTTGCTGGCACCACTGTGCCTGGGGATGTGGTGGCTGAGGTGCTGGGCTGGGACCTGGAAGGCCTGGCCCAGGGGAAGGACGGGGGGGAGGTGTAGGGAAGAGGTCAATGTTAGCCAGGAAAAGTTTTTTAGACACACTGGGACGGGTAGATGGAGGGGGTTTGGGAGTGGATGTAGAGGTAGTGGTTGTAGGAGGTGTACGTCTGCTGAATTTGGGTGAAGGTGCATGGGCTGGAGGCTGTTGTGAGGTGGATGGCTGTTGTGTGGGTGTGTGCCTGTGTTTGTGTACTTTGGGAGGAGGGCTCACAGACACACTGGTAGAGGACACTAGGGATGTGTGGTAGTAGGGGTGGTGAGTGCACATGAGCGGTGTGTGGTGATGGGCGTGCTGGTGATGGAGGTAGTGGCTGAGGATGTAGTGCATGCAGGTGTGAGTGGAGACAAGACTGGGAGGGAGGTGGTAGACATGGAGGAGGGGGACACAGTGGATGTTGGTGTGTGTGCATGGGTATGATGCTTGTGTGAGTGCCTGTGAGATGTCTGGTGCTTATGTTTGCCTGAGCCACTCTTGTGTGTTGTTGTGTGTGCATGCTGGTCTGGTGTTGTGCTTGGGATAGGCTGAGGTACAGGGGATTGGGTCTGGGTGGAGGAAGTTGGAGGGGGGAGGCTGGACACAGGGACAATGGCTGCCATCAGTGCTGAGGCCAGAGCCTGAAATGCTGTCTGTTGGGCTGCCTGGCCAGAATGAATGCCCTCCAGGCATGCATTCTTTTGTTGCAAATGCCTCTCAACACCTTGGATGGCATTCAGAACATTCAGAATGGTAGGCTGCCCAACAGTGAGTGATCTCAAGAGGTCAATACCCTCCTCATTGAGGGTAGCAGGGCTGACTGGGGCAGGGCCTGAGGTGCCTGGGGTGAAGGAGATGCCCACCCTCCTTGGTGAGCGGTCACGAGACACACGCTGAGGGGCTGCTGGGAGGGCGGTGCTGGTAGGGGGGGTGACGGCTGCACCTGTTGATGCGGTGGGCACAGAGGGGAACAGAGGGGCCTGCCACCGCAAGGGAGCTTCCATCAGAGGAGGAGACCAGTCACTGTCACTGGTCTCTGCTCCTGTGCACGCCGTGGAGCTCCCCTCGCCCTCCGTCCCACTGGTGGCTTCAGACTCCGTTGTTTCGCACTCCAGGGCCAAGTGGGATGCAGCTCCCACCTGCTCCGGTGCCAATGCTCCTCTGCCTGATGATGCTATTGCACACAAGAACAGGGAGACCACAAAAAGGGGGGGAGACAGGAGAAAGACATGTTTGGTGCATGCAACACCACTACCGTTGGCAGACACAACAGACACAGCAGCCCTCTGCACTATGCCATGCACTTATAGTTCCTAGATTAATCACATACCCATGGGGTGCAAGGCCTAAGCCCGATTGCTGCACACCTGGAAGTCACAGGAGCCTGACTAGCTGTAGATGGCACTAACCACTAGTGGGGTTGGGGTGCCACAGAGCCTGCCTCACAAGGGACCTTGCCTACGAAGATCGCCCTGGCATAGGGGAACCCGCTGCCCACCTCCTCCACCCAGACACCTTGTAATGCGCGTAGAGTCAGCTGAATGAGAGTGTACTCATTCCCTTGTGGCTGCTGTGATGCCCTCAAGCGCCCATCCAACTCCGGATACGCCACTGCCAGGATCCGGAACATCAGGGGGGTCATGGTGCGACGGGAACCCCTCCCACGTTTGGAGGCCATCCCAAGCTGGGCCACCGCTGTCTTCTTGCTCCAGCGGCGCAGGTCCTCCCACCTTTTCTGGCAGTGGGTGCTCCGTCTGTGGTGGACCCCCAGGGTCCGGACGTCCTTGGCGATGGCACGCCAAATAGCCTTCTTCTGGTGGGTGCTGACCTAGAGGAATAGTACAGGGGGAAAGGAAAATCATTACCCCTCCGGACCGTCATACTCATTCACCCACGTTCCCACCCTTGCCCTGACGCACATACACTCACCGTCCGCACATACAGGCCTCAGCCCCCCCATTTTTCTTCCATCCACACCAATCCAAACAGGCATTGCCCATGCAGCATGCTCACGGTGTACTCACCTGTTTGTCTGGAGGACCGTACAGTTGTGTGTACTGAGGGAGGACCCCATCCACTAGTTTCTCCAACTCCTGCGAAGTGAAGGCAGGGGCCCTCTCCCCAGACACATGAGCCATCGTCGCTTCCAGACACAGGTCACAGCAGCATGTGCAGTGTAGGTCCTCTCCTGTTGAAGGTCAGATATCAAGTGAGTGAACAGACAGAAAATGGCGGTCACATCCGCGGTGGTGCGTACTGTCTCCGCTGGCGTACATCGTCATTGGCTCCTCGGACCCATAGGGTCCCATGTTAACCAATACTGGATTGCACTGTAGTCTTCGACTGCCCACCGCGATGGTGTACAACGCCAGCGCAGTTACCTCATATCCCCTTGTCCCACCTTACAGGCCAGGAAGCCGCCATTTCAGGGGACCACATGGCATTAATATTAACTGGGTCACACCATTGTAGGCCTTGAATACACAGAGTTACTGGCACAATGCAGATTCATAAATGTGTGCAAATGACATTTTGTGATACCTCAGTGTTGGCTGACTCTCTGCTCGCTGTTCCCGTCCATAGGGCACGTCTGCTGGGGCAGGTGATGAGATGGCGGCATCCTCCGGTGTAGAGACTGCTAGTGGACCTGTCGACAATTGAAGAGAGACACATAATAGTCACCTACTGACTTGATTGTGCAACAATCCATGAACTGTGTGCCAAGTTGGAGCCAGACCTGATGTCAGCTATCCACCATCCCACAGGAATCCCCCCTCTAATGCAGGTCCTGTCAGTACTCCATTTCCTGGCAAGTGGTTCCTTTCAAACAACAGAGGCCATTGCATCAGGGATGTCCCAGCTAATGTTCTCTAACGTCTTGTCCAGAGTGTTGTCTGCCCTGCTGAAACACATGCGCAGCTACATCGTGTTTCCTCAGGTGGAGGATTTGCCCACAGTGAAAGGTGACTTCAATGCCCTGGAACATATCCCCAACATCATTGGTGCCATTGATGGGACACATGTGACCTTGGTACCCCCCCCGCAGAAGTGAACAGGTGTACAGAAACCGGAAGAGCTACCATTCTATGAATGTGCAGATGGTGTGTTTGGCAGACCAGTACATCTCTCATGTGATTGCCAAATTTTTTGGCTCAGTTCATGATGCTTACATTTTGAGGAATAGCAGCATCCCTTATGTGATGGGGCAACTCCAGAGGCACCGTGTGTGGCTAATAGGTGAGGACAAGGACCCTATACAGTGTGAATAGGTGTCTGGGTATAGGGTTGTCCCTACGGGTTAGTGTGTCTAACAGTTGTCCCTCCATATTTGCAGGTGACTCTGGTTACCCCAGCCTGTCATGGCTACTGACCCCAGTGAGAAATCCCAGGACCAGGGCAGAGGAACGCTACAAAGAGGCACATGGGCGAACTAGGAGGGTGATTGAAAGCACCTTTGGCCACCTGAAGGCCAGATTCCGGTGCCTCCATATGACAGGTGGTTCACTCTACTATTCACCAAAGAAGGTGTGCCAGATCATCGTGGCCTGCTGTATGCTTCACAACTTGGCTTTGTGACGACAGGTGCCTTTTCTGTAGGAGGATGGTCCAGATGGCGGTGTTGTGGCAGCTGTGGAGCCTGTGGACAGTGAAGACGAGGAAGCAGAGGAAGAAGACATGAACAACAGGGACTCAGTGATGGGCTGGGCTGGTCATCTAGATCCAGTTGGACAGAGCTGCTGTCATCACTGTGGACCTCTTCTGTTGGTGGTGTGGACATGTGTGGACCCTCCTGTCTGGTGACATTGGGTAGGGGCCCTGCAGGGGTATAAAAGGATGGTTATTACATCTGTGTGTGGCATGGTGTGCAATGGGTAGGTGACCGTGTACCCCAGTGCTTGCATTCCTGTGTGGGACCTTGTGTGATGATGGTTTAGGGGGTTGTATGGGTATGTGCAGTGGGCATGCTTTAGTGATGGGTGTCCATGCTTTGTTGCTGCATGCAGGGCTTTGTGTTGGGATGGGTGGTTTGTGATGTTGGGACATATGTGAGGAGTTGGAGTGCTGGGGGTGAGGGTGAGGGTGGGGGTATGTGCTGGCATGTAGGTAGGGTGGGGGATGTAATAGTTAAGATTTGACTTACCAGAGTCCATTCCTCCACCTACTCCTGCGAGGCCCTCAGGATGCAGAATCGCCAGACCTGCTCTTCCCATGTTGTTAGTTGTGGGGGGGAGGTGGGGGTCCGCCGCCAGTCCGCTGAACCGCCATGTGGTGTCTTGAGACCACGGAACGCACCTTCCCCCGTAGGTCGTTCCACCTCTTCCTGATGTCCTCCCGATTTCTTGGGTGCTGTCCCACTGCGTTGACCCTGTCCACTATTCCTCGCCATAGCTCCATCTTCCTTGCAATGGAGGTGTGCTGCACCTGTGATCCAAATAGCTGTGGCCCTACCCGGACGATTTCCTCCACCATGAACCTGAGCTCCTCCTCCGAGAACCTCGGGTGCCTTTGCTGTGCCATGGTTCGGTGTAGGTGATGTGTGGGGTGGAGTGTGTGGTGATAAGTGTGCTGATATGTAGTGGGGTGTTGTGTGAGGTGCGTGGAAGTTCTGTGGGTGATGGTGTTGTGTGCCTGTGGATGCTGTTGTTCTTGCTGGTGCTGTCTCTCTCTGGCCTTCTTTCGGAATTTTTGGTAGTAGGGGTTTGTGGGTGATGTGGGTGTGTGTTTTATATTGTAATGGGTGTGTGGGAGTGGTGTGTGTATGTGTATCATGTGTGTGTATTTCGAATTCTCCAATGTGGTTGTGTTTTGTAAAAGTGTGTGTATTTTGAGCGTGGCGGTGTGTACCGCCAATGGAATACCGCAGTTGAAAGACCGCTGCGTGGATTCGTGATAGTGTGGGCGTATTTCTGTTGGCGTGACGGTGGAGGTTTTGTTTTCGCCAGTTTATCACTGACCCTGGGTGTGGCGGACTTATGTGGGTGTCTAGATTTTTGAAGATTCCGAACTGAGGGTCATAATAGCTGTGGTGGTATTCCGCGGCCGCGGCAGTGTGCTGGCGGTCTTCTGCACGGCGGTAAGTGGCTTTTACCGCCAATGTTGTAATGAGGGCCACAGTCCTACATGTACATTAGTTAACAGGGAGGCTCAAATCTGTGGGTAATACTTTGGCATTACTGGTCTGTGTGAATCAGGGTATGACTTGCAGACTAAATCATGAAAATGGCCACCTCCAAATTTATAATTGGCATGAAAGTAGCAACAGATATCACCCTGTTCACCTGCCCATTCCTATAGCACAGCACTTGAATCCCAAAATATGACTCTCCACCACTGATTGTCCAACTCAAACATGGAACAAAATATCAAACTCCAGGCAAGTCACATATCAGATCAAGTGCTAGCACATCATACCTTGCAATGTGTCCAACACACAGAGTTCAATCACAAAACAACTGCAAACACAACACAGAACTAACATATCAACACTTACTGGATATGTCTGGGTCGGCAAACCGAGCCACTTCTCCAATTGTGTAGGGGGCTAGTACACCTGTAAAACATGGAAGGGTGAAATGTGTTCAATGTCTGCTCACTGTACAAAACTTGGAACAACAAATCACTGTGTGTGACATATTATATGACAGAGCAGCACCTCAGGCATGTAGACATTCCAACAGACATACTACTGCAAACATGTATTGACCCTGTCACTCCAGTGAGTGATAGACACATATATGCACACATGCACTGGCCCTAACAATCATGTGGTGCCAAACATGATTACTCAATTTTGTGCAGAATTATTTCAATGGGGTACTCCATTTCTTCATTTGTTGTTATGAGAGACATGCAAAGCCACATTCCTGGTGCACTGCAATACCAGTCACTCAGGTATTGTGGATTGTGCTTCAAGGGACAATGAGTTACTGTGTGATGCTCAAGTGGGTTGAGTTTAGTTCAGGAATTATTGTGCTTTGTATGGTCCATTATATATGTGCCTGTGTTGTACGTAGGTTACATATGCCACATTGGCAGTGTACACAGAGCCGTATTTGCCCCCATGACACCATGATGGTAGGGATCCTGTGTGTTACTTGATGACAATATTACGCTAAACATGGACTGGCCATTTTTCAAAATCAAAACAACAAAGTAATATATGCTGACAGTATCTAATTTGATCATCTGTGACAGAATGCATGGGCACAGGTGTAGTCATTGCTCCTTAAATGTTACTCTGGGCCCTGTGTACCTATATCAGGTATTGTAGATCACAGTTAGCCACATTCAGCATCTTACATTTGCCAAGTTGGGTGATCAGTGGTTATACAACAAACTGACACTGTCCCCTAATTGAAACATGGTTTAGCAAATGTCCTACTGTGTCATTCTTGGTGATGAAGGTCTCAATTTGTATGCACCTTGGGAATGGCAGCACTCACAGGAATGCTGGTCTATGGATCTTAGCATGCACCCATGTCTGTGATAGCCTTCATACTGAGAACTTAACAATTGTACATATTTTGCACTAGATCAGCAGGGGTGTACCAAACGTAAACTAGCAAACTATGTTGTCACTTTAAATGTATGATGGAAGCAGTCAGAAGTCCCTTGCACAACATCATGCAAATAAACAATTTGTGAACATGCATTCACAAAGTTCAGGGATCCCATGATCACCCATTAACTTATGAAAATTGCTTGGCTATAAAGTGACACAGATGGAAAATGCATCAGCTCTGTACCAGCAATTGTGCCCAAGGCAAAAATAAACTCATAGGAACAATGAACATAGGGCCAGATCTTTTTTTTAACTTTATGTGTAAAATTTGCTACATGGATTTACACTACAGCTAGGCAAAGTAGCACCAAACATGTAGATATTATCAAGTGGGCATTACTTTGGCATCCATCATAATGTAAATGCTGCATAAACCAAGTCAAAATGTCAGCCTAAGGTATTACCAGAGGTTAGGAAGATCTTTGTACGTATGGCCATAAATACCGTTCAGACATGTATTCAAAATAATTGAGGACTACATTCATTCCGTGCATTAGCATGTGAAATACATCTCATTCCTGGTATGCTCACAGGCTATGAATAATACATTTGTTTGTGCCGCATTAACATCATCTAGATGTCAAATCAGCACTAATTTACAAGATCAAGTTGTCTCTTGTAAGTTTGTGCAGCTCTTGCGTCAACAAATCACAGTAATGCATAGCAAAAATGGTATAAATCAGGGCCACGGTTTGTTCAACTTGCATTCCACATGTCCACAAACATAGCATGCAGAATGTCACCAAGTCTGCTACTGTCACTACAGAGCATTTTCCTGTACACATTAGTCACCAACAGGGCCACCAATCACCACACCCAGGTGGCCCAGCAGGTCTTGCTCCCTGGCCACAAGGTCAGCCCAGCGATGTTTCAGTTGGTGGTCATTGTGCTGGCTGTTGAATACTCTCTTCAGGTGGAACAGCACCTTGGACCACCTCAGCCTCCTCACCTCGGTGTGATACCCCTGTATCACCCTGCCATCAGCTTCTAACATCAGGGGGAGGAAGTGGCACACCAGCCAAATGAAAGCCCCCAGCTCCTCCTCACCCATTCTCCCATAGACGTGGCCTTCCCAACATCATAAAAATAATAGGGATAGGAAACGGAAAACAGGGAAATACAGGGAAAGGAGGTATGAAAATGAAACAAATAGGACCCACAAACAACCCAACAATACCCCAACTAACAATACCCACTACACACTCCCAACAGTACAAAGACACAATTAGACACAAAAAATGACAAAAGCACACGTACACTGATTTACAGAGACAATTACTAACAGATGACAATTGAAATGGCACACAGTAGACAAAAGCACAATTTGGACAGAAAACTCTCAACACAGCCACACAGTCTAGAAGAATCACAGACTGCAAAGTGAAAGTGAAAGTACACCCACTGTACCATTTCTGTAAACAGGATATCCTATTACATCACTTCCTGTCTCAAATGCGATGCATTTTTATTATGATGCATGTAATTTTATGACGCTTACGGGCTTTGCGTCAATATTTGTTTACGCATATGCTTAACAAATCCTCAGATTCAAGGATCAATAATTTATTCAATGGTAACCTATTTCATGGGGTGCAGTGTTGGAATTAACGCTGGGACCAATCAATGTATAATGGCTGTGAGCGTCATTTTTTAACACATATGCAGCATATTTTGACGCATAGGCCTCTTTTGTGACGCCTTTGCGTCAAAATATCTGGCTTTAACTGTGTTCGTGTCATTTTTCACATTTATTACATGCATGAAGGGTATAAATATACAAAGATAGGCTGTTAGGGCCTGTTGTGTGTGTTCTAGTGTTTGGGCACATGTGGCAGACCACACTACTGTGGACCATAATACTCATATTGTTGTGCCAGATTAGCACTCTTAACGCCGCAACAGCAACCCAAACATTTTGAATTAAAATTGGTATTCCCGAGTTGAGCAGGTAGTGCATCAATAGAGGATAGCAAGGCTACGCAACTTCAAAAATTCACTCATGCCCTGTGTGTTTATGTCTGTGAATTGGCTATTTCAATTGTTGTTTGGCCTTTGTGTGAATGTCACAAGACGTGTATTGCATAATGTGCATGTGTTAAAAACATCAGATGCCATTCATTGAGGAACATCAGTCATGATATGTGTTTGTCATATCTGTTGCGTCTTATGCTGTGTGAACTTCCCCGACTTTGGGGACAAAACATCTCCCATGCAAACTATACACCTGATAGATAGAGGACGGTTAATAATGGCAATGTTACAAATGTAAGCCATCACATGTAATGGAATGTTGGATACCACTTCATGGACACTTGTGTGTATACTACCCATGAGTCAGGCATTTGAACATGCTAGGTAGGTACAGTGTTTGTGACACAGAGTCCCAAATCCAATCCAAAAAAGTTATGGTGCCCCACAGTTTGAGTCATGTAAATGACCTATGTTTCTCCTGTGCCTTTGGAGAACCAGCAGACCATGCTGCATGTGTTCACATATTTCCAGCGGTTCAGTGCACAAAGGTGTCCAGTTCAAGTGTGTGGCCATGTGTACCCTGTGTCAGTATTGGCCTCCATTTTGTCACAGTTATGTGCAGGTCTAGTCATGAGTTTGTGGAGCCATTCCCAGAATTAACAGAGTATCCTTCAAAGGAGATTTGAACTAAAGCCAAAGAACAACTAATGACACACATGGGGATATTCCAGCTATGGCAATGGAGAACTCTAATAAGGCTGACTACAGGCCAACCTTGGTGTGCTTAAAAAGTTTATGGATCAGTAATAGGAAACAGGCAGGTTTCATCACAACATTTGTACACAGGCTGGCCTCTAAAATTCCCACTGCAACAGGGAACATCAGTGCCTCTGTGCTGATTAATCTCACAGCTAGTCACCACGCAAGCACCATCAAAAGGTGGCGGCAGAAGTAAATCTGTGTGTGGACCGTCAGGGCACAAACATGTTTTGTCCTTACATACACATTGGAAACCCTTTTTTGTTGTGCTGGAGGCACCGTCCCGAGTTTATGAATACAGCCATAGCACACTGTCACTGTTTGGCACTAATGAATACATGCAAAACCAGACAAGGGATGGGGGCTGGATTCGGCAATTTGAATACG
This sequence comes from Pleurodeles waltl, assembly GCF_031143425.1. Taxonomy (NCBI): domain Eukaryota; kingdom Metazoa; phylum Chordata; class Amphibia; order Caudata; family Salamandridae; genus Pleurodeles; species Pleurodeles waltl. The sequence goes on along the minus strand of NC_090444.1, from coordinate 653,020,108 downwards.
TGTCCCAGAACAGGATATGATAAGGAAACTGATTAAACTATACAATATATTTGAAGATTCATCGTAGACCTACCAGAGACAATACCCCATGAGGCAGGAGAGGGAATGGAAAGCAACTATGAGACAAATGTAGCCACATGGAACCTCTATGGTTAACGCAAAGATAGGACCAGTCAGACTAACTGGATGCAGGCTCTGTCAGGAAGTAACATGCACACTGAGAAAAGCTGGAACAACACTGTGGGAACTAAAAACTGTTTTTGTGCTGTGGTCTGCAACGTTACACTATCCCACAAGGGCTCTGTTACCCAAGTGATTTGTACACCTATGCACAACAAGGAGATTCCGAAAATGGCAGCTTCTAAGCAGTTCCAGGCAGCAGCAATGGCAGGGCACGTTCAGTTTGGCTGGTCTGCATGGTAGTGCTCACAGGTGTGTGCAGCTTCAGTCTCTCACAAGTCCTGGAGTTGAGAATCAAGTTCAAAGGGCCATGAGGACCTTTCACATGGGAAGCAATGGACAGCTGATTACAGGCCCTACCGACTACCAGGCAGTGCATTATCGGACCTGAAGTCCATGCAGACTGATGAACTATGACTAGGGCATGCCATACTGAAGAGGGAAGCACACAGGAGTCAGAATGGGAGTCTGGGTGTGTGTAGCTGAAGAATCTCAGGGTACAAATAGTCCATTTACAGTGCTCTCTAGAGAAGGGTGGGCAGAACCTGAAAACATGGCAGTGGCAGGTCCTATTACCTGGGATGGACTGCGCAGGGCATGTTTAGTGAGCAATGCTTGTCATATTTGGGGCACTCGTGCTATCCATTTTCTGCTTAGATGGACTCATTGTCACACATGCTCCTTTCAAAGATAGCTGATGTCACACTTACTTCTGTCAAAGGTCTGGTCATACATCCCTGTTAGCAATGCAGTAGCACATCCACTGCCTCATGCATGAGACACTTTTTTCATTATGTTTGATGGTGTCTTAGTTGTGTTACATATGCTGCAATGGACCATGTTGGCAACATGGATGTGTGTCATAGCTGACATCCTCTGATATTGCCCTTAACATGTGAAATGGACAGGATATATGTTTTTTACACTGTGTGTGTTGTTGGGTGTACATTCATACCCATCAAATGTGATGTGGCTTTTTCTGTATCCTAATCATTATTTCTGATATGCTCCATGGGGCTAAACTCTGGTTATGATTCCTAGGGATCATGTGATGCATAACAATTACCCAGAGCATGGTTGAGTGATGAAGGTAGGTGTTTAATGACATATGATAACACAGTGGTGATGGTGACTAGAGTTAAAAGAAGTTTTGTACAATTTATTGTCTCCGACACAATCCTGCTGCAGTGTTTGGATGGTCCCCCTCATTTTCACAGACAGTATCCTCCTCTTCAGGCATTTGTGGGTCTGGTTCATAGAGGGGAATGTTCCTCCTTACACAAATGTTGTGAAGGATGGCACAGGTCAAAATGATCTTGCAGACCATTTCAGGTGAATATAGGAGGCTGCCTCTGGTGATGTTGAGGCATAGGAATCTGGACTTCAGGATGCCAAAAGTCCTCTCTACTATGGTGTGTGTCCTCTGATGTGCCTCATTTTAGGCAAGCTCTGATGCTGTGCTTGGGTTGGCAAAGGGGGTCATGATCCATGCCTGGAACCTGTAACCCTTATCAGCTGAAAGAGAAAATGAGTGTAAATATTTGGATGTTGGCTGCACCTTGATCATCAATTTGCATGGCAGTTGTTAACTTGTGTCGTCTGTGACTCATCAGTGTTTGTGGTATTGTGTGGGATCCTAGGCTTCTAGGATGTTCTTTCTGCATTGGGTTGTTTAATTATCAACACTGGTGTTTGGCTGATTGACCTGTTATCAGCGGTATATTTGTAAACTTGCAGTTCATTGTGTATCACCCGTGCATTATGTCACGTGCAAGAAGTGTCCATGTACCTTCACTGGAGGTGACATGATACTTCCACACACAAAATCAATACCACTGTGGTAGTAAAACGGTTGCACTATATGGCCTGAACATCCCATCCAATTCAACATATGTAATAGCATGTGAAAAACAACAGTGTGGCCCTTTCATTTGGCTAGGTGACAATGTACAACACATCTCCATAAGTTGGCAGCACTGAAGTGTTCACAATTGACAATGCACAAATATCCCATGTGTGACAAGTTCTATGCAAACCTATTTTTGTGCCCTCACTGACTTGGCTCATGTGCAAATGCGTACCTAAATTACTGAACCTGCTCCAGGTAAGCTGGCTAACTTGGTTGTGGGGGTGAAGGTTTAAGTGCCAAAAGGTCCATATGCCTGAACATCTGTTATGTATATGTGTAATTCTCTCAATCCGTATGTGTAGCAGTGTGTACTTTGCATGATTGTCACATCAGTATGTGTTCATAGCACAGTCCACATCCTTATTGCTAGCAGGTAATATCTCCCCAGGAGTGATGTGAGATGTTGGTACATCCTCAATGATTCCATGTCACCTTCATTAGAGTCAGCATCGTCATGCTATGTGTCTCATGGTGTTTGACCTGCAGCGAAACACATTACACACCCCTTACACAGGACCTATTGCTTGGAAGGGTGTGTGATTGAGTGTTTTTGATGTGATATTGGAAGATTCATCTTCTAAGTTGTACTGCCAGTTAGGGCCATGTCATTGTCACTGTGTGGTTTTAAATTGGTCCCTTGTGGCTCTGGAGTGGCATCTGTTGTTATTTGCATCTGTCATTTGTCCATAGGTGTGTATGCCATTGGGTCAGGATATCAAACATGACTAGCAGTGTCACAACCTCCGTGTCTTCCTAGCCCTGTTTCAACATAGTGGTGTATGTGTTATGTGTCCTAAACGGTTGCTGTGCAGTGTGTAAATGACTAGGTTTCTGTACTTACCAACAAGTAGGCTATTTCCATATCGACCATCCTGGAAGTGTTGATTGATGGTGCTGTGGCGGAAGATGAATGAATCTTGTACACTCCCAGGATACTTAGCCACGATGTTAGTGATCAATCCCCGGTGATCCACAATGGCCTGCACATTGATGGAGAGTGTGTGCTTCCTGTTGCGGTATAGATGCTCCGTTTCAGCAGGTGGCACAATCCGTACATGTATGCAGTCAATGGCACCAATCATGTGTGGGAAGCCATTGATTTGATAGAAGCCCTGTTTGGTCTCCTGCTGCTTCAGCTGTGTGTTGGGGAAGCTGATGTGGTGGGGTGTGAGGGAGATAATGGCATCCAGTACCTTGGGAAGGAAGGCAGAGAATGAGGGCTGTGAGGTCCCGGCAACCAGGGCACCAGTGGTTTGAAAAAAGCCACTAGCCAACATGTGCAGGACAGCCAGCAGCTTTGTCTCTGGCGGAATGATGTGGGCTGTCTGCAAGCTGGGTGCCAACTGTGGCTCAATTTGGCTCAGCAGCTGCTGTATAGCTTGCCATTTTAGTCTGTACCTCTGGATGATGTCATGTTCCCTGTGGCCCTGAAGGGTTGTCCTGGTCCTGAATATCCTCTCCTGCCTTCTGCGTTTCTTTTGGGGTCCCTGTTGGTGTGGTGGAAGCTGCTGCTGTTGATCCTGTGCTCTGCGTCTTTGTGCATGCTGGATGAATAGTACCTCCATGTCTTCCTTTTTGAGCTATGATGTTGCTTCTGTGGGTTTTCCTTAAGTACTGGTGTTTTTGCCCCATTGTAACACCTGCCCTGACCCAGGCGTTAATTTTTGACGCAAATTGGGATGTGTGCCATTTTCCGGCTCCACCTACCGGCCCTACAGCATTTTTGCGCGGTTGGATAAATATGGCGCACAGGTGTTTAACTCATTTTTTGGATGGGAACGCCTACCTTGCATCTCATTTAGGCAAGGCGGTTTCACGCATCCAGAAAATGACTCACACTGAGATATTTTGATGCTAGCGGGGTCTAGCGTCAAAGTATAAATATGGTGTTAGTTTTGCGCCGAATTTGCGGAAAAAAAATTATGCAAATCCGGCGCAAACAGAGTATAATTATGGGCCTAAGTGTGAGACAAAATCATTTGGATGCGCCCACGTATTTTAGATGGAGAAAACTCAATGTTACTCAGTGTAGGCAAAGTTCAAAATATTTACTGGTGCCCTCGTGGCAGACGACATTGGAGCTAGTTAAACACGTGCAACAGATATTCTGCTTTTGTCTGCATGTCATGTGTTCTAATCCTGGCACCGTCAAGCCAGTTCTCTAGTTCCCCAAGGTCTAGCGTCATGGTAGCACCTCTTACTTATTGCACAAAGAAAGGGTGAAGGGCATTAAAAGGTGTTCTTATAAAACAAGTTAAGTTTTGGGCATGATATTGTTAGGTTGTGCATGGGAAAATTCACTGAAAGGGGTGGCCGCTTGTGTGCGGCATTTGGGGGCTCTGCAATTGATGTAACGGGGTTGCGTTTCTAAGGGAAACACAGTGGATCTCTGCAGAAGTTTTTCGGTCCATAAATCAGCTTTTTGTGACTGTTATAACAGCAAATTAGTTCTGCGCATCAAATTTTTGATTTTCAGGTAAAATGGGATTAAACAGAGCAAAGGAACATGGAAAGGGTTTTGTACCTCGGAGGCCTGAGATAAGAAAAATTCCTGTTCGAAAACAAACATTGAAACCCAAGTTCCTCAGCGCAAGAAAAACAGCATGAAATCAGTCTGAATGCACAGCTGGGGCGCATGCGCATAGCCTCCCGGGAGTCCCCGCAGTGCCGATGAGCAGCTCTGGGTGCCATGCTGATGAAAGAAAGGCACAAGATTCCAATCGAGCTGGACTTTGAAAAGTAGGAGGAGCAGCTGTGCGAAGGAGAGAAAGAAACAAGCTGCCAGAGCAGGAAACAAATTAAACACGCATTTCTACTGCAATGGCTTTCGCCTTCGCTCGAGTTAGAGCTTTTAGCGTTTTCTTGCCACACAAACTGAAAATAAAAAGTAAAACAGATGTCATAGTACAAAAACTTTATTTGACTTTCAAACAAGTCATAAAAGTAACAAATAAAACACGTCCATGTATAAGAGCACAATAAATACAATAAAATAATAAAAAGCAAAAAATATATGTTCTTAATTTATCCCTTCGCACGTATTTACATGGCCTAGTCAGATTGACACCAGTACGCCCATAGACTTTCTTGCAATTATTACGGAACATAAAAAATTTGCCCCAAAATTCCACACATTTCAATAGAAGATAAAAACTGTAAGCTGATGTACGCAATACGACACTGATGCAATTTAATCGATCTTAAAAGAGGCATTAAAAGGCGCTTTCTTCATTTATCATAAGATTTACAAAAGAGGACCACATGTATCGTGGTTTGAGGTGCCTTTGCGTCACAAGGACATGCCCCTAAGGTTGTACTCCAATCATTCATATTTGGAAAGGTTACTAGGCAATGGAAAGTGTCTAACCTTAATCTGGTAAGGACAAAACGATGCCGAAGATTTACCACGTTTAACAAATAGGGCTGCATGCCCTCTGTAGACAAGACTTTTTTGATTCTGCTTCCTATTGCTGTTCTTCTAAATGTTTCAATGTCAAGGTCCTCAGTTCCTTCCTGGTAATTTTTTCCAGTAGTTCTGGATTTGTATAATATTCTTTACTGCCCATATTTTCAAAAAAGGTCATAATGTACCTCAGCCAAAGGACTCTTAGGGAATATGTTGATGTCATACAATCAGATAAAATTGCCTTGTTTAATCCAGTATGCTCAGAGGTCCAAACTTTCTGCCACAATAATAATGGCTGTATCTTTATTAAGTCTACTAGAAAGGAGACCCCCAGTTCTGCATGACTAATATATGACGGTGTGCCATTTGGTACCATTAACAAGTATCTCAGAAAGTAATTTTCCACCGTCTGCATCAGGTTGCAGTTAGTATGTTCCCAGATACCTGATCCATACATGGCAGGCGGGATACACTTGGCTCTATAGATTTTTACCATATTCTGCAGGGTAACCTCCCCTAACCTTTTTGAAAAAATGTTAAAGGCCGTTGTTGTTTTGATAATCTGGACTTTTTTCAATTTCATGCAGTGTGCCCAGGAACCCTGTTTGTCAAACATTATACCCAAATATGAGAATGTTCGAGCTGTATCAGATTTCCCCTCTTGTATAGTAATATCATAGGTCTTACTCTGCTTCCTCCCGCAATTCATTATAAAAGTTTTAGAGCGGTTAACAGTAAGACCTCAAATCTGTCATGAAAATTATACAAGTTGTTAAAAGTTTTTGGAGGGCTATTGGAGTCCTGGCCATAATTACAGCATTGTCTGCACAGAGTAGCACAAGGACAGCGCGGTTGCCTATTTGGGGGAGATCCTTACATTTAGTTATCAGTTCACGTTCTAAGTTGTTTATATATAATGAGAACAAGAGTGGAGCTAGAGCACAGCCTTGGCGTACTCCTCTGTGTATGCCAAGAGGCCTAGTGCATTCCCCTCTTATCCCGTACCTCACTCTTGCTCTACACCCTGTGTACAGGTCCCGAATAAACTGAATTATTGTTGATTCTACCCCTATGCTACTTAAGATGTCCCATAACTTCCCGTGTATTACGCAGTCAAATGCTGAAGATAGATCTATAAAGGCCAAGTACAAATTACCCTCCCTAATCCTTGTATACTTCCCAATTATAATGCTTAGATTCAGGCCCTGCTCCACCGTACCTATTCCTGTACGGAAACCGTACTGTACTGGAGATAAAATGCCATTTTCTTCCGCCCATGTTTGAAGTCCTTTCAAAATAATTCTCCCCGCTAATTTAGCTGATGTATCAAGAAGGGAGATTGGCCTATAACAAGCTGGGTTAAGGCGTTGCCTTTTCTATATATAGGGACGATGATAGCGTCTCGCCACGATGATGGTGGGCCTTGTATACAGAAGGCCCTCAATATCTGCGTCAATATGGGGACCCATATTTGCCTATTTGCCTTATATAGATCTACTGGAACACCATCAGGGCCCGGCGCTTTCCCCGCTTTGCTTGAGTTTATGGCTTCCACTACCTCCTCTAGACTAAATTGGGGTGTTATGATCAAACGTGGGCCATCCTGAGCAGCTAAACCCATTAAGGGATCCATTGGCTCCATATCACTGGTCTGACAGTATATATTAGAAAAATATTCAATCCAATCCTCTTCTGAGATGGCAATTTCCATTCTAGGGACAGGTCTGTCACCTAGAACAGGAGTATTTATTGTTTTCCAAAAGAGGATATTGTCCTTTTTAAGGCTAGCTTTAGGTAAAGATTCCCACATGTTTTCCTTCAGAATGGATTTCCTTTTTTTTTATGGCTATCTTATATTCTTGTCTACCCATACGTATTTCGATCGGCCATCTTGTTGGGGTGCTTAGGGCCTTTTTTAATCTCTTGTGTGCTTTTGTGCAATCGTGATCAAACCAGCCCATTTCCTTTTTCTGTCCTACTTTTCCCATCATAATTGTAAGAGCTTCTTTCACACCCTGCGTTATCTGCGAAAAGGCACTTAAGCATTTTCCTGGATCTATATCATCACTAAGGCAGTATGCAAAGGCTGGATTGTGGTCGCAGATTAGGTGTTTCAATAAGGCCTTTGGATCTGTCTACGACCATCGCAGTGTGTATCCATTGCAGCGAGCTAGTTCGATGTCATTTAACAACACAACCTTGTCCACTTTTGCCGATGTAAAGGGAGTTAGTGGAACTTTCAGGCTCTGTGGGAAATGATAGCTTATTGCAACATCATGAAGTGTATATTTGGTATAGTTGGTAAGATAATGTGCAAAATGGGTGGACATTAGAACATAGTCAATCACTGTGTCAGTGCCCCTTCCATGAAAGTTGGTTTAAACTGTGGAACTTCAAAATATAATTCATTTACAAAGGACAAGTTATATTTTTGGGCCAGTAGGTTCATCGCATCACCTTGGATATTATGTGTGAAATGAGGCCTTAAGCCAGTGTTCAGTATCCCAGCCACATAACTTCTCAGAGGTTTCTTTGGAAAGGTGGACATTAAAATCACCCCCCATATAATAAAGGTCTCACGTCTATTATTTGCACATATTTTCCCTACATCCTCTCCCATTGCCATTAGAATATTGGGGGCTTCTCCTGATGGTGCATTATTATAAATGTTAATAATTACTAGCTGAGTCTTCTGGTCCAAGTTACTCTCAATCATTTGATAATGCGGTCTTGTGATTTCCATCTTTAGGTTCTGTAACGGCAGCTTATTGGATATATATGTACATAAGCCTCCTTTTGGCCTGCCATGTTTGGTCTGTACAGCTGGTGTATGGAATGTTTTGTAACCATTTATATGAACCATTTATATGAACTGGATTTAACAGCCAGGTTTCCTGAAGGCATAAACATGAGAAGTCTTCAATAAAATTCACCCAGAGCTCGTTAATAATCTTATTAGTTAAGCCTGCCGCATTCCAATAAAATAGAGCTATTTCTGTTTTCTGCTGGGAATGGCAATGTACTTTATTTATAATTGGGGGGTGTGCCACCATCTATTGCATTAATTATTATCGGAGGGGGGTCTCTCTGATTTGACTGTATCCCTGCTATATTTCTTTCAGGTACCACTTCAAGAGCTGTATCTTTCTTATTTATGCTGCGCCCTTCTGTATTTATTCCTGGTGCTGTTTCCTGGGATGTACCTCTCTTATTCATACTAAATCAATCTAGACCTTCTAAACTTGTAAGAGGTTGAAATCTATTACAAAAAAGAATGGGGTCAGGGCTGATTAGGGGTATTTTGCATGCTGGTTGTGAATTCTTAAAATTATGCCCCACAGGTCTTTGATAAAAGAATCCCAAGGATAGTAAGGAGATTCCTTGATGAGTGTCCTGCCTAGACCCTAATTCACAGATAATTCTATCCACCAAATCCGGGGATTTAAATGAGAGCACAACGTAGTCTACTTCCAATACATTTTGACTGCTTTCTATCCACTTAACTCTTCTAACCATTTTTATATCATCAAAGAGGGGCCCCACCATTCTAGAGCCCAAGCGTGTTCCTTTCCAATTGAGAGACTTATTCCTCAGAGTTATCCATGATTCCCGCTGTTGGTCAGCTACAGATGGAACATTAGCCAGGACCGCTACGTATAGAGTTGCCTCCGGGGGAAGATGTAAAAGGTTGCTTGGCATACATAGAGGCTTCAGGGGTCTTATTCCTCTACGTTGATCCCCTCCTAAATTTTCTGGGGCTGATTTATCCTGCCCGTAGGTGGGATATTATTCGCTGTCCTCATTAATATCTGGCTAGTATTTGGTACTAATGGTGATGGCTGGTAATTAGTCAGAGGCTTTGAAGTCAAATATAGTTCATCTATCTTGTCTTGCGTGGTGAGTTGTATATTACTCCCAAAGTTTCGGATCAACAATGGTGTACTAGAGTCTTTCTTCACAGAATATAAGTTCTCAGGTTGTAGGCACTTCATGGTTTCTAAGCCTGCCTCAAGATTACTCTCCCCCGCTTTTAAGCGCTAAGAGCCCAGTGAAGCCCCAATTGATGATTTCAAGGTATTTACTAATTTGTAAAGATTTGCAAGAAGGGTTTGGGTCGTGTCTACTGGCTTACTTGAGGTTTTCCTTTGAGATGGTTTCTTCAATAACTGTCTACCAAGAGTAATTAATGGGTCTTTCTTTAACAATTTTTGGGGGATATTATCTACTGTCTCTACCACCAGTTTCCTTGGGCGTTTGGCTACGGGAGAAGGATCATCCGGGGCATAGATTAAGTCTGAGGTATTTTGAATACACCCATTTGTGTGCCTTTCTTCCATATTCGCACCTCCATGACCGCAATGGTTGGGATCATCATGTGTCCCAGTATTCTTTGCTGATTGAATAGTATGGGGCATATTTATACTCTGTTTGCGCCGAATGTGCGTCAAAATTTATGACGCACAATCGGCGCAAACCCTGCCCCATATTTATACTTGCCAGCGTTAATTATATGCAAGGTAGGCGTTCCCTTCCAAAAAATGACTTTAAGGCCTGTGCCCCTTATTTATACTCTGACGTCATTTTGACGCACAGGAGGGGGTGGGCCTTAAAAAACGGCGCACAGCCTGATGTGCGCAGTTTTTTAACACCTGGGTCAGGGCAGGCGTTAAGGGACCTGTGGGCTCGGAAGGAGCCCTCCCCTGCCCCCAGGGAAACCCCCTGCCACCCTTGCCCACCCCAGGAGGACACCCAAGGATGGAGGGACCCATTCCAGGGAAGTAAAGGTAAGTTCGGGTAAGTATTTTTTTCAGATTTTTTTTGTGGCATAGGGGGGCCTGATTTGGGCCCCCCTACATGCCACTATGCCCAATGACCATGCCCAGGGGACATAAGTCCCCTGGCCATGGCCATTGGACAAGGGGGCATGACTCCTGTCTTTGCTAAGACAGGAGTCATGTCAATGGAGGTGGGCGTAAAAACAAAATGGCGCAAATCCGGTTTGAGGCTTGAATTTTGCCTCAGACCTGACGTGCACCATTTTTTGACGCACAACCCCCATTTTCCCATACGCCGGCGCTGCCTGGTGTGAGTCATTTTTTTTGACGCACACCAGTCCGCAGCGCCGGCTAACGTCATTCCATTAATAAGGCGCCCGCATGGCGAGTTGGAATGGCGTTAGCCGGCGGTAAACTTTTTGACGCACAACTGCGTTGGCGCAGTTGTGCGTCAAAAAGTATAAATATGGGCCGATGTTCTTTAGGTGTCAACAGTTTTCCCTCTACGTTAGCGATTTGTTTATCTATCACCCCCATCGCCCCTGAAATGTATTTTAATATAGATGTACTGTCTTTTAAATTTGGTGGGTGGTTCAATGTTGAGTGCTTTCTTTTACCCATACTTTGTATAATATCAGACTTATTCCTGTGCAGAAGTAGGACTGAACAAGGAATAGAAGTTAGATTGGTTAACCAACCCCCGCGGATCCTCGTATATTTATACACAGAACCAACACTGCCCCAGTTAGATAGCTTAGCCACAAAGTTTAAGTACACACGAACAGTCAATAATCGCTGGTTGCAAGCTTACTCAAAGAGTGAGGTCAAATGTCATATAAAACATTCTCACTTGTATGTCCAATGTTCCATCAGCGGCCACTTCACCTCCAGGATTTTCCCTAATTCTAGGAGCGGTGGCCCAAACCGACCTCCTTCGGGCTCTGGCGAGCCCCCCCCTGGGGCGTTGCGGTACACTTTGTGGTGCCTGCAATGTCAGCCAGCCCCCCCTGTCGTGCGAAGAGCTCCTGGAGTACTCCTGGGAATTGAAGACGTGCCAGTAGCTAAGGCGAGGCGAGGAGAGACCGTGGTAATTTCAATACGCCATCACCTAGCCCAAGCTGGCTGAGACTTCTCTTTCCCCTCCTGGTAGGATCCCTATTCAGTCACTATTGATATATAAGTCTGTCCCAGGGGCCCCCAAGGGGAAAAATAAAGAGGGAGGGCCCAGCCTCTTCCTGGCGATGAAGGGCGAAGGACGGGCCCACCCTTGGCACGGGCTTTGCCTGGGCACCGCCCGCGCGCGTCCCGCGAGGTGGGAGGGCAAAACAATGTTTAAAGGGGCTTAGAGCCCGCCCCTTCCTCCAGGCAGCAAAACAGCATGTTGCGAGGCGGGAGCGCAAAACAATGTTTAAAGAGGCTCAGAGCCCGCCCCTTCCTCCAGGCAGCAAAACAGCGCGTCCCAGATGACATAAGCAGTTGGTTCAAAGCACCAAGCTCGCAGACACAAACAAAAGGAACAAGCATTTACAATCCAAGAACATAAAATGCGCGAGGGAGAGTAATGAATGGATTAAACAAAGTCACACATGACTGCAGATAAAAATAAGTAATAGACTAGAGCCCTGTTAACAGAAACAGACTGGAGCCACTAGAACATCCAGCGCTCTGGTCAGATGCTATTAGCCTAAGAAACAAGTAATCCCTAAACACATGCTACATAGGCACATGTGGAAGGGTACAAGTACTAGGGCCATGCCCCAGGGGTGTATACAACTGTGGAAAAGGTGGCCCAAAGAGCAAGGATTGACCACTAGCAAGCAAGGATTTTTTAAGGACACTGAAACAAACCAGTGAAAAAGCAGAGAAGTATAGAAGTATATACTAAAGTATATAAAAGAGGTCTTGAATGCTTGACCTAAAAATGATGCTATGGTGGCGCAAGGGGCTTGAAAATGAGCCCCTATACTTTCTGATGTGGAAATGATAAATTTTTGCTAAAACACAATTTACACACATATGGTTTGTATGCTGTATAGTTTTATTATTAAACTGCATGTCAGTGTGAATTGTGTGGTCATTTCAATAGAAAATGTGTTATCAGTAAATGTCAGAGGGTTACCACACCATGCCTTTGTAACATATTTGCAAAAGTGTGCTATACTAAGACACCCCTACTACTTTCCTGCTTAATGGTTGTGACTTATTTGCTGTACTTTTAGATTTTTCACAATTCCTATGAGTTCAGTGATATAAAATTGATGGCGGTAATCCCACTCTGAAAATTGTTTCATCACCACTGGGAACGTAGAAGGACAAAGAAGTAGCATGTTATTATTGAAGTGACTGCTGTTGGGGTCCTGAGTACTAGGACTCAACTCTTGTTAGAATAAATATTCCAACCTCCGCTGGAATTACTGCCATCTTTTTATAGGCTGCAAGCTTAATCTTCGATGAATTGTTACCATCTTTTCACTTTCTACTCTGGATTTTCATTTATGTTATAAGTGAAAAAATATATAGGCGGCCCCTTAAAAATATAGACCTGGCCAGAAAATTACTTGTTGCTATTAATTCTATCTGTTACATCCCTTTATTTTTAGGGTTGAGACTGCGTAGCATGCTCTTGCGCATGCGTATTGCTTGCGAGACGCTGTAGTAGTTAGAAAAGGGCTCGGAGCCCGCCCATGTCACGTCAGTGTCTTTCATTGGTTCGTGGGCTTGCCTTTTAAAATCTGCTTGCTTTCACTAGTGGAAGGCATGCATACGTCATGCCTTTTCCTGTGGTTAGTCCTCCTCAAGCGCAGCGACCAAGTACTGAAAACATACGAGGCTCGCTGTTTTCGGTCCAGTTTGTGGACTACCTTTTCTCTTTTTTCGCAGCGCGATCTTGCTCGTTTTTTCCCCGTTTAATGAGGCAAGAAAAGTCCGGTTGGGAGTTTACAACTGCTAATAGCTCTAACTTGGAGAAATGCGAGACCCGTTGCATTGCAAATGTTTGTTTCTCACACTTGTCAAGGTTTTAGCTTCCCATATATTATGTTATAGAGCCCTCTAGTGTCTGTAGAGATCATTAACTTCTAAAGCGTTTACACAAAACGTAGTTCCATTGCTATCTTCGGATCTACACGAATATCTTTTGCCCATAAAATAAAACATTAACATTTCTAATAATATTTCTTCAATAAAAGGAAATTGAATTGCTGTTTGTTACATTTGCGCTAATAAGGTCTCCCCAAAATGGAAGAAAATACATTAATGAAAGAAAATTTTGAGTACTGTGAACATTACTACATAAAACTGAAAATATGCTTTCTGGTTTTCGCTGTGCATCTTCTTGGATATTACTTCTCTACTCCACCTTATCTGATTCCCTGCCACGTATGCTTACCTTTACGGTTACACACATTTCTATGTTAAACACGTATGATACAAAATGTGCATAGTACAACCATTTTAAAAATACACAATCTCAGGTTTGGTAATAAAAGCACGGGTCATCATGTAAGCTTCTTATGTAACAAAGCAACCTACTTTCCTATTAGGAATCCTCTGATATGCAGTTTTCTGGATAGCAAATAATAGAAGTGCATATTTCTCATACCGAGGAAGCCCTCTAAGTTTGAAGGACAGCCTGTAGATCCAATACAAGGGCAGAGCGTAGTTGGCACATTTAGATATCACCGCAGGCCCAAATGTTTGGTGAATAAATGCAATTGGTTTTAACAACCGTCCACCAAACTTTTACATTTTTGAAAACAAACAAAGAACAAACTCCCACGTGCAAGGTAAGTATGTTTTTTGGTGCGGGTCATTATTTAAATTTCTCTGTCACCGCCAGGTTGCTCTTGAGCTCGGATTCCACCAGTGGGACAAGGCAGCAGCCTGTATGAGGAAGGTCGCACAGTGGTTTGATGGGCTTGCTACAAGGGCCTGCTGAATTGGAATTTCAGGTTGGAAAAAGTTTAGAGTACCACCAACCTAATTTTCTTGCCTAGCAAAGTGGTGGCTTGGGGTATTGATTTGGACGGTTGGTCTTGGTCCTAAGGAGGTCTGGAAGTCCTAGGTATTTATATGCCTAAAGTTTTCAGTGATTTCATGATACGACCTTCTGGACACCAGAGCCCGGGATCTCAGAGATAGCACTTAGGAGCAGTAGGCCACCAGCAGGGTTCACTCTCCTTCCATTTGTATCAGATCACTGGCCATTATAGGAAAAGGCCTCTTGCAGCTTTTGATTTCATGTAGCCACACAGGATGTCAACTAACTGACCCCTGGAGTCCTCTTTTTTGAAGTAGTACAAGTAGGGACAGGTCAAACCTTTCAGGTTCCCTCACAGGTTTCAGACAACAGGTTCAATCCTCTTCTGTTCTGTCTTGTACCTCTTCTGTTATTCCACAGGTCCAGAAAGTATTCTGAGGAGCTGCTGATGAGGTACATTTTAGTACAGTTCAGCAGCCAGTGAGTAGGGGAAACTCATGTACATTCCCTAACTAATGGGGAAAAAGTTCCTGTGGGCAAACCTACCCACTTTTACAGCACATCCTGTTTTCTTTACTATAAACTATCCCATAGTGCATTACTATTTTGATGGAAATCCAAGATGACACTTCTGCCCTTGGAAGGAACCTTCGTGACAGTCAGGAGTGTGTTTAGGGAAACAAGAACCCCCTTCTCATTAGCTAAACCAACCATCAATCTGATTCTGAGACCAGCTTCCCTCCCAAAAGGACAGAGCCAACCTGACTACCATGTCTTCTGGTATCAAGTAGTTATCTACCACCTAGGCCTTTCCTTACATTAAACTATGAGTGGGCAGGCCTCACCTCTGCCCCTTTTAAGTTAGTGAAGATCCTGAAACCTCCCCATCAGCCCTTCCTGAGCTGATGGGGATAGGGATCAAATGCCCCATATGTGGCTCCCTGACGTCCATGCACATGGTACTTAGGGGCATATTTATACTCTGTTTGGCACCGAATGTGCATCAAACTTTTTGACGCACAATCGGCGCAAACCCTGCCCCATATTTATACTTTGACGTCCGACCCCGCGGGCATCAAAATTCCACCATGTGCGTCATTTTTTGGAAGGGGGAACCAGCCTTGCGTTAATTAAATGCAAGGTAGGCGTTCCCTTCCAAAAAATGACTTTAAGGCCTGTGCCCCTTATTTATACTCTGACGTCATTTTGACGCACAGGAGGGGGCAGGCCTTAAAAAACGACGCACAGCCTGATGGGCGCCGTTTTTTAACGCCTGGGTCAGGGCAGGCATTAAGGGACCTGTGGACTTGGAAGGAGCCCAGAGGTGCCCTCCCCTGCCCCCAGGGACACCCCTTGCCACCCTTGCCCACCCCAGGAGGACACCCAAGTATGGAGGGACCCATCCCAGGGAAGGAAAGGTAAGTTCGGGTAAGTATTTTTTTCAGATTTTTTTTGTGGCATAGGGGGGCCTGATTTGGGCCCCCCTACATGCCACTATGCCCAATGACCATGCCCAGGGGACATAAGTCCCCTGGGCATGGCCATTGAGCAAAGGGGGCATGACTCCTGTCTTTGCTAAGACAGGAGTCATGTCAATGGAGGTTGGGCGTCAAAAAAAAATGGCGCAAATCCGGTTTGAGGCCTGAATTTTGCCTCAGACCTGACTTGCACCGTTTTTTGACGCAGAACCCCCATTTTCCCATACGCCGGCGCTGCCTGGTGTGAGTCATTTTTTTTTACGCACACCAGTCCGCAGCGCCGGCTAACGTCATTCCATTAATAAGAAGCTGTTTATTTGTTTCAGTGAAATGACGATCAGTGAGACATAATTTCACTTTCACTGCCTTGTTGCTCAGGGGGCTATCTCAGCTCCCTGAGCACAGAGGCAGATGGGATTGGTAACATTGGACAGGGGAGAATGTTGCTTGCCCAATGTCACCCCTCCCTAGTGGATCCCTGCTTGGGGATCCCCAATCAGGGGTCCACCCACAAGGCACCAGGGAGAGGTCCCTTGGGCAAGGGTTTTTGCCCCTCCCTGAGCCCACTAGGCACCTGGGATATTTTCTTACTCATCTAGGAGTGGGGGCTTTTCAGAATGGGCATGGCAATGCCCCCCAGCCCCCCCCAAAAAATAAATGTGCACAGTCTTTCTTCCCCCCTGGGGGCATATGGGGATTATTAACTCCGATCTGGCCCCCAGGGCAGGCAGAATGCCCACTAGACACCAGGGAAGCATTATTATTATTTTTTTTTAAATAGGGGCGTGGGTCTGGCCACCACCAGGGGCATGTTTATGCCCCTAGCCCAACTGAAGGGGAAACAGTCTTTTTGCCATTCCCCCCCGAAGACCCATCCCAATGGCAAGAAGGAAGACATTTGACTCTTTTGGGTTTTGATTTTACATATGGGCCAAAAGAGCTTAGCTAACTTTCAATACCGTCTCACTTGCAATGGTGAATGGCTGCACTTTTTGGACTTCAGTGCACTGCTACCTGGAAAAGCCTACCAGACCCAGACACTTCTGAAAACTAGGGGAGTCCAGGGTAGTGTGTTTCACATGACCCCACACCAGCTTCTTACCCACAATCCCCTGTAAACCTCCAACATTGCCTGAAATCACGCATTTTTCCTACATTTCTGTGATGGAAACTTCCGTAATCTGTAGAAATCCTCTAAATTCCTACCACCAAGCATTGCCCCATCTGTACTGATAAAAACTCTGCCCCACTTGTGTGGGTGCCCAAAGCAGAGTCAACCTAAAAACATATTTAAAAAATCCTGCCCTTTTCGACCCGCTTTGGTTCCCCTCAGTTTCTACACATTTTTGGCCCTTCCCTGTCGCAGAAACTTGGCCCACCTACACAAGTGAGGTATCATTTTTATCGGAAGACCGAGGGGAATGCTGGGTGGTAGGACATTTGTGGCTCCCCTCAGATTCCAAGGGTTCTGGGTAAGAGAATGCTGGGTGGAAGGAAGTTGGTGGCTCTTGGCAGTTTTCTGAACGTTCCATCACAGAAATGTGAAGAGAGTCAGTTTTTTAGTCAAAGTTTGAGGCTTACAAGGGATTCTGGGTGAAACAGCCTCCTGAGAGCCACACAAGTCACCCCATCCTGGATTCCCATGGGTGTCTAGTTTTAAAAAAAGCACAGGTTTGTTAGATTTCTCTAGGTCTCAGCTCAGGTAGGACCCCAAACCCACAGCTATGCACACAAAATTTGATGTATCCAACCTGCATTTTTGGTCGTTTCCTGCCACGGGCACTAGGCCTACCCCCACGAGTGAGGTACCATTTTCACCAGAAGACGTAGGAGAATGCTGGGTGGAAGGAAGTTCGTGGCTCTGTGCATATTCCAGAATGTGGGCCTGATTTTAGGAAAAGTGGCACAGTGCGGTGCTACACTAAAATTGGCAGTGCCGCGCTGCGTCACTTTAAAAAACACAGGGATGCACTGTATTTGAGTGAATACAGCGCACCCCTGCGTTTCCCCCTGCCCTGGCATTAACTTTTGCTGCCAGCACCAACGCAGGCATCCTTCCACCATCGTGCAAGGATGTCTGCGTTGAGGGGTATGATTGTTTATGTGCGGGAAGGTGTCCCTTCCTGCACATAAACAATCACTATTGGCACTTTGGCACTTCTGCGTGTGCTGCACAATGCCAAAGCATCATTTTCAAACACCTTCCTGCACATGAACAATCATTTCTGGCATTTCGCTCTTTCTATGCGTGCTGCAAAATGCAGCACGCATAGAAAAAGCAAAAAACAAGGAGGAATAAAAGTATCCCTCCTCATTGTGCCCTGCTAATGCCACCCCTGGGGGTGGCGTCAGATTTTGGTGCTGCCTCAGATATACAAAATGTCATAAATCTGAAGCAGCGTCAAAATGCAATGGGTGGTGCTGTGGCACACCCACAGGAACACCCGTTGCATGCCCCTTCCATGCACAGTGCTGCGTGGGAAGGGGCCGTATTTACAAGGTGGTGTTAAGCCACAAAAAGTGGAAAAATTAGATGTATCCATGTTGCGCTTTGGCGGTTTCCTGTTGCGGGCACGAGCCTACCCACACAAGTGAGGTACTATTTTTATCAGAAGACTTGGGCAAGACAGAATAGTAGAACAAGCGTTATTACCAATTGTCTTTCTGTGCATTTACACCTTCCAAATGTAAGACAGTGTGCAAGAAAGAAGTAATTTTGAGAAATGTCCTCTAATTAACTTGCTAGCATGGGTAACCCCAAATTCAGAGATGTGCAAATATCCACTGCTTCTAAACGCCATATCTTGTTCCCATTTTTGGAATTAGATAGGTTTCTCAATACCTATTTTGCACTTTTTATATTTTACCAAATAGATTACTGTATACCAGGTACACATTGAAAGGTGCAGCTCAGTTACTGGCTCTGAGTACCTTGGGTTCTGGGTGAATCTACAAGCCCTATATAGCCCACAACCAGCGGATGTTACAGAATATAGCATTTCAAAATTTGCCATAGTTTGAAGAAATTACAGATGAAAATGTAGACACAAATGGCTGTTTCTTTCAACTCGAATTCAATTTTTTTTTTTATTTCCACTGTTACTTAGGAAAACCTTGAAGGGTCTACACAAATGACCGCTTGCTAAATTCAGAATCTTGTCTAGTTTACAGAAATGTGTAGTTTTCCAGGATGCACCATTGGTTTCCAACCAATTTCTACCACTAATTGGAAGGAGGTTGAAAACACACAAAAAATAGGAAAAATGGGCTATGTCCCAGTAAAATGATTCAAGTCTGCCTATTCCTGAAAGCTGAGGAGATGGTGATTTTATCACTACAAACCCTTTGTTGATGCCATTTACAGGGAAAAAACAAATGCTTTCTTCTGCAGCACCTCCTGCCCATTTTTCCACCCAAAAACTAAGGGGCATATTTATACTCCGTCTGCGCCGATTGTGCGTCAAAAATATGCAAGGTAGGCGTTCCCTTCCAAAAAATGGCTTAAACGGCTATGAGTCGTATTTATGCTTTCGGGCAAAAATGACACACGGCCGGGAGGCGGAGCCAGAAAATGAGGCACAGCCCGATTTGCGTAAAAAATTAACGCCTGGGTCAGGGCAGGCGTTAAAATGGGGCAAACACACCTGTATTTAATCAGAACACACAGAACAAACAGCAGAGCAGCAGAGCAGCAGAGCAGCAACAGGGAGCCATGGAGGTGATACTAATCCAGCGTGCACGCAGATGCAGAGCCCAGTAGCAACAACTGCAGCTACAACAACACCAGCAGGGACCCCAAAGGCAGCGCAGAAGGCAGCAGAGGATATTCCGCCCAAGAACCACCCTTCAGGGTCTCAGGGAACACAACATCATACAGAGGTACCAGTTGAACTGGCAGGCCATTCAGCAGCTGCTGCGCAACATTGAACAGCAGTTGGCCCCCACTTTGGTGACACGCCGCACCATCCCAACAGAAACAACTTGCTGTACTTCATATGCTGGCAAGTGGCTCTTTCCAAACAACTGGTGCCCTGGTTGGCGGAATATAACAACCATCATTCTCCGCCTTTTTGCCCAAAGTACTGGATGCCATCATTCGACTGACACCCCGCCACATCTGCTTCCCTAGCACACTGCAGAAGCAGCTGGAAACAAAACAGGGGTTCTACCTCATCAGTGGCTTCCCACACGTCCTTGGTGCAATCGACTGCACACATGTACGCCTTGTGCCACCTGCTGCAACTGAACACCTCTACCGCAACAGGAAGCACACACATTCCATCAACGTGCAGGTCATAGTCGATCACCAAGGATTGAACAGCAACATCGTGGCTAAATATCCTGGGAGTGTCCATGACTCATACATCTTCCGTCACTGCACCATCAATGAACACTTCCAGTATGGACCGTATGGCAATGGACTACTTGTTGGTAAGTACAAAAACCTATTTATATACACACTGCACAGCAACCCTCTAGGACACACAACACATACACCACAACAGCAACATGTGAACAGGAACACACTGAGGTCGTGACATCGCTAGCCATGTTTCTTAAGTCACCATTGAACCTGTCACACATCGGAAATTACTGTACAGCCTATTGTTAAGACGTCAATGAGTGTGGTTGCCTAAATGTCACCTTGCAAATTGTAAGTGTCCCAATGACCTTTACATTACTCCATTGCATAAGGTTCAAGGTATGGGATGCCCAGGGTACTTTGATATGAACGTGTTAACAACACTTTCAATTTTAACTGTGCATGGAACTATCATCTCACCCCCAGTGAAGACACACGGACACCTGTATCACAAGTCACAATGCTAGGGAGGGCACCCTGTACTGCAAATCCCAAAACATATTGCTGACAAACGGTTAGCAGACAAACACTTGTTCAGCCAAGGAAACAACACAATGCAGATGGTACAGCCTACAAGCATAGGATGCCACATTAGTACACAAAAGTGTCACAGACAACACAAGACAACTACTGCCATGAAAGGTCTTTTAAATAGTGCCAGCTACATCAACATGATCCCATTCATTTTCTCTTGCAGCTGAACAGGTGTATGGCATCCAGCCATGGATTATGACACCATTTGGCAACCCAAGTACTGCTGCAGAGTGTGCATACAACGATGCCCATAGGAGGACACGCAGCATTGTCGAGCGGACCTTCGGCATCCTCAAGTCAAGGTTCCGCTGCCTCAACATCACTGGTGGTAGCCTCCTATATTCCCCCGAGATGGTCTGTAGGATCATCCTCACATGTGCAATATTGCACAACATTTGTATCAAAAGAAACATTCCCCTCCTGGAACCAGAGCCACACATGCCTGAAGAGGAGGAAGAGGAGGATGCTGGCCTGCAACAGGAGGGGGAACTACAGAACACAGCCGCTGGTATACGCAGGCAGCAACAGATTGTAAATAATTTCTTCTGAATATGATCACCTTCACCACTTTAGTTAACAAATTTAAATAAACACCTATTTTAATCACCATATCATGGTCTGGATATTCCTTTTTGCACACCTTCATCTCTACTTATCAGAATAAGAGTGTTGCCTCATGGAGCATTGCTGAGATACTGAGTAGGACACAGAACATCCCAGAGCTAATGTGATGCCTAATATACAATGGTCACATACACACACACTGTTAATGACATATATCATGTACATATCTCCTTTGAAGGGCAATAGCAGAGGACCACAACTATTTCACACATACATGTTGAAAGCAAGGTCCAACGCAGCATATGGCACACAACTAAGGCACCATCACTCAATAAGGGGAAAACAAGCCTCATACATTCATACATGAGGCAGTCATAGTGCTTTGGCATCAGTAAGAGGAATGCCTGACCAGACCCTTGACAGCAGTAAGTCCAACTGCATCCAATATTTGCAAGGAATATCAGTGACTAGAGTTCCCTAGAAGCAGAACATAGACAGCACAAGTGCCACACATATGACATGCATTGCGCACATGACATTCCAGGTACATGTCAGCCCATTTCCTAACTCATGACACACCCATGCACCTGGTCACAACCCACCTGTCAGAAGAGGTCCCTGGAATACTAAGATGTGTACCCTGATATTACCTCCTCTACACACACAGACCAACATAAGAAAACCAGTGTGCTACACCCTTTCCTATGGTATGCCATTGTCATAGAACATCTGACTGCAAGGACGTCAGGTCACTTTTTACACTGTCTTCGAGTTTCAAAGCCCTGTTAGCACATGTAGATTGCTTCCCCTTGTGAAAATGTCTGTTGGCCCTTAGAATTCAAGTCTCACCTACAGGACTGGTGAGAAACAGATGCAGCCCACACCTGTGATCACCTCCATGCACACCACCCATTTCAAAAAGCCCTGCCCCTGACGATGCCTGGAACAGCATAGGAGTTGCCATTATGTCAAATACACCATCAAGCATTGATACTAATTAAGCAGTGTAACACAGCCCTTGGGTTCATTTGTCACCTTCAAAAACACAGGACATACACAGTTTGACATGTCAACTGTCTAGTTTGTCCTCCAAACAGTCTCAGTCAGACTACTGATTACGTAACTTGTCAAGTAACTGGATCCTGAATCACCTTGCATTCTGTCAGCCTGACTGGCAACTGTCTGTGTGTCACACTAAAGCTACATATGTACCACATTTGCATTAGCAAACCTCTCATTCATCAGGGGGCATTGGGCATGGGCTTCTTCCATGCATACCCAAATACATTGTATAACATCATCTGCCTTTTAACTGTACGATTTGAGTTACATCCTCTTGGAAAAGCAAACATCATGGCCCATCCCTTGTCTGGGTTGCATTTATGCATGAATGACAAAGTGTGACAGTGTCCCAGGGCCGTAGGCAGGAATTGGGTACGGAGCTTTCAGCACAACCAGCAACCTCTGATAATGTCCATGAATAATACACAAATGTCAGGACCCTGACAGTTCACACACAGCATCACAGTGCGCACAACATAGTGATGGGCCGTGTGTGGTGAATAGCTGCGGGAATAATCAGCACAAAGGCTATGATGTTCCCAGATGCAGTGGGAAGTGCAGAGGCCAACCTGTGTACAAATGTTGTAATGACACCTGCCGGAACATGACACCTGAGACATTATCTCACTCAGCACACCAAGGTTGCACTGTTGACTGTCTCATTACACGTCTTTAGTGACAGGGTGGGACCATCCACATGTTGGTTCACTGTGAGAAAGTAGCCTCTTTCTAGCCTTGTTACCCCCACTTTTGGCCTGTTTGTGAGTGTATACCAGGGTGTTTTCGCTGTCTCACTGGGATCCTGCTAGCCAGGGCCCAGTGCTCATAGTGAAAACCCTATGCTTTCAGTATGTTTGTTATGTGTCACTGGGACCCTGCTAGTCAGGACCCCAGTGCTCATAAGTTTGTGGCCTATATGTATGTGTTCCCTGTGTAGTGCCTAACTGTCTCACTGAGGCTCTGCTAACCAGAACCTCAGTGGTTATGCTTTCTCATTTCTTTCCAAATTGTCACTAACAGGCTAGTGACCATTTTTACCAATTTACATTGGCTTACTGGAACACCCTTATAATTCCCTAATATATGGTACTGAGGTACCCAGGGTATTGGGGTTCCAGGAGATCCCTATGGGCTGCAGCATTTCTTTTGCCACCCATAGGGAGCTCTGACAATTCTTACACAGGCCTGCCACTGCAGCCTGAGTGAAATAACGTCCACGTTATTTCACAGCCATTTTACACTGCACTTAAGTAACTTATAAGTCACCTATATGTCTAACCTTTACCTGGTAAAGGTTAGGTGCAAAGTTACTTAGTGTGAGGGCACCCTGGCACTAGCCAAGGTGCCCCCACATTGTTCAGAGCCAATTCCCTGAACTTTGTGAGTGCGGGGACACCATTACACGCGTGCACTACATATAGGTCACTACCTATATGTAGCTTCACAATGGTAACTCCGAATATGGCCATGTAACATGTCTATGATCATGGAATTGCCCCCTCTATGCCATCCTGGCATAGTTGGCACAATCCCATGATTCCAGTGGTCTGTAGCACAGACCCTGGTACTGCCAAACTGCCCTTCCTGGGGTTTCACTGCAGCTGCTGCTGCTGCCAACCCCTCAGACAGGCATCTGCCCTCCTGGGGTCCAGCCAGGCCTGGCCCAGGATGGCAGAACAAAGAACTTCCTCTGAGAGAGGGTGTGACACCCTCTCCCTTTGGAAAATGGTGTGAAGGCAGGGGAGGAGTAGCCTCCCCCAGCCTCTGGAAATGCTTTGTTGGGCACAGATGTGCCCAATTCTGCATAAGCCAGTCTACACCGGTTCAGGGGACCCCTTAGCCCTGCTCTGGCACGAAACTGGACAAAGGAAAGGGGAGTGACCACTCCCCTGACCTGCACCTCCCCTGGGAGGTGTCCAGAGCTCCTCCAGTGTGCTCTAGACCTCTGCCATCTTGGAAACAGAGGTGCTGCTGGCACACTGGACTGCTCTGAGTGGCCAGTGCCACCAGGTGACGTCAGAGACTCCTTTTGATAGGCTCCTTCAGGTGTTGCTAGCCTATCCTCTCTCCTAGGTAGCCAAACCCTCTTTTCTGGCTATTTAGGGTCTCTGTCTCTGGGGAAACTTCAGATAACGAATGCAAGAGCTCATCCGAGTTCCTCTGCATCTCCCTCTTCACCTTCTGATAAGGAATCGACTGCTGACCGCGCTGGAAGCCTGCAAACCTGCAACATAGTAGCAAAGACGACTACTGCAACTCTGTAACGCTGATCCTGCCGCCTTCTCGACTGTTTTCCTGCTTGTGCATGCTGTGGGGGTAGTCTGCCTCCTCTCTGCACCAGAAGCTCTGAAGAAATCTCCCGTGGGTCGACGGAATCTTCCCCCTGTAACCGCAGGCACCAAAAAGCTGCATTACCGGTCCCTTGGGTCTCCTCTCAGCACGACGAGCGAGGTCCCTCGAATCCAGCGACTCTGTCCAAGTGACCCCCACAGTCCAGTGACTCTTCAGTCCAAGTTTGGTGGAGGTAAGTCCTTGCCTCACCTCGCTGGGCTGCATTGCTGGGAACCGCGACTTTGCAGCTACTCCGGCCCCTGTGCACTTCCGGCGGAAATCCTTTGTGCACAGCCAAGCCTGGGTCCATGGCACTCTAACCTGCATTGCACGACTTTCTAAGTTGGTTTCCGGCGACGTGGGACTCCTTTGTGCAACTTCGGCAAGCACTGTTTCACGCATCCTTGTAGTGCCTGTTTCTGGCACTTCTCCGGGTGCTGCCTGCTTCAGTGAGGGCTCTTTGTCTTGCTCGACGTCTCCTCTCTCTTCAGGTCCAATTTGCGACCTCCTGGTCCCTCCTGGGCTCCAGCAGCGTCCAAAAATGCCAAACGCACGATTTGCAACTAGCAAAGCTTGTTGGCATCCTTTCGGCAGGAAAACACTTCTGCACGACTCTCCAAGGCGAGAGAGATCCGTCCACGAAAGGGGAAGTCTCTAGCCCTTTTTGTTCCTGCAGAAACCTCAGCTTCTTCTGTCCAGTAGAAGCTTCTTTGCACCCGCAGCTGGCATTTCCTGGGCATCTGCCCATCTCCGACTTGCTTGTGACTTTTGGACTTGGTCCCCTTGTTCCACAGGTACCCTAGATTGGAAATCCACAGTTGTTGCATTGCTGGGTTGTGTCTTTCCTGCATTATTCCTCTAACACGACTTCTTTGTCCTTAGAGGAACTTTAGTGCACTTTGCACTCACTTTTCAGGGTCTTGGGGAGGGTTATTTTTCTAACTCTCACTATTTTCTAATAGTCCCAGCGACCCTCTACAAGGTCACATAGGTTTGGGGTCCATTCGTGGTTCGCATTCCACTTTTGGAGTATATGGTTTGTGCTGCCCCTATCCCTATGTTTCCCCATTGCATCCTATTGTATCTATACATTGTTTGCACTGTTTTCTAAGACTATACTGCATATTTTTGCTAGTGTGTATATATATCTTGTGTATATTTCCTATCCTCTCACTGAGGGTACACTCTAAGATACTTTGGCATATTGTCATAAAAATAAAGTACCTTTATTTTTAGTATAACTGTGTATTGTGTTTTCTTATGATATTGTGCATATGACACTAGGTGGTACTGTAGTAGCTTCACACGTCTCCTAGTTCAGCCTAAGCTGCTCTGCTAAGCTACCATTATCTATCAGCCTAAGATGCTAGACACCCTATACACTAATAAGGGATAACTGGGCCTGGTGCAAGGTGCAAGTACCCCTTGGTACTCACTACAAGCCAGTCCAGCCTCCTACATTCACATGTCCACATCTACTTTACTCACATTGATCAACCAAGGATACTCAGTAGATACAGGAATAGCTGCCACTGACTCATGATGAGTCCAGGATCGAACTGTGACAAATTGCACCCCTAACAATCTACAGGATCATCATTGGACCATACACATGAACAAGACACCTATGTGCAATTGATCACTGGAAATAAGTGGACATGTGCTATCTTGTATGCTGGTCCACCACAGCCACTTGATAGTTGGGGCTCAATTCTATGGCCTCAACTGTGGTGTCATCATACATATGAGATTCGCCCTTGTCTGTCTGTGCAAACAACATGGTACCCACTTCCTCAATGCATGTGTGACTCACTGTGGGATTCTCCAAGTAGTGCCTAGGAAGCTCTTACCAATACTCTAGGACATAGGATGTAGAAAATGTGGACCATTGACATGAACAAGCGTCTGCCATCCATCTGGTGCATGCTATGTCACATGTGGTGTCTACGTGACCCTAAAACTTGGAAGTACACTTTACGGGTGTTGTTACATTTATGACTAACACATGCCCTCGCTCATTTTCAATTTGACTTGCATCTAAGGATTGGATACATGGACGTCACATTCATATAACCATATGTACAATTATGCTTCATGTGATACACACACACTTGGTCAACCAACACATTAGTTGTCAAAGCACACATTTTGAGCCAAAGGCATTTAGGTATTGTACATATGTGCGTCACAATGCTATCCTCTCCTTATGCCAAACATTCACAATTTGTGGCACACATATATGTAGGCCACACTTATGACTATCTATTGCGTCAGCCAACTGTAACAATACGGTGAAGGGTGTAGTGGATCATGTTCCGCTGCAGTATGATGTCACACTTGTGAACATACACTATCAACACCATACTGTCTTCAATTAGCCAATCTCTGATGTGTTCCAAATGTAAAATAACAAAAAAACAAGTAAAAATGCCCCAAACCAGTTAATGCACTGTAATTTTGACGTCCCTAGCGTTGTGCGTAATTTTTTGACAAAACTGTATTCGCGTCATTTTTTTTGCCACACAGGAGTGAAATTTAGCCGGCATCCAGATATTTGTACAGTCCATGTATCATTATGTGGATGCGGGTTAATATTCACGTCTGTGCGTCAAAATAATTACTTAAATACAGTTTTGGTAAACAAAAAATGACGCATAACGCGAAAAAGGCGGGACTTTTTTTTATACAGGAAGTGATGTAATAGGATATCCTGTTTACAGATCATGTACAGTGGGTGCACTTTCACTTTCACTTTGCAGTCTATGATCCTTCTAGACTGTGTGGCTGTGTAGAGAGTGTTGTCCTGAGATTTTGTGCTGTTTTTGTCCTGTGTGCTATCTGTAAAGTCCATTTGTGAAATAAATATTGTTTTTGTATACTGTAGTACTGTGTTTTGTCTACATTTGTCCATTTATCTTGTGTTTTTCTTGTTTGTGGGAGTCTGTTGTGGGTAGTGTTAGCTCTTTTAGTGTTTAGGTTTACTTTTTTCTGTCTTTGTACCCCTACTTTCCCCCTTTCCCCCTTTCTATTTCTTTTACCCCTATTCCATATCATCACTTATAAGTATGTCTGGTAGGCCACGTCTTGGCAGGATGGGGGAAGAGGAATTGGGGGGCTTCATCTGGCTGGTGACGCATTTCTTGCCGCTCATGATCCAGGCAGGGTGATACAGGGGTATCCGACAGAGGCGCGCAAAATCTGCTGGGGAAAGGTGCTGCATCACCTGCTGCGTGTGTATGCCAGCCAGAGGAGTGACCACCAGCTGAAGCACCGGTGGGCTGACCTCTTCACCAGGGAACAGGATCTCTTGGACCACCTGGGAATCATGATTGGTGGCACTGTTGGTGAGTACGAATTATGTTAATGTGCGCAATTAAATGCTCTGTAGTGACATCAGGGGATTAGTGCAATGTCTGCCAGCTAACTTGCTGACTGTGTGCAATGCTGGGGAAATATAAGGGGATCATTGATGCACTATGGCAAGGATCACAATTGCTAGCTGTCAGGTAGCACGTGCTCAGCAAACTTACAGGTTACTTTTCCATGAAGGAAATTGGTGCTGCCTTTTTGTCAGAACAGCTAACAAAATATGAGCCAATCATGTCTATATAGGGTACTATTGACAGAGAAGTACAGATGTACCAACATTTAGGCCAACTATGTTGACGCAATTGCTAGACTGACTTTAGAATCACTACATGATGCTGAAAATGAGTGCTGCCTTCACGTCAATTGATAATAGCAAAGTGGCTCAGACATATGTCTCATGTGAGTCTGGTGAGTGTGGAAGGAAAGCTTTCACAGAAGTTCTATGAATGTGTGGGATTATTGTGTTCCTTGATCTTTTTGGATACATGTCAGTTCTTGATTTGAAAACATAGTGAAAAGGTGTAAGGTGCCCTCAGCTAACATCTTAATATGTTTGTTGGAATTAGTTAAGCCACAATCCAAATATGGATGGCAGTCCAAGTGTATGCACATGGCCTCACATCTCCATGGTTGGTGCAAATCGCCATAGCTGGGCCACATCAATTGACTATACTGTAACAACAGGATGGCTTACAAAAGTCCCTGCCCCTCCCTCTGTACATTGGGCCTATATGCAATAAATGTGTCATGGCCACAAGGCATGTTTGACTGGTAATGCAGTCCTCAAGTAACCAGGCTTTGGATGTCTCTATTGGATGCACATGATGAGACGATTACACTCCATATTTTTTAGTGCTCACCAATTATGGGGCATGCTTGAAACCACATGATAGTTAGGGCCAATGTATGTGTGCAGATATGTGTGTAACAGTCATATTTTTTAGTGCTCACCAATTATGGGGCATGCTTGCAACCACATGATAGTTAGGGCCAATGTATGTGTGCAGATATGTGTGTAACGGTCAAAGGAGACCCATGCTATGTACAAGTTGGCCGTGATATATCAGATCCAGTACCATCATGTCTGAATGGCTGCCATTTCATTATTAAGCCTACACATTGTAAATGTTCATGAAATTGTTGCACTGTGCACAGATTTTGAGCACATTTCTGCCTTCCATACCTTACAGGTGGACCGGAACCCTACACTGTGGGAGAGGTGGTGACATTTGAGGACCCCGACCACTCCAGTAAGTGTTGATATGTCTGTTATGTGTTGTGTTTGCTGGTTATGGACTGTGAGTTGGACGCATAGCAAGGTGTGATGCGTTGGGCAAGCTTTTCTCTTGTTCCATGAGTGGGAATGCAGTTCTCACATGTTTTGAGTTTGCCAATGCGTATCCAATGGTATCATGTAGGGATTGTAGGACATCCCTGTAGGCCCCACTGTGAGTACAGGGGATAGTCATGTGTATGACACTTGTATCACCAAGAGTCGCAATGGAAGTCAGCCCCAATTTAGTCAGCCTGTCAGACCCAAATTCTCTAAGATTGTTAGAGCTAATAACTTTCCAATAGACATCTGCTTCCCTACTTACCTACGTTATTTTGAAACAGTAGGTAGAACCTCCTAGCAGCATGTACTTCCACATGTAGTGCAACAAGTCAGTGGAACCTGAGTGCAATGGCCTAGGTGTGCATGCAATTCATGATCATGGGTGTTCTAGCAATTCTGTGTCTGATGTAAGTCAGGCCTCACTGGAAGTATATGTTGTGTACCAAGTTCTGAATTTCCTGACATGTGTGGCCCTATGAGTGCTCTAGGGTTTGCTGACTCCTAATTGTAGATAGACCTTACCTGTGGTGTGTCTGTAGAGACAAACATGTGTGGAGTTTCCTATACACTCCTCGGTGTACATATTGTTGGCAAATTATAGTTGTGTATCACCGCCCCCCCTCAAACACGGCCATGGGCTTGTGCATGGGGTACCTAGTACTGATGCTACGAGTATGTTACACATACATGTGAATAAGTGACGGTTTGGTTGCATACTAGTATACACACTCAGGTTTGGCACTTGGTACTATATAGGCAAGTCCAGTTACAACTTGCAGACCATGTGGCTTTAGTTTTGCTTTCCGTACACTGACATTTGTAGCCCAGCTCTTGGAGGAGGATATGCAGCATGATTCTTAGATGATAACTGTCAGAACTCAGATTGCAAGTCAAAGCCAGTTATTACCCATCTTGTAGGTTATGAATGTGCTTTGTGTCATGTGACCTTTGTAGTCTGGTCTGCCATATACTTCCTCAGGGACATTCAATGCTCTGTATTGTGATATGAGCTGTTACAAGTACAGTAGATGTAATGTCTGATTAACTTGCTGTGCCATTTCACACAATGCAGTTACTAATGTAGAATATCTGCATTTGTCTTCACAGCTGCAAACATGACTCCAGACCAGGTCTGTGAATTTAATCGCCGGGCCATGCGGTATTAGCAGATCCTGGTGGTGGAGTCGGGGTTCTGGAGGATGGCACGGCGATATCGCCTTGAACGGGCCTCCGGGGCATGGCGAGTCTTCCCACAGGGTGGGCCTACTTTGCCCACCACAGCCACCACCAGCACAACCACCAATCAGAGCCAGGTGGCCCCACCCACAGCTGCCACTGTTGGTCCAACATCTGCTGGACTTCCTGGCCCCAGCATTGCCACCGGTGCAGGACAGCCCACTAGGCCTGGCACCACACACACACAGACCTCCTCCACCGGTACCCAGACTGCCACTGCTCCATCTGTTGACCCTGCAGCCTTCAACAGAATGGAACATAAGATGGACAAAGTGCTGCGCAAGTTGAGCCACCTGAGCCGGGACGTGCAGCACATTAACCGGCGGGTCAAGGACATTAAGAGGACCCTCCGGAGGGCCAACCTCTAGACACTTTTTTTGATGGACATGATTCCCTCCCCTCCCTTCTCTTTCCTTGTTCTTATAGTTAGTGGGCTTAGGGGGCTTAGTGTAAGGTTAGTATAGGCTGTTAGTTTAGTTAGTGTTGGTGTGTGGGGGGTCCTCATTCTTTATATTTTTACTTATTAAGTGTGTGGGTGGGGGGCTATGTTGGGGTTCTTGTGAGTTAAAAAAGAAAAAAAAAACATTTTAAAAGAAAATAAACAAAATTTAAAATGTGTTTAGGATAGTATAGTATGTGTTTAGGTTAGTATGTGTTGTCCTCCATGTGTCCCGTCTCATAAGGGGGGTGGGGGGTAGATGTTTAGAACGTTTCGTTACATGTGATAAGTATGTGTAGCTTAGGTTAGTTAGGGACAGTTGTGGGTAATGAGTAGTCAGGGTAGATTAGGGTAGGTAAGATTTTTCCCTCAGTTTCCTCATCTGTGGTTAGCATTTAATTAATATTTGTTACCCCTTAATAGTATGTGTTGAATGGTACTTGATCGTGGGTTTAGATTCAGTGTACATCAATTTGTTACTATAACATCTGTGTCCTATGCTACAAACAAATCCCAGCTGAGCTGTATGATTGGCAGCTAGCCCAGAGCTACCTTGCAAAGTGTTGACCCTTTGTTGCAACCACCAATCACAGTTAATATGGATCCCAATGTGTTTCTGTTGATAAGTGTGTTTTCAAAGTCACTAACAGTGCTTCCAGACTTGATATTGGGGAAACAGTTTTAGGTCTGACTGCAGTGTGATGATCATGCACACCCTTATAAGATGAGTTCTCATTGGCAGTCTTGCATTCTTGTCTTCATGCCCCTCATACATCATTTGTGACACAGTTTGCCATGATTACCTATTTGTATGTTAACTCAGATACCTTCATTTGTGCAGTTTTTGTAGTGTTTACTTAGATTAGTGTGGCATGTTTATTGTGTTATTTTTGCATGTTTACAACATTTTGCGACCACTATTTGATGACTTAGTTATCCGCTGAGGAAGCATTCTTCTGTCCAAAACAGCATGGTGGTATTAGGTTTCTCACTTCATCTGATTTGTCCCTCAGGAAGGGCAGAGTATGATGCAATCATGGGCACTGTGCAGAATTTTCTGACTACATATTTTCAGGACAGTTGTATTGGCAAGCTACGTAATTTGACAGTAGGCACATTTCAGTTATCTACTTCACAGTTGATATGTCACATTACCCAGAGACAGATTTGTTGTGTAAGTGCTATTTATTGAAAGGTGCTGTAGTGCTATCTGTACATTGTCCATGATTGTGAGTCCATTATAGTGACATTTTAAATTGGGATCCAACACAAGGGGTTAAAAATGCTTTTGACATGCTGGGGTTGATGTTTCAGACAGTGCAGAGGGATAGGATTTGGCAATGAGTAGGAGAGAGACAATCACTGGGCTGGGTGACAAGATATACAGTGGTTTGCAGAACAGTGTTCGAGTAAAGTTGTTGCAAGACTAGCAAGTTACAATGCGCAGGACCTTGGTAAATGTGGACCATGTGGCAGGGACTAGTGCTTCTGGGTCATTTTCCTTGTGAAAGTGATCTGATCCATGTCTTCTTCTTCTGATGTGTGTGTTGCCTCCTCTGTTCTTGGTGGGGGTGGTTGTGAAGGGGCAACACACACCTCAATGTTAGAAGACGTGGAGTCAGACATCCCGGTCGCTGCTCCCTGTGAAGGTCTTAAGGGCAGTACTGCAGCAAGGAGGGTCTGCTGGTTCTTGAGAATAGCAGCCACATCACGATGGTAGGCAGCCAGGTCGGCCCTGAGGGAGTCATGATTGCATTCGTGCATGCAGTGGAAGGTTTGGGGTGCGAGGTGTTGTGGCAACTCCCTTACTGCAGTGGTGAATTCCTTGACAGTTTCTTGTAGTCCTTGTAGTATGGATGTTAGGGCTTGCATAGCTTCTGCCTGATCTGCAGATGACATCATGCATGAACGCACCCCCTCAAGGCTGGCTGCCATAGTTTGCATCACCACCCGCACCTCCTTGGCCAGCTCACACTGTACTCCAACTACAGTTCTCTCAAAGCTGGTGCCAGGGTCCTCAGATTCCTCAGCTGTATTGGAGCTGGCAGGTCTTACAATTGGGGTGGTGGGTGGATCCTCTGCGATGGCTGCTTGTTCTGTGCTCCTCCTTGTGACTGAAGGTGGGGTCTGAAGGGTTTCAAGGACCTTTTGGATAGTCTCCTGGGGAATGTTTATTGGCTCGTCATCCATGTCATCAGGGAAATCTGGGACAGGCATATCGGCAGGAGATCCATCTTCCTCTGCAATGAAACAGAGTACAATTAGTGTGTCTGTGTTGTGGCTATTTTGATGTGACGTGCCTGCTTTTTGATGAATTCACTTTGTGATCTTGTTTTGTGTTAATTTCTCCAGTCCTTCAGATGGGCATTCTTCCAGGCCTATGGCCAACCTGTGTGTCACATGTATTTTATTGAGTTATCAGACTTGTCAGCCTCATCGCCTCTAGGTGTTGATTTATGCTAAATATAGAATTGGCACCTTCTTTTCCTACTCGACCCTCCGTGTACATCCTTTCACTGGCTGTGGGTGTACTGATGGCCCTGGCAGCACACTTAACAATCTGGACCTGCCCCAATCTCTGATCGTTCACATCCACTTAAATGTCATTGACGTGGCATATCCTATGCATGGCAATGTTATGATCCGATATGGATGTTGACATTGTTAATGTGTCCTGCTGATGTTGGGGAATGTGTGTTACATTGGATTGCCCTGATAGTCGTATCAGTGTCCTATTTCCTCCTCTGACTGTGCAGGTGTATTTCAGTGACCAGTTCCATGTGTCCCCTCCTCAATGCTGTTGTCTGAGCAGTATGACATTTGGGATGTTGCCTTGTTACCCAGGCACAGGATGGACCCTGACATATGCAGCATGGGTGTGTCCTTAGTGCTGTGTAGCTTCTATTGTTGTTTACATTGGCTGATGTTTGCGACAACTATGGGCATTGACATTTGAGAGTACTGGGGCCTTTGTCTTGTTTCTGGGGATTGTTGCAGTTGTCATCCTCACCCCCTAATTTAGGTGTGTATGATCCATGGGGAGGTTACTGCCATTGGCTACTTGAGCTGCACACAGAGCAGAGGTGGTAGTGGCAACTGCTGTTGCAGTTACATTCCAGTTGTCAGTATGGCTAGAGGATTGCTAATAGGGCCCTAGTTAATGTAGGGGGTATGTTGGCTGACGTGTGCCAGGATGTCAGTTTGACGTAGTGGCCTTCTCTCCTGTTGTGGCTTTCCCTTTGCTCCATTGTTGGCATGACAGCATGCCCCCATGGGACTGTTGTTGGTGTTGTGTAATGGTGTGCCCCAGGTCTTCTCAGAACGGGCCATGCCCCCCTGCCATGCCCCTTTACCCATGCCACTCCATGTATTAGATGACTTCCATGCATTTAGTGGTCAGTATCCCCCCCCGGTTGTAGATGACATTATTGCATTTTAATTCCCCATGCGACTTACCCTGCAGGTGCGTTGTCTCCTGGTAGTCTGCGCTGTCCTGTCCTTGAATCCCTGTGAGGATCTCCTCAGGGATGACGGCTGCGACCATCTCCTCCATGTGGTCCAGGGCCTCCTGGTGTGCTGGACTCCCACCTCCACTCTGCAGTGCTGCCTTCCTGTTTCTGGCCATCTTTTCCTTGGTCCTGCGCTTGCAGCCATGCCAGCGTTTCTTGCACTCAATGACTGTTCTGGGTACTTCAGCCACACTGTTAATCGTGTCAACAATGTGTTGCCATATGGCCTCTCTCCTACTGATTGGCATCTTTGATGTGACAAACAGTTGGTGCTGGTGTTCCATCACCTCTTTCACCAGAATTTGCTGCTCCTCTGCACTAAAGCGCCACTTTCTTTTCTTCTTAAAAGTGTCCTGGTTCTTGTGTGGGTCCTCCTGGCTGGTTCCTGGTCTGCTGTCATCTTCCTGGGGTCTGTAGTGGCATCTGGGATCCATTTTGGCTCTCCTCTGGTGAAATGGCTCTGTTCGCTGGTTTTTTTTACGCTATTGCATAAAAAAAACGGCGCATATCCAGTTTACGGTGTCGTAAATCGTCTCACAGTAATTTCCGCTGCGTTAACGGCGTTTTCCTTTACGACTTGACGCTGCGGTGTGCGTCAAAAATAATGACTCCCACCTGTTGTTTGCGCCGCCGTTCGCCAAAGTATAAATATGACGCCCGCACAGCGCACCAAAATGGCGTTAGCCGGCGGTAATATTTTTTACGCAAAACTGCGCTGACGCAGTTTTGCGCCAAAAAGTATAAATATGGGCCTAAATCTAGCTGTATTTTGGATAATTTCTTGGTCCCCTCCAGGAGAATCCCCAAACCACAGGTACTTTTAGAAATCCCATGTAGTTGGAAAAAACAAGTACAAAATTGGCATACATAGCTTATGTGGACAAAAAGTTATGGGGGCCTAAGTGCAAACTAACCCAACTAGCCAAAAAAAGGATTAGCGTGGAGGCTTACCATGGAAATGGTTAAACTGAAGCAGTCAGGCTACACTAGCCATGTTTTCCATTTCAAGTTAGTGGACAGCACAAGAAGGGCTCCAGTCCAGAGGTGATATTAAACTTTCCATGTCATGGGTGTATTTTCTACACCATAAGCTATAGCCTAAAGAGAGTGTTAAAGATGCCAATCAGGGATTAAAAATGTTTTATATGTAAAAACATTAACACAAGACCTTATCCTTTTCATTGCTTCTAAACATGGTAAAGTAATAACGAAAAATAGTGATAATTACTTAGAAGTTTGGAAGAATCTTTATATATTTATCAGTCAGTGTCTGTGCATGAATCCCTGATAGTGTGTCTATTTTTGAGTGTCTCTGCCTATTTCTGCCATTTACTATATGTGAGATATTGTGTTGTTGGTCGAGGGTGTTGTAAGCCCTTCTTGAGCAACAGCCACAATCCTCATCAGGGTGAGCCACAGAAGTCACCAAATTAACCTGTGCTTGACCCTCTGGTTGCTTGGACAAAAGCAGTCAGCCTTAATTTAGGGGCAATGTGTAATTTATACAGCACGTACACAGTAATAAAATCAAAACAAAGCAACAAAAATCCCATACTACTTTTCTTTTCAAAACAGAGTAAAATGTAATAAATTATTTGACATGCCAAAGTTCTGGAGAAGGTCATCAACCTCCATCAGACCGAGCACCTAGAGAGAAACAACTTACTTGACCCATCCCAATCAGGCTTCAGAGCCAACCACAGCACTGATTGCTGCAACAGAAGATATCTGCTGACTACTCGACAGAAGAGAATCTGCCATCCTGATACTGCTCGACCTCTCTGCAGCTTTCGACACAGTCTTCCACTACACACTCATCAACCGACTACGCCAGATTGGGATCACAGGCAACGCGCTCATTCGGCATCCTTTCTCACACGACACACACAGTCTGCCTCCCACCTTTCACCTTACAAGCCAAGCACACCATCTGCGGCATTCATCAAGGCTCTTCCCTCAACCCAACCCTTTTCAATGTCTACATGACACCATTCGCAATCAACATAAGAGCACATGACATCAACATCATCTTCTTCACCGATGACACACAGCTCATCCTCTCACTCTAAGTAGACCCCACCTAGCCAAGTACCAACTTCCACAACTGTATGAAGAGTTTATCTGCTTGGATGAGGGACAACTGCGTGAAGCTCAATACTGACAAGACTGAAGTCCTGATCTTCATCAGACACAGGGCCCTCTCGAATGTTTCCTGGTGGCCGTCTGAACTCGGACCCACCCCCACGCTGGAAGACTACACACACAATCTCAGCACCATCCTTGACAGTGAACTGTCCATTAAATGTCAGGTCAGCGCCGTCAAGTCAGTCTGTTTTCACATGCTTCACATGCTCCACAAAGTCTTCAAATGGCTCCCCATCTGCACCAGTAAGACAGTCATGCAAGCCCTCATCACCAGCCAACTGGACTACGTTCACACACCCTAAGCAGGACCACCTCTGAACTCATGCAAAGACTCCAGATGATCCAGAACACAGCTGTTAGACTGATCCCCAACTTTCCCAAGAGAATGCACATCAATCAGCACATGAAGGACCTTCACTGGCTCCAGAGACAGAAAAGATTCAATTTCAAACTCCTGACCCACGCCTATAGGGCCTTCCATAACCAGGGACTCACCTACCTAAACCACTGCTTGCTTTTCCACCGACCTACCAGGAACCTCTGTTCCACACATCATGCCCTCGCACTAGTACCCCGCATATGTCGGTGCCGCTCAGGAGGATCCTCCTTCTCTGACCACGCCATCAAAGCCTGGAATGCCGTCCCTATCAACCTCTGTACGGCACCCTTGCTGGCCCACTTCAAGAAAGAGCTCAGAACTTGGCCAAGCACCTGGATACCATCACAGGTGACAAGCTACACTTTACAAATATGACTTGATTGATTGAGGAGTGTACTAAGGAGTGGGTAAGAGGGGCCCCTTTATATACCTGGTACCAACTTTCACATGGGAGAAGCTTCCGGAGTTTCCCCCAACAGAGACGACTACAATTTCCTGTCTCACTGCCCTGGTCCAAGTCTGCCTGTGTGCACAATAGGATGGTGTGAAGTCCTTGGTATGTAAGCTGGGCCAAGGCCTTTGAAGTACAAGTGTGGTAGGTGCCAGCTCCACCTCCCCTTCCTGCCAGAGATGGCCCAATCTGCCAAAACCCAGGCCCTCTATTGTGATGCTGTCCTGGAGGAATACAGAAAGGCCAACTGCCTGCCCTACATAGTCATGTGACCCAGGAAATGGTTAGAACAAAAAAAAGCAAACTTTCTAAAAGTGATAGTTTAAGAATTGTGACTTAAAATTCTACTTTACTATTAAAGAGGGTTTTAATTACATTTCCTCAGACACCAACTATGATGTTTCTACTTGCTCCCAATTAAAAGGTATCACTAATGACAAGTAATAAGGTAACCCAGTATTATCCTATGGGAGAAGTATTCGTTGCAATAGCGAAAAAAGAATTTGAGCTTTTTTTCATTACTAGAACATATAAAAAACACAAAGGTATGTGCCAAACCTTTAAAATACAACCCACCCTGTCCTATGGGCTGTTTAGGGCCTACCCTAGGAGTGGTGTATATGTATTAAAAAGGAAGGGTTTGGCCTGGTAAAAGGTTTATTTTGCCAGGTCGAAATGGCATTTTACAACTGCAAACACAGGCTCCAATAGCAGGCTTGAGACATGTTTTTAAAGGGCTACTTTAGTGGGTGCATAATAGTTGAAGTAGGCCCCCACTAGTAGCATCTTAATTTATAGGCACTGGGTACGTACAGTACCACCTTACTATGGACTTACAAGTGAAATAAATAGACCAGTTGAGTGTAAGCAAATGTTACCATGTTTAGAAAAGATGACAAAAGCACTTTAGCACTGCTTAGCATTGGTAAAGTATACAGAGTCCAAAGGCAACAATACAAATTCAGCAAAACAGGAGTAAAAGTGAAAAGTTGGGAGAAGGCCACCATTATGTTGAAAGGTCTGACACTACATATTACATTGAGAGTTTTTAACTTCCTTTGCTTGTATCTGGCTGTGTTTTATGACAATGCTGATTGGAGTCTGCAGGTGCCTGCCTACAGTGTCTGTCTTTTCGTGTGTCTGTCAGCTTTAGATAGTTTATGCAAATGTCTGTCAGTGTATATTTGTTTATGTGAGTGTATTTCTGTAATCTGTTCACTCGTAAATTTTAGGTCCATATTTACACTTTTTTTAGCGCCACATTTGCATAATTTTTTGATGCAAAAAGGGCGCA
The DNA here is from genome assembly GCF_031143425.1 of Pleurodeles waltl. NCBI lineage: Eukaryota > Metazoa > Chordata > Amphibia > Caudata > Salamandridae > Pleurodeles > Pleurodeles waltl. The sequence goes on along the minus strand of NC_090444.1, from coordinate 652,981,369 downwards.
AACTTACAAAATAAATTGCATTTTGTGAGTTTGCGCCGCTTTTGTGTCAAAAAATGACGCAATTGTGGTGCTAAAAAGGTATAAATATGGGCCTTAGTGTCCATCAGAGTGTCTTAATATGTCTTTAAATGTTGGTGATTATTCATCTAAACACCTCAATACAAAACTGGAGGAAATATCGGGGGTTACAGCCACTAGAGAAAAATACTATTAAAACCCAGCCTTGTTTTTACTGTAGGTGTTTTCGGCACCCATTGCCAATTTGCTAAGTTAAGACTGAGTTTGTGCCACAGTTAGGGATGACTTGTATTTTTAGTAGGTGAAGAGGTAGAGCAACACTGTTTTCCCACCTTAGACAGTGGTAAGTGGTTGCTTTTCACTGGAATGTTCAAGGCATGTGCAACTTTAGCTGGAAATGCAGCAACATGTGTTGACATTTTTAAAATAAACAGCAGATCATTGCACAATAACAGTCAAACACAAAACAACATAACACAATTTAAACATAACAGGAGCTATCACAACAAAATAGTGAAATGGATCACAACACGACAACTTCAGTCCAATACAGCAAAACACATTGTAATAATGCAGCACAAATGGATAACAGCGGAAAATGCATTACCACCTCAACAAAAGGCCACAAACAATATGCACATATGTTCTTATCATACATTACAACCTCCAGAATTCTTTTTTCATAGTCAAACACTGCCTTACCTTACCGGCAAGTGTAAGAAATTAGGCTCTTTGTAGACTGGGTGTGAGCTCTGGTCAAGCAAGAACCGCAATTTCTGTCAGGGTAAGACACGCAAACCTCAAATTACCCTGTGCTCACCCTCCTCTTAGCTTGGTACAGAGTTGTCAGGATCAACTTGAAGGCAATGTGTAAATTATTTGTGCAGCACTTCAAACAGCATTGCAATGAAAGTACCATACAAAAAAGATCCTGCATCAGGTTAGAATAATAGAACTTAATTTAATAAATAAAACAAGACCACAACGACAAAAATCCAATCAGTAGCATAAAAGTTATGAATTTGTAAAGAAAAACCTGTACAGTAGTGCTTAAAAACATAAAGTGCCAACCATGGATATCTGGTCCTGCCGGGCCAGGACAAGGTCACAAGTTTAGGCCGACTGCAAAGGAGCACAGGCCAGTTACAGGGACCCAGTTAGGCCCACTTAACAAAGTACCCTATATCCTGGTTGCGGAGCACTGCATGGATCCGAGTCAAAGATGAGTCACACAACTGATGGCAATGCGTTGGTTCAAGATGCGACAAGGCTGCAGTGCGAGGTCCTGCTGTGTTGACATTGAGGATCCTATTGATGGGACTTGCGATGCGAATGCTGATGATGTGTTGCGCAGCCGAGGCGATACTTCAGTTCTGATGAGCAGTGGAACTGCAATGTAGCGCTTATGCGGCATTGCCCAGGCTTTGTCAACAAGTGATGTGAAGACCTACACTAGACAAGTTTCGCATAGCAGCGGCTCTGAAGTGGATGAATTGAACACAAGATACAGGAGGCAGAGGCGATGCTTGTCTTTTGCGCCTGGTCCAATCCATGCAGCAGCAGCAGCGATGTGCCGGTTCTGCTTAAGGATGAGCCGCTCAGCCAAGGAGGTGCATTGATTCTGCTCAGAGATGACCTGTTCAGCAGAGAAGATCTGTCAGTTTCACTAGTAAGCACCTTAGGCCCACTTCCAAGGGTCCAGGACTAGAGTGCACCACTTGGCAGTGTTGACTCACATATGGCAGAGTCCAGGTCCAGAAAAAGGGTGGTTGGAAGGATTTTGTGTCCCTTAGACGTTAGATAAGGAGGCCAACCAGCTGGCCAACTATCTCTTGGAGTCACTCTGAGTTCTGGGTTAGAGAGATGCAGGTCCAGTCCTTCTCATTCCCAGGCAAGAGGGCAGCAGGCAACAGGTCAGTGCAGCAAAGCAGGAGTCCAGCAGAGTGCAGTCCAGCAGAGTGGTAGTCCTTCAGCAGCACAGACGTCCTTCTCCTGGCAGAGTACCCACAGGTCCAAAATTGTACTGAATTGAGTGCTGCTTTTTTAGGTCCAGTTTGTATACCCAGTGGCACCTTTGATGTGGGGGAGACTTTAAAGACATGCCTTTGAATTGCTCGGATGTCCTGCCCTGGTTCCAGACTAACTACAGAGAGTATGCAGCCCTTTATGTGAGGACAGGATATAGCCTATTCAGATGTAAGTGAGACTATGTCCAGCTCCTCCCTCCCATCCAGCCCAGGATGGCTTATCAAGTCACATCTAAGCCCCCATTATGTGTGGCTATCTAGGAGGAATAAACAAAGTCTAACTGACATCTACATCCAGTCATGTGACCAGAAATAGGTTGCAGGCACTAAATGGCTAAGGTATAAAATGCCATTTTAAAAAAAAGTGGCATTTTCAGAATTGCAATTTAAAATCGGAATTCACCATAAGTTAGGAATTTAAATTTTGATTCCAGAGACACCAAACTTGAAGAGGCTATCTCTTCCTATTTGAAAATTATGCTTATAACATGTGATAAAGCAATTTCAATGTTTGTCTGTGGGAGAAACAGGTCTATCAGTGGTGAAAAACAAGATTAAGAGTTTTTTTACCATCAGGACATGTATAGCTAAAACATACATTTCTTTACTTTTATATATATATTGTACCATGCCTTCTGGGCTGTCCAGGGCCTACCCTAGAAATGATTTATATGTATTAAAAACTGAGGTTTTCATATGGCAAAAGATTTATTTTTGCCAGGCCGAGACATTGTTAAATGTCCACTTGAGTGGGTGGCACAATCAGTGCTGCAAGCCCCCTAGTAACATTCAGTTTACAGGCCCTGGACACATATAGTGCACTTTACTAGTGACATACTAATAAATTAAGTACGCCAATTTGGTATACGCCAATGTTGCTATGGTTTAGGGAAAGCGCACAAGCATTTTAGCACTGGTTGCAGTGTTAAAGTTTGCAGAATCCTAAGGCCAGCAAAACAAAGTCAGAAAAAACAAGAGGTCTGAAGGTAAAATGCTACGGAGAAACCACAGCAAGGATGCTATGTCTAACACCTAGGACGTAAAATGGTACCAGCTTTTAGGGTTGAGCGCAAAACGCTCGGTCCACGGTGTAAACTCTCAGTGGCCTTTTAACCACGCCCATGTCACACCCATCAGTTTGGTTGATTCGTGGGCTTCCCTTTTAAAATTTGCTTGATTTCATAAGTGAAAGGCATTCACACGTCATGCCTTTTCTGGTGTTTAACCCTCCTCGAGCGCACCGGCCAACTACTGAAAACATACGAGGCTCCATGTTTTTGGCATGGTTTCTGGATTACTTTTTCTTTTTATTTCGTAGGCACCCCGATATCGCTAGGCACTAGTCAAGCGCTTTGCATGACATTGACCCTGTTACATGGATATTTGCCTTTTTGCCAGTTACATGATTAATTGCACTTTTGCAGGTTACATGGATAATTTAACTTTTGCCGATACGTTTCACTGCGAGCGAACTTCTGTTTTATTTTGTGTGTCTGCTTTGTGCTCATGACGGTCGTCGGCTTGCTATGTGAAACTATTTTATTTTTCATTTTCACCTTATGTGGCAAGAAAAGTTGGGTTAGTTATGTGAAACTGTTTTACCTTTTATTTTCAGTTTATGTGGCAATAACAGTCTGGTTAGGAGTTTACAACGCTAAAAGCATTAACTTGAGAAAACGCGAGACCCATTGCATTCCAAATGCTTGTTTCCCTTTGGAATAGGGCATAATGTGTAATTTAGGTAATAATGATAACTATCACTACATGGTGATTGACTTTCACCACTGTTATGTCTATAAATATTCGTGCCTCAATGTACTAATTTGTAAATAAAATCTGGATTCGATGCTTATATTTTCCTGACATGGAGCAATATGGCAAAACTACCATACATTGCCAAACCTTCCATAGGCCCAGTGCTTAATTTGTGCTTGTTGTTTCCGGTGCGGAGCACCGACACTTATTTTTGAGGGCCGGCACTTATTTTTCTGCCTCAAACATTTACTGCGAGCAAAAGCAACATATGGGAAAGACGGAGGAAGAAAAAAAACAGAAAGGCGTCACATAGGGAGAAAGCAGAAAGCTGCAGGAGTGAGCTGAAGGGACAGAGAGGGGCTGTAAATGGATTAAAACGGTCCGAGATTGCTTCCGAATTACGCTACCTCAGCATCCCGTGCTCGGAACATTTAATTGCAGCAGCCGAGTGTTTAAGAGGAGAGCTTTGGGCACTGGCACGTTTTTATTTACAAATTGAGCACTGCATAGGACATAACTTAGGGCCAACAATTACATTTCTAAAGTTTGCTGAACATTAGGTTAAATATTCAGAAGTTCTAGGAGAGAGAAATTGATTCTCCAATTTCAACCCAAGTAATACCATATATTATGCATTTCAACTTGTTCTTCACAATAATAGCACACAACCGTACATATATTCTCATAATAAAAGGTTAATAAGCAAATGCATTGAAACGATCTAATATATAAGGGCTTTCTGTAAGCCTACATTTTAAAAGTAAAGTTGTGCGTCTTGAAAAATACATTTTCTGTAAACAGCATTTTATTTGTCGCACACCTAAATACAAATGGGCCTTTGGGCCCAGTATCAGAGACATCTTAACAAAAAACGATCACAGCAAAACAGAACACACAGTATTAACAAGTGATGCTAAAGGAGGGTACATATGATGGTTGGGAAAATAGGGTCATGCAGCTGAACACCTCAAGCGATGGAAGCCAAGGCGCCTCAATTCACTTTCATCTAAGCAAAGTAATGAAAAAATATGTTCGTAGATGAACTTCACAGACGTGCAGCTCATGTTAAAAAATTAAGCAGTAAAAGTCAATAATCAGCATGCCGCAATTCTTACCACTCAAAGTAACGAACCACCCCCTCTGTGGCTAATAAATAGTTGTGCTTAAAAAATACAGTGAAAATATACTATCAGTTTCGGACAGTTACAAAGACAAAAGAGTGGTGAGAAATGTGCTACAGAAATAGCTAGAATGGCTCATCCTCCAAGCGTGATTTGTGACTGAAGTTGATATTTCAGAATATGTCATTTTTGTCACCACTACCTTGGAATTTCATCCAGCAATTCCATTGTTCATTTTTACGTGCAATTTAAAATATGCACCCTTTCATTCCTCTTCATAATGTGGCAAAGGTCCCGTCCTGTTTCAGGTATGAAATGAAATGCTGTTGGCCTTTACCACCGGCACGCTCTTGTCTGCTGTAGTTCAGAGTATAAATTCAGTGTCTGGGCAGATGTTGTCAAACGACAAAATAAGATGGCTGCCCTGTTCAACCATAAGTACAATGTGAACTATCACCCAGAAGTAGACAGCGCCATGGGCCTAGCTGTAAATCACTTCTTGTCCAGGATGATATTCCCATCCTGGTCTTTTATTCGAACTCGCCCAGAGGAGTACTTGGTCTCTTGACGACCATTTGAATACACAGTTTTTATGGTGCCATCTGGGTACTCGCGCCTCTTGAACTGTGTGGTGTGAATCTCCTTCTGCCCATTACTGAAAACAACTGTCTTATTCCCATTCCTAAGGAGAAAAAAATGGAAAATGAACATATGATTATCTACTTGTGACAAGCTGCCTTGCAAGAGGTGCATACAGTTGTGAAACATGTAACATGGCGAAGGCAAGGGAACTGCTTTGTTTAAACCAGAAGTACAACTAAAATATTTAAATATTTATAATATTTGATAAAACATATGGACAATCACTAAAAGTGTTCAGAAAAGTGATGGATGGAATGCTTGAATTAATCTCAGCCACTTATCCAGTCCAACGTTTCCTGCTCAGACATGGGTCCCATGCACAATGTGCCACTGGAACCAAGGTATAATTTGCTGATGAGCCTTAATCAGGGTGAAACTGGCCGTAGGTTGCTTGTGTTCTGGTTCAGGGAGCACCTCACATGGTGGCTTGGGATGGACTGTTCCCATTGGAGCAGGCTCAAGACTGATTTGCATATGGCTGCATTCAAACTGAAGTGGCATAGAGTGCAAAAGAATGATGATCCGAGATGTGGCCTGAGTGGTTACCAGTAGGTTAGATTCATTCAAGCAGGATCAAGACTGCTATCAGTGCCTGGATACCCTCACGGGTGACAAGCAGCACTATACAAATCAAACTTACATTACATCCAACGATTTTTGTATACTTCAGGGTGACACTCTAGCTGGAATGGGTATGCCCAGACATGGGTCCTGAGCACACTGTGATTGGATCAAAGCTATACCTGGCTGTTGAACCATAAGCAGGGTAAAACCTGTCCTAGGTTGCTTGTGTTTTGGATCAGGGAGGTCAATCAGGCATCAATAAGCTTTGTGGATAATTCAGCTGGGTATAGTACTACACTATTAGTGCTACAGAAATATCATAGAGAGAATATTGTCTACAGCAATATTGTGAAGGTAAGAATATCTAGGTAAGTATATGTTTACTACACCTAATCCTATGTATATCCTTGTAACTCCTTGGAGATCCATGTCCTCGCATAACAAACTGTGGGTCAGATGGAATAAGTTTTCTTGTAAAACAGCGCATCGTCTTGTTTAGCTGGGCTGTGCAAGGAGGAAGACACAGCAGACCAACATTTACTATGATTGACCTGCTGCTGCTATTATCATCTGTGCTGGTGCACAAAAGGCAGCCTTGCATCCCGCACAGCTTCACACCATGGTGGGGAGGTAAGTGGGCACCATCCAGCATAGGATTTGTACTGGAAGCACACCCCTCCAGTACAACATCCTGCCCATGGACAACAGTAAATGGGTTAGACCAGGGATCTCAAACCTTTTTGTTTAATAAGAGTGTCTAATGTTCAAAGAAATGAATCTCAAGCTACAATTAGTGTTGTAATATTGACCACATCAGACAGGATTACAGTAGTGCCCCCTATGGAAAAATAATAGCTGTGATCACTGCAGTGCCTCAAGCTAATGTAAAAGGCTTTGTCAATTTGGAATTCCTCTACATGGGTGACACATGAACAGACATAACTTCTATGCCCCTGTTAGTAATATTAGTGATGTCTCCCCAATGTTTCATAATTTGTCACTCAAATATCAGAGTTAAATATATTTTGGACATTCAGCTATTTTTCTCCAAAAGTCAGTTTTTGAGTTCTGAAAATACACACGTTTTTCTCTTAACCATACACTCCTAATTTTGGTATACATATACTAATTCAAACAAGAAAAAGCTTGTAATTTAGTAAGTTGGGCTGCAGACATTGGAGCTACTTACAAGTAGAGAGAGCTTCTTTTTAAAACATAAACACACTTCCCTTGATTGGGTCTGTTTCCAGTAGGTCATCTTAGTAGAATAGGCTTCGCATTACGTCCAGTGGGTGTGTGCATTGTTTCATCCTAAGGTATGCCCTCTAGAGGCAAAGCAACACAAAGAGGCTTTGGTGCTGTGGAAAGGCCACCTTTCCAGTGCGTTGTGCACCAGACAGTAGATAGCATGCGCTGCTTTTCTTTCCCTTGGGTTGCTCTGTATCACACAAGAATAAAACGCTAGTAAATATGTACCCCTGACCTGATTTGTCTTTTTTTGTTTTTAATATTAATATGCGTTATTTTCCTTTGGCTTTGTAATGACCTAAGGCTGACACTACCCTGCTAAATAGTCCTATTTCAGTGCATGTTGATGCTTTGAGTGAGAATAAAGTTGCTCATCTCTAGTCAACTGCCTATTCTTAGTAGAATTCAAGCCTGTTCCTTCACTAACAAAGGTGATGCTTGCACCTTTTGGATGACACAAACAGCACTAAGCGCCCTATGACCTTTTGCAGTTCCATAGAGGCTGAAAACAGTCTTAGCCGAGCCTGGAACACTTGCAGTGCTGCAAGTGTCACTTTTTGACACTTTATACCTGAGGTTCGATCTTATTTTAGGGCATTACATTATATCACTGTACTGAGTGGCATTTATTAGAATTAGTGAACCAAACCCCTCCTTCCCTGACGTTCTTATTAATGATTATTAATGATTCAAAAGGAAATTCACTTGGCTTATTCCTCTTATATAAAGCATTTATTTGTAGTTATTGATGGAGTAACATTATGAACTTTTAAACCATATACAAAACAGATTGTTGTACAGTGTGTATCTGAGCTGACTTATTTCAAGGTGCTCTCAAATGTGATGATCTTGGAAAGGAATCACAGTGAAGAAATATATATTTGCAGAGGGTCACCAAGCAAGGACTGCAATCAAGTTCTGCTGACATGGTTAACTGGATTCTAAACCCCTGAAGACCCTAAACTATAAGAGGAAAGGATCCTCCCACAGCTGAATTAATTTCTGAGCTTAACGTCATTGCAGCGCTATTAGAGCATAGAGTTTAGGAAAGGGGTCCTCAGCATTTAACTGCATATCTCCAAAAACGAGTGGGCTACAGAGTGAATTTCTGTGATTGGAGACAATAAGTGAGTGACCTACGCATTACAGAGCAAAATTGGATCCTGCATAAATGTTATGTTTTGAACTGCACTGCTTTGCACATCAAAGGCACCAATAAATATACCCCCTGCCCGTGTTGAAATCATGCAGAAAAACTTTTTGTTTTTTTATGACTCCTAGCGGCAAATGGTTTGCTCTGTCAGAGTTTGTCCAGTTGGGTCTGTGTCCACCTCAAGCTTTCTTGAGCAGTCAAAATTATGGCCTGAACAGGTAGGGTGCAAGTGTCAAGATGGTCTAACTTGTCTGCTTCATAGAAGAATCTCCTATATTGTGTAACAGATCCAGTTGCTTCATGGAAGTATAGGAACAGCACTTGAGTCTACATAAAACCACTTGCATATAGGCAAGAGTGTTGCTGGGTCAGGGAATCTCTTTGATGCAGAAACTTCCATGAAGGGCTTTGGAATTTCCTGGAGAGAATAATAAGCTTAAGAAGGTTAGTTGTCATTCTGTTGGTTTTGAACTCAAATAATAGTAAAGGGAAAAGGGTCTGCCTGTGACCATGCAACTTCCTGAGTCTCCACCAAGTTAGCTGGGGCTCAGAGGCGCTCTTACCTCCTGTGTGTGCCTGGTTTTGCTAAGTCCTGTTTGATGTCACAGACCATCTGCAATATATTACATTCTGACATTTCATTAAGCCATTGCATTCTTTATATGTAAGTTATGTAGTAGTCCTTGTGAAAGTGAAATCTTTGGTGGGGGGTGTTGTGCGTGTATGTGTTTGTGTGTGTGTGTGCATTTTTTGTGTGTGTGGGAGGGGGCGTAGGAAGCATGTGTAACCCATGATATGAGGACCAGTCCCCATAGAGGTTTTAGGAACTTTTAAGCAAGTGTATCAAAAAATGTAAAGTGCAGCTAGCTTGGTCCTCATTCTTACCTACCCCACTATCAAAGGGTGCGGGGAGTTATAATAGTAAGTAAGTAAATGCACACTCCATTATGGTCAATGGCTGGTTCTCATAATGATGTGTGGGTGTAAGTGTGTGCAACGTTTTATAACATAGGTGTGTTTTTTCATTGTACGGTGAATAACTTAGCCTCAAAACCCTAAAAGAGATGGCTCTATAATATCATACACAGAAATAGTGTCTGACATAAATATTGGATCCTAAGTATCTTTTAGAAAAATATTGCCTCACTGGGTGTAGGTTTCTTAATATGAAATGCAATGGGCGATATTTTTGAAGTGATATTTAGGACACTGTATTTATGACTGATTGTGTTCTGACGATTATATTCTAATACTAAACCAAACAAACATTGGCACAGCCAATAGGTCTGTGCTTTGCAAGTGTGCAATGGAATTTTTGTATTTATTTATTTGCAATTATATGCACAACTAATTAAGGGCACGATTTACATCGTGGCAGAGAGGGAACTCCACTGCAACAGTGATGGTGTTCCCTCACTGCCAATAAGTGGTCCACCCAACTGGTGTTGATGCGGATGGATCTTGAGTTTCGCCACAGCATTGATTACTCTGTCAGTGCCATGGCCAAACTTCTACAGCGGCCTGATGGACTAAGGGCTGTCGGAGAATTGGCTATATCCAATTAGGATGTGTAGAGATATTGTCATGTTTTTACTGTCTGTCAATACCAGGTAAGGGGCAGAAGAAAGAAATAATTCCCTGAGGGAGAAATAAGATTTATTTAAAAAAAAAAAAAATAAGAAAACTGTTTGGTGCAAGGCTCCATCATGTTGATGGAGCCCTGCACCAAACAGCGAATTGCACTGACAGGATGATGGTTCCTGCCCATTCGATATAAATGACCACCAGCTTGGGAATCATTATAAAGCTGGTGGGCAGCATCTATGTCAGGGCGATGGAGTAATTGGTTCTGTCTCCTTCGCAAAGAAAAGGGCCATTAGCCAGGATCAAAATCAGGCCCTACGTGCTAAACAGGATAAAGAAAAAATCAGTAGGTCAATACGCACATATTACTGAAGGAAGTCTTTTTGGACCGATGATACTCTTCTGTTCATGATTCTTGGGATTATTTAGCAAGGGTGAATGGGAGAAAGGAACAGCTATGGTCAGAGAGAACTGAAGAAAGAAGGTTTCTCTATCGAAACTATGCATCTGCTTTCGAACAGCAATCAAGTGACTAACGATTACAGAACACACTTGGGCTGTCTCTGTGTTTCAAAGAGAGTCACCAGTTTATAAAAAGACACAAAACCAAAGTTTCCCCAGTGATGTTGCATTATCCCCTAGATGTAGCCATAGAACCAGAGGGCCTAGAAAAGACTGTGTGGGATAGTAGTCTTGGTTCATTCATATGGTGATATGAACCAATCAGTCAATCAGCATTTGGAAAGTGCAGCACTGTCACCCCTAGGGGTATCTCAATAATAATGGCTGGACACGTACAAGCACCACCTCAACCATGCAAGAATAATGTGTATATTTTGAAAGCATCCTATTTGGGGTGCACTGTCAGAGCTTCACCTAAGGGCCTGTTTGGATCTCTGCCCACGTCCATGATATGGCAAGGTCACAGAGGCAAAAGGTGTTTTCTCGTTTGCATGGGTGTATGGCCCCATGTACATGAGGGAACACTGTCTCAAGATAGTATTGGCGGCATGAGAGCAGCATTAGGATTGGCCTGAGCGCCCTGAATTGGCGCTTCCAGTCAGACTGGGAGCCTGGGCCTGCTGTCTCCAACCTGGCAACACAATAGCAGGTTAGAGAGAGCTCAGTGAGCATATGTTTGGCCATCCTGAGACTGTGAGCAAACACACATGCGCACTGAGGAGAGTGAACACCACTTCCCCTCCGTGCTCGTCATCCCCATAGCACCACCCCTTGAAACATAATAATGATAATAACATTTGTTTATTATTGTTTTTATTTTTAAATTTGCAGATGTTGCTTCTGGCGGGGGGACGATGCTCTTCCAACATAGCGGAGGAGCTGCTGCTGGGAGTTAATGTTACTGAGCTGAACAAGATAACTTATCCTCAAAAAGATAATTTATGGATGTGTTTAATTTCTGTTTCACCTTAGATCCACTAGAGATTATCATACTAGCAGCATTCAGATCAACTCTTCCTAAAAGTAAGGAACAAATGGCTTGCCTCTGCTATCTACAAGTTAACAATCACCACAAATGACATTAATTCATTTTCTACTTGAAACATACCCAAAATACCACATGGTGTCAGGGGTACTGATACACAAAAAGGACTAGACATTATCTCTCAACTTTGTATGAAGGAGTGGGCTCAGTTACACTAGTATATTGTTGACATAAAGCTGAAGGACCTAACACTACCATAACCTTATTGTGAAAAGAGGCAAGTGCAACAACAATAAAGTTTGACTGAAGACTCACTTTTCTACTTTTACGACAGTACCATCTGGAAAGGTGGTTTCTTCATGTCCATCTTCATATAAATGTTTCACTGTTCGATCAGGAAAAATAATTTCTTTGGTGCCATCGATATGATGTTTTTCTGTGGATACAAAATGCTTACATGAACCTTTAATTCTGTGTTGCAACGTAGATCACCATTTTTTCTAAAATCCATGTTTGCATAAAGAGTAACAAAAATGTCTTTATTGAATAGTAGCTGAATGCCATGAAATAAGTAGGGCAGATAACTGAACTCTACAAACAAGACATTGATAGAAAAATAAGTATACTAAAGCTTCTTAAAAACAGCAAAATCAAGTCAGCCCCAAGAATAAGAGTTTTATTCGCCAAGAAGTAATTTAGAGATTTGATTATTCCATGTGCAAAATGTTGTACTATCTAGTAGGCTAAGAGCTGATGTGTCCTAAAGAATGGTGAAGCAAAACAGAGATAGGTCAAAACATCATGACTATCTGTAAAATACTAAACGTGCCACATGAGAAAGCACTGTCAGATTAATAAAATAGCCATGTGTTGTATGACAAATGTTGAAGCTAATGTTAAAAAATATATGTGGAGTCTCTATTTAACTAAAAATGTTTGTTTGACATGTTTGTGAATAAAGTTATAATTCATGTGTAGTTTATGAGTTAAGGACTTTTTATACCAAGAACATGCTTCATAAAAAGCTAAATCATTGCTTAAAGGGATGTCAAATTATAGTTATCTATTTTTATTGTAATCAAAGGGGCAGATTTATACTTTTTCAGGCAAAACTGCTTTAGCGCAGTTTTGCGTGAAAAACTATAGTGCCATTCCAGGATGCCGGCGGGGTGCCATAGTTATGGAATGGTGCTATCCGGCACTAATGCCCTGTCAGCGTCCTTGGAAAGGAGGCTAACAGGGCTGGGGAGGTGCAGTAGAAACTGGGGCCTGTTTGCCAAATCATGGTGCTACACTGTTCAGAGGCAGAAAAGTTCCTCTAAGCAATGTAGCACCATTTTCTAGGGCACAACCCCATGGACATGGCTCCTGTCTCAGTAAAGACAGGAGCCATGGCCATGGGACCAGGGCTGTGCAGGGGGCCCCAAGTCAGGGCACCTGCCTGGTGTTGGAGGAAAAAAATATATACTTACCAGGACTTACCTGGCATGGGTCCCCAATCCTTAGGTGTCCTCCTGGTGTGGGTGGGAATGGGTGGGGCTGTCCCTGGGGGCAGGGAAGGGCACCTGTGGGCAATTTCCATGTTCTCTGACCATGGAAATATGCCTACAGGTCCCCTTACGCCTGCCCATACTCAGGCGTTAAATAATGGCGCTAAGCAAGCTTACTGCCATTATTTAAGGCAACCATCCCCCCGTGCTGGATTTTAGTACGGGGAGATAAATATGGAGCGAAGGCCATATTCTCCTTTTCTGGACGGGAACACCTTCCTTGTATCTCATTGACGCAAGGTAGGTTTTCGTGTCAAGAAAATGAAGTTAACTCCATAACGTTGGCGCTAGACGTGTCTAGCGCCAAAGAATAAATATGGAGTTAAGTTTGCACTGAATTAGCGTCAATAAAAATTACGCTAATTCAGCGTAAACCAAGTATAAATATGGGCCAAAATGTCATAACCCTTGGGCTGGATTACCTAATTTACTTTGAGCTGTGTTTAGCATTGTATGACATATTCTTAGAATATGCTTTTTTGCTCGACATAATTAATTGAAGCTCAGAGCCACTATGTGGTTGAAAAAATGTCCATGTTCATAAAACGCACAGGTAAATTTTTACTGGCACAACATAGTGCTTAAAATTGAGCAACACAGCACATTTTATAATATGTGATGTCGTAGTTGGACTCTCGCTCCTAGGACTTTTGTTTGTAGGCAACTGAGTCACTCCTACAACGAGTTGCAACTGTCGGCCCAACCCTCCCGGTTCACAAGCAGTACCTCACCAAAAGCCCAAAGAGTAAATAAAAGGTGATTTCTGGCAGCTTTATGCATGGACTCTAGATTGCGACATCGCAGGAGAGTTTTGGTTGAATGGAAGTTACCCTTCTCTCACATTAGTAATATGTCTCAGTAACACACAGGCAATGAAGGAGATGCAGGAGAGTTTTCAATAGGTTAAATACGTTAAAACGCACAAGCTGCAATGATTAGGATAACAATGCAATGATTAGGATAACAAACAACAAAAGAAGCATAATGGTGAAGATGAGACTCGTGAATACAAAAGACCCTCAACATCTTGCAATAAACATGAGATGTAAAATCCCTAGCATAGAGAACTAATCTCTAACCTAAAAAGAGCTAGATATGACAAACCAAATCTGCCAGTACCATGTCCATGAGAAGCACCCCCCAAACTTTGTGATCTTGGAATAATGTCTCTAAGTCAGACTCCGTGGTGACACAAAGGCTGATTTCTGCAGCAAAGTGACATGCAGAGTAGATAGCATCTGGAAGAAATCTGTCTGATAACCTTGTCTGTGTGAGATGTGTTTATACAGATTGTGTAGGGCCTCTGATGCAGGTATGTTCCGAAACAATAGATAAAGAGGCAGAATTGTGGTGGCAATTATGCAAACAATCCCCAACAAGTGTACATTATGTTCCTCTCACACGTAAGTGATAAAGGGACATGATGGGAATACCAGTGTACATCACTTGAATATGACGCTGGCAGTGATGCCTTCACAGAGTGGTACTGAAAACGCAAATCAAAACATTTTTTGGCAGCCATCTTAAGAGATATAATAAAATAAATGGACTAAAACAGAGCAGACAAAGTAGGTTAAATGTCACTAGGTGACGGGGGCACAGGCCTGCAAGCCAAAGGGCTAAGCTAATCTCCTGAGTCTCAATAAAAACTATGCCGGTACTCTAGGACTGGATTACTCAATGCAATGATGATGGACAAGACATAAAGATACCATACATTTTTGACCTCTGACTAACTCCTGACAATAGAGGTTGCTTTTGTGACCTTAAACACCTAATAAATATCAAACTATTCACTTTATTGAAGACCAACAAGCACAGACTTGCTGTGGTTTCGCAAGAAATTTGGAAATTCTAATTTGAATAGAATTTAACAAACTTTAAAAGAATAAGCCTTGATAAAGTCCTTCACAGGATGAAACATGTGTCGGCTGAATTTGGTTGAATTTCAAGATCAATTCTTTCACTTCTTTTCACTTTACATGTATAAAGGTGCCTCAATGAAAATTATGTTGTTTCACTCTCCAGCGCAAAAATATTCTCTCTGGACACTCTATGGTGTTTCATGACATACTTGTCAAGTTGCCATAGATTTTTAAATCACCGTTTTTGTCCCAAGCTATCCTTTTTAAAAATGCTCCTTTCAACGAAATATTTAATTCCCGAAAGTTTTGATGGCAGAGTAATTAATGTATCTTGTGGTCCCGACATCTGTTGATCTGCATACTCAAATGTTTACAATACCAGTAACATCTTAGTGACAGGAAAAAATAAAGATTGTGCATAATAAGGAAGACGTTATACACTCTGCAGGAGGTTCATGAAATTAGCAGAAAGAGACGCTCATTTAAACAATGTAACCTGAAGACAATTCTCGTGGTGTTACCAGAAGTTACAATTTCTGAAATGTTCTTTTAAACTGAATGCCAATGCTTAGTAACTGTAATACCAGGAAAAGAGAACAGGAATTAAAGACAAAACCAAAATTGGCCTCAAACCGTATTTTCTCAGTCACAACAAAGCAAAGTTAAACATTGAAGCTAAACTTACAGACGTAAAACAGAACTGAACCACAGGCACGTGGTTACTCAGTCTACTGCAGTGACCCTTTCTGAGCTGCTGTCAGTAGATCTCTCTCCATTCAGACAGCAACTCTGGGGGCGTGTCTAAAATGGTGTAGGAGCGCTATCTCGGAGGTCCACCACCTGCAAATGTGAGCAAGGTGGTTGCCCCCTGAGACCGGCACCAGCGATTTACATGACCACCAACCCAGGACTCGTAACACTGCAGTGTAACACTGCAGCGACACAGGTGGCCGCGCAACCAAGATGACGACTACAGCAGGAACCCGGGCCCAGACTATAACGTTTTGCCACATCTAGCCGTTGGGCGGCTCCTCCATGACTTCAGCTGACACTCTGCACCTGGTTCAAGTGGCTACACGGATGATCTGGCAGAGAGACCCCAGTGTCCCACCCTCCAGAACCTTGACCCTCGGCTCACTCAAGAAGAAGTTCCATAAGCCCTCAGAGACTGCGAGCCATGAGGAAAGGGCAGTCTTGCTGTGCCAACATCACCATCGGGACAGTGCTTCAGGACCAGGCTGTGAACACAGAGGGCCTCGCTGCAGTTGCGATTTAACCCAGCTGATGATGGGCCTCTCAGATCTCTTCAATCTCTACTCCATACTGTGGATGCTACATGGAGCCTTGGGGACCGGCCTAGCTTGATACTGTTGCTGCTTTTCCTTGATGGCGGAGCCTCTGACACAATAGTGGACAGTTGCTGGTGTTGCCAACGACATGGCCCCTCCAGTTTTTGTGTTATGTTCCCAAGCAGGGAACGCTGTTGTTGTTTTGTTTTGTCTTTTCCCCTCTCCCTCTTTCCTAATGACCTGTGTCCTCCATACACGAGCAGCGGGCAGTTCAAGGCACTTGTTTCTGCAGGGTGTCTATACACGATGCCCAACATCCTTTGCCTCTCTTGCCTGTCTCTTACCTATTGACCAGTAATCACCATCCTTAGCCTGAATGTTAGGGGTCTTAATGCCCCAGTTAAGCACCTCATACTGTTATCACTTCTCAAGGATGCCAAATTTGATGTATGTCTCATACAAGAAACCCATTTATTAAAAATTGACTGCAAGTGTTTACTCTCTTGGTCATTCGACCACCAGTATTTTTCATCTGGTCAGGGAGAAAGCAGGAGTAGTAATCCTTCTGGCCCCTCATTTCTCAGGGAAGGTTATACAAACGCATATTGAATTGGCTGGGTGGCTACTATCACTGAGGACAGATCTGAAGGGCAATTCTTTCACAGTGGCGAATCTCTATGCCCCCAATGACCGTCAAGAGGCTTTCTTAAAGGAAGCCATAGGCATGGCCTGGACTCCCCTGATTCAGACATCATTATTGGTGGGGACTTCAATATCGTCCCAGATGCAGCCATGTACACGTCCATTCATCGGATGGGATGATCGAAAGCACTCACTCTTCCATGCAAAAAATGGATAGCAGTCGAGGGATTGGTAGATGTGTGCCGAATGCAGCACCCGACTGAAAAGAATACACCTTCATTTCTGCCACTCACCAGAAGTATGCTAGAATTTACTTTTTTCTCACATCCTCTCCCCACGCATCACCCAGGCCACTAGGACAGTAGAGATCAGGGCAGCTGCCTTCCCTGACTACTCCCCCATTACCCTTAAGTACGCCTTCCCTAGTCATGTATCATTCCTCACACCTGGCATCTAAACATTAAGCTCTTAACATATTAGAAAAAAATGGAAATCAGAGCTGCTATCAATTCCTTTTTAGCAACTAATAACACGCCAGCCACAGTTATCCAAATTTTATGGGACACCCTAACGGCTGTTCTGCGGGGACACTTTGGGGCATATTTATACTTGTTTTGCGCCAAATTTGCGTAATTTTCTCTTTTACACAAATTCGGTGCACAACTAACTTCATATTTATACTTTAATGCTAGACCCATCTAGCCCCAAATTTATGGCGTTAAAGTAATTTTTTGGACGTGGAAACCTACTTTGCATCTATGAGATGCAAAGTAGGCGTTCCCATGCAAAAAATTACTCTATGGCCTTAGTGCCATATTTATCCCCTGTGCTAAAATCATGCATGGGGGAGGACTGTGGCATGGGGGAGGAGGGGTCAAATAATGGTGCAAAGTTTGCTTTTCACCATTATTTAATGCCTGGGTCAGGGCAGGCGTTAGGGGACCTGTGGGTCTATTTCCATGGTGGAACACCATGGAATAAGCCCACAGGTGCCCTCCCCATGCCCAAGAGACACCCCCACCCACACCAGAGGGACAGCGGAGGATGGGGGACCCCATCCCAGGAAAAGTATAGGTAAGTACAGGTAAGTATTTTTTTTTTCTTAAAGTGCCATTAGGGGCCCTGAAGTGGGCCCCTCTACATGGCACTGGGTGCAATGGCCAGGCCCAGGGGACCCTGGTCCCCTGTGCTGGCCATTGGGGTGGTGGGCATGACTCCTGTCTTTTCTAAGACAGGAGTTATTTGGTATGGATGGTTTTGTGTCAGAAAATGACGCTAGGCTGGTTAGAGTCATTTTTTTTTTTACTGTAACCTGCCTAACGTCATTTTTTGGTGCAAAGCCCCCTTCTTCCATACCACCAGCCCCACCTGGCTAACGTCATTCTTTTTTTATCCGCTAGCCTACCCTTTGCACCGGCTTGCACCATTCCATAAATATGGTGCCTGGCTGCGTTGGTGCCGTTTTGCACCAAAAAGTATAAATCAGGGCACTTGTGGCCCTCGCAGCACTGCCTAAAAAGATAGGAACACTACCCATACTCAATTAGAATCTGCTATAAAAGATTTAGAAGAGCAACATGCACGCACAGGCTCCTTTGCGACATGGCCACAGCTTACATCAGCGCGCAAGCAGCTGTAATCCCTGGATATTGACAGAACAGAGTATGAAATGCTCTGTACCAAGCAGAAACATTATGTGAGAGGGAACAAAGAAGGACGATTGTTAGCTCACCGACAACAAGCCCCAGCAACTCGAAATAGAGTGGAAGAGATCCACAAAACACCACAATGACCAGATTGTTAAGGAATTCAAGCGGATCTATGCTGCGATATATTCGGCAAAGAAGCTGGATGATCATATCGCCACTTCTTACTTAGGCCATGTCCCTCTGACATGTATCCCTCAGGAGGAGACTTCCATCTTAGACAGGGATATTACAAAAAATAAAGTATTAATGGCCATCCCACACCTAGAGCCAGATAAAACCCCTAGGCTAGAAGACTACAGCTCTGACTTTTATTAAACATTCGGGCCATTGCATGCTCCCATCTGAGCGTGTTTCTATAATTTCTTTAGCACAACTGGCATGCTAACCGATACAATCAGCTGGCTTTGATCACTGTGCTCGCCAAACCAGGCAAAGATCCTAAGTGTTGTTCCTCTTATCGCCCCATCTCATTGCCTAATGTAGATGCTAAAATTTTCACAGGGATCTTGATGCATCAGCTTGCCTCTTATATGCAGGGATTGGTGGACCCTGACTAAGCAGGTTTATAAATGAGAGGGGTTTCAGTGATAATACCAAGCACATGTTAGATAAAACGCAGAGTAAACAGCTCTTCTTCTCTCAATCGATGCAGAGAAGGCCATTAGCAATATCTACGATTGGTGCTGGAACGCTTCGGTCTCTGAGCCAGGTTTCGTCAATGGGTCCAATGTAACGGTGTCTCTCCTAAAGCGGTGCTGAGGGTAAATGGGCTTATGTCTCAACCCTTTTGTATCTGCAGGGGCAGTCACCAGGGTTGGCCTTTGTCTCCCCTGCTATTTGCTCTTTATATGGAGCTCTTAGCTGAATGGATACGTGGCAATCCACGCATATCTGGGATTCCTATGGGTGGCAGGTATTATAAGGCAGCGCTGTATGCTGATGATGTCCTGTTGACAATGGGGGTTTATGATAAAGTGCAGACCCTCTGGAAATTGTCCACTCCCACTTCACCACGAACCCTGATTATAGGGAACCAAGGGCCAGATGTATGAAAACAGGGGTCTGCGAATCGCAAAATTGGCCATGTAACAAAATTGCGATTCGGAATTAGCGATTTCTTAAAAATCGCTATTTGTGGTTTGCGAGGCCCATTTTCCGAATCGCAATTTGCATTCTCGCAATTTTCAATTTTTTTGCGATTCGGTAAAAAATCGCAAAATGCGAGAAAGTTCGAGAATGCACACCTGGAGGTGATTGATGACTCATCAGCAGGAAATGAGTCATCCCAGGCAGGTATAAAAGCCACACCCAAGCCAGCATCCAGAGTGAGAGCAGCCCAGCCACTGTGAGGAGCACTGTGAAGGAGCAGCAGCATCTGAGCCACCATGGAGCCCCAAGGTCCTGGGGCAGAGAAGCAGGAGAGGAAGCGCAAGCTCAAATTTAGTGAGCAGGAGCTGGAGATCCTGACAGAGGAGGTGGTGAGGAGCCATGACCGCCTGTTTGGCAAATCCTCCCTCCAGGTGCCAGAGAGCGAGAAGAGGAGACTCTGGCTGGACATCCAAACGAAGATTTGCGCCATTGGAGTGGCCCAGCGCTCCATAGATGAAATCAAGAAGCGCTGGTATGACCTGCGGTCCCGGGCTAAGGAGAGGGTGGCAAGGCGACTTGCAGAGGCCAGGAGCACAGGAGTTGGACCACCAACGGAGCCACCTGCCACACCACTGGAGGACCTGGTGGAATCAACCCTCCTACTAGAAGCAGCGACAGGGGTCACTGACATCGACACCTCGGCCCATCCAAGTACCAGCCAAGGTAAGTGCCAAATCTGTTGTGTGAACACTGTATGTGCATGCATAAAAAGCCACTTAGGAATTAGCATGTAATGTGAAGTAGTGTGTGAAGTAGTCCACATGCATTATGGGAGTCGCGGTCCACAAACTAGTACAGACAGTGGCATGATAATGTTAGCAAGCATAGGGACACCCAAGGTAACACAACACACACTACACCATGTACAGCAGTATGAATAGTATTATTGCCATTTCTGGACAGATAATGTAACATACAGAACTGACATGCTGCATATTGTTGTTGCAGGTGGGCCTGGCACAACAGCCACAGCAGTGACGGGTGTAGCGGACACGGACACGCAGCTGCCCTCAGTGGTGACTCAGATGTGCAGCAGGAGAGTTCCGGCACACCATCCGCATCTGGAATGCGCAGCCAGGTACCGGAGGACAGGGGTCCTGCAGCGTGTCGTCCACGTGCCCCAGTGTCACTACAGCAATTGCAGGAGGCAGCTGAGGGTACATCCCTGTTCGGTGGACTGGAGGCTGCAATGTTGCAGCAACAACGGCAGCAAAATCTAAGGATCCAAAGTTTGGACAGGAGCCTCAGAGTCCACAATCGGAACACAGTCAGACTGCATCAGAGACTGGACACCCTCAATGAGAACATACACCAGCTGCGTGAGGGACAGGTACATGCCTCCCAGGACTCTCGTGAGTTGACAACTGCTGTGCGTGACCTGTGCGAGGAGCTGCGACAAGAACGCCTGAGTAGACGCAGACATGAGCACCAATTCCACACCATGTTTGCGACATACTGCCGGTCATCCAATCGCATGGCCAACTCCACCGCCCTCATTGCCCGTCGTGCTGTGGCGGCCCAGGTTGAGGCTTCACACAACAGTAGGGATTTGGTCCAGGTCCTTGTGCAGATCACCACTGTGATTGAACAAGTATTGGGACAGAGGTCGGCCACTCCGAGTGAGGTTGCCTTGGGTGACACGGAGGATACCTCAAGCCTCAGCAGTGTGCGCCTACCAGCTCCAGACCACAGACGGCGCAGTGCCAGGCGCAGCACTGCCACAGAGCCTGACATTCAGGGTGCAAGTGATGCAACTGGGCACCCCAGTGGTGTGCGAGGGAGGAGGAAGTGACTGCTGCCTTATTGACTCTGGTGTCCCCACTATGGAGTAATAGTGTGGGACCCTGTTCATTTGTTCTTTTTCGTTTTGACAATACCCCTTTTATTTTACATATCACAATTCTGAACCTGCCATAAAGGAACACATTTTATTTCTCACTATAGCTACAGTAGTCAGTAGAGTTTGATTGTACATAGTCACGTCTGGAATGGTTGTGTGTGATGTCTGCAGGCCTTTGCCGTCCCTCTGCTGCACTGGTCCTGTCTGCTGGCTGTAGAGGTGGTATGGGATCGTCATCCTCAACTGATTTGGTGTCACTGATTTCTACAGGTATGCCCCTGGTTGTAGCTATATTGTGCAAGATTGCACAAGTAGCCACTATTCTACCTGGTCACGAGATCAGTTATGATGTAGGTGGCATTGCATATCTCCTGTTTATTCATGGAATGTTGGTGTTTACGGTTTCGGTACACATACTCTGTGACTGATGGTGGACATATTGCCACATGTGTGCCATCTATGGCACCTAGGACGTGGGGGAAGTGTGCAATTTGATAAAAGTCAATTTTTGTCTGCTGTATTTCCTGTGGGGTGTGGGGGAATCGGATGTACTGTTGGAGTTTGCTTAGTATGGCGTTGATACATGCATTGACAAATCAGGAGAGGGTGCTCTGTGTGACCCCCCCAGCCGCTGCTATGACCCCTTGATAGCTCCCTGAGGTAAGTAGGTGGAGGGTGCATGATACCTGCACATGGGTGGGTATGCTATGTGTCCTTAGTGTTCTGCGCTGCAGTATGGGTTGTAGCTCAGCTATGAGATCATGAATCATGGCTGAGTTCACCCTATACCTCTCAAATATGTCCTCCTCTGTCAGGTCAAATAGTGTAATGCGCACTCTAGAAATGCGCTCCTGTCTCCTCCTGCCTCTCCTCAAACCTGCCAGGATCCTCATCCTCCTCGCCATGATGTAGAGTGCAGCCATTGTGGTGGGGGGTCTGAGGCATTCTGGGCCACTTCATATAGGTTGCACCTGGTTACCACCTGCTTTCACTTAGTGGTATTTTGCATGTGCAAAATGCCATTCTGCGAAAAATCGCTAATTGCGATTTTTTGATGCATCTCTTTGCGATTTGGATTTTGCGATTCGCATTTTGCTCCTCGCAATTTCCTACTGGAAATACCGAATCGCAAAATGCGAATCGCAAAACCAGGTCGCAACGCAAGAAATTGCAAATTTTGCGATTTCTTATTTTTGGTCTGCAAATGCCTTTCATGCATCGCAGACCACATTTTTGCACTCGCAAATGGCCGATTTTTGCGATTCGCACCGTTTGCAAGTGCAAAAACTTTTCATACATCTGGCCCCAAGACTTTCCTCCCATATTACACAGCTCAGACTTTGCTCAGTGGCAGGATGCCAACTACAAACGAATCGGAGACCTCTTTGATGAAGAGGACATTATGGACTTCACCCAAACCCAGACTGCTTAAGGAATCCCCCACTCTGTTCTTTGGCAATATATCGCTATCTGCCACGGGGTCAAAGAACCTCAGATACGCACCCATACAGGACATACCCTTAAATCATTTAAGAAGTGGTTGCTCACATGCTCTTCTGACAAACGTCTCCTCTCAGACATATATACATTCCTGAATACCTAACACTGCCAACCAAATTTGCCACAGAACGTCGTTGCGAGACAGAGTGAGAATGTACATTCACCACTAAAGAATGGGGCAATATCCTCTACCGGGGCAGGCTTCTGCCCTTAGTACCTCTAGTAAAGAGATGTTTCTCAAGATAGCACACTACTGGTACTACACACTGGAACAGGATGCCAAATGGAAAGCAGGTGGTGACAGCGCCTGTTGGAGGCAGTGCATCCAACCCCCCCACACTCACTCACCTTCTCTGGCACTGTCCCAAAATCAACCTTTTCTGGACGGAGCTGTTATCGGCAATAGAGGCCATATTTGACACTGACCTCCCCAGATTCCATAGCTACATTATACTAGGTCTTCCAAATCCTTTAACAAAACTAAAATCCTCTATAGGAGGAGGCAGTACATTGGTGCTGAAGCTGCCAAGCAAGTACTACTGGCCCGGTGGGTCTCCGATGCGAGCCCAAAAAAGCTAGACTTGCTGCATAAACTATGGGATCTTCTGGGGATGGAGAAATTGAGGGGATGGTGCAGAACATTTTCCCATGGTTTGAGAAGACAAGGGGGCCGTACCAACATTGCCTCCCAGACGAATTCCAGGAGCTGACCTGGCTGACATACCTGCGGGTCCTGTGCCTCACACACCCATGCCATGCACATAATTGATTTGAAAGGGGACAAGTATCAGACACCTCCCTTTACACATCCCCAGACTCTTTCTGCTCCAATTTACCATCCGCTGTCTCAGATTTCACTCTTCCACACTAGAGATTGATACCTTCCTTTACCCATCCTCTGTTCTCCCCACACCGCGGGTTTCCTTTCCTCTTCTTCCTGGTTATGCTGGGGTATTGTTATTCCTTATTGTCCCCCACCGGCCAATGGATGTATCTTACGGCTTTAAACCAATAAAAAGACTTAAACCACAGACAGCACCTGACTCAGTGGCTACCAGCATGGTGCCGGCCTGCTCCACATGCCTTTTTTGACAGCAGACAGGATGGCCCTTGGGCAAGAAAGGGAGAGAATGTTTGCTATATATTTTACATTTTCTTCAGCTTATGAGTTTGATTATACTTAATTTACAACACAAGAGAGTGATGAGCCAGATTACTCATCTAAGGAGACACAGGATAGTCTATGAGGACATGCAGTGCTCTATCGAATACCTTTTAACATCTGGATGATATTCTGCTGCACACTACTCCATCAATGTGATCATGTGGAGTTCGTAAAATACCATTTCCAGAGTAAATAAAGTTTTGTTTACTATTTAAGTCTATCTTTTCTTACTCTGGCTAACTCATAAAGTTGTTCACTGAAATAATGAACTATTGAGTGAGCTATGGAACTCATAATGTACCATTTGCAGAGTAAAGAGAGATATTGTTACCATGGTAAGTGTAACTCTTTTCTTCTCTGGCAGCTCCAATGCAGGCAAAAAGTAACACCCTTTTAGTCACCTTCATGTGAGTCAAAGTCATTACATAAAATGTCCTGTGGATCCTCCTATGTGCCCGGTAAACATCAGTCTTGCACAGCAACCAAACTGTAGTATTCATTTGATCTGCCTTCGTTAAGGGTTCTATCCTAAGCAGTGAAATTCCCCTGGGTCCATTTTACTAGCTCATCGAGGGATAAGGCAGGTATATTGTAGGATGAAGTATGCATGGGAATTTAGATTCTATACCTTACTAAGAAGTATCAGTAGAGTTCCGTTTTCTAAATTAAGTGCACCTTTCGATCTATTGCGCTTAGTCAAACAATCACTCCTATTGTATCTCTGTAATAAAAAACAAAAATATACAGACCTGTTGACGGCGAATTCCAAAGACTGCATAATATTGTTTTAAATGAAACAGTTTGAGAAGTCCACTCTAACAGTGGTGGCATCGGTCAGTATCAAAATCAATATAACAATGCATATCTGAGTGTTTGTTACATTTTCATTTGCATGTTTTACCTGAGGTAGTTTTAAAATGGGGTCCTAGCTTGAGGAATCAGTGGAACACTGTACATAGATTGTGGCACTAAATGTGGGATACACTGAAATACAGTGACAAGTGGATATGACTCAGAGGTCATCTAAAGGCATGACAAATATGGAATGAAAGCCTTTCAGGGGAGAAGGGTGCTCTTCTTCTGCCATTGTGGCTTGTTGTTCTGAACTGTATTGGGTGTAAGTGCCTTAAGATGTTTTGGGTAAAGTAAGTCCTTAAGCAGCGAGTGTTGAGCTCCTTCTGGAATTGCAGAAGGCGTGGGATGAGTTTCATGCAGATTGAGGTGTTACTTCAAAGCCTGGAGGACCTAGATATAGAAGGACTAGTTCCAAAGTCTATTTTTGCAGCTATGGATTTCATTTGTGTTCATAATTGCCTTCTGGTGTTACAATTTCCTTCTGGCATATTGAATCCAGTCTGTATTTCCTTGCAGAGGTCTAGTGTATTTCTTTTACCAGTCTCTTGATTTTGCTGGATTTGAATGGAATGAAAGTTTCAGGATGTTCCTCAGTAACTTGATCAATCCCATTTGGGGTGATGTAATGCATCTCTCTAGCTATCTATCTGTGTGCAGTGGAAGGTATTCTTGTGGGCAGATTTATCAATATTTCACACAATGCAATGAAACACAGCAATACACCTTGCTGTGCTTTGCTGTGCTGCACTGTGTGAAAGGGCAGGAATGAGCCATATTTAACATTATATAATGCATTTCTGTCCTCTCCTTGTGCTAGCGCACTTTTGCTGCCTATTGCCAATTCAGACACTCTTGCGTCATGGTGCAAGAGTACAGCACAGAGAGAAAGAGGAAAAAACAATGAGAAATAAAGATATTTCTCCTTGTTATGCCTCCCCTGGGAAGGTGTAGTGGTAGGTCTACCACTCATTGTGAATCTGGGATTGTGCCATAATCCAGGGGTGGATGTGTGGGAGCACCCTCTCTCCACTCACGGAACACCCCCCCCTCCCTGGGGCAGATTTACTCCACATTTATTAGGCACTGAAGGGCTACCTTGTGTGGCTTGGTAAATCTGACTTTAGTGTTGTGTTGTCCTTGGGTTACCTTGCATGACACATGGGCAGTGCAACACTTGTATTAAATCTGGTGCTTTGAGTTTAAAGTCACACAAGTATGTGATATTGGAGTGGACTATTGGCATATTGACATTGAACTTAGACAAATAATATGTAGATGTTGTTTAAGTTCCGAGGGCCTGTAGATGGGAAGATTTAGATCACAAAGACCTGGCACCCAACATAGATCCCTTTAGGCATATAACATTTGAAAATATGTATTTTTGCTTTGTTCCTTTTACAACTGGGGTTCATAGGTGACATTCAATGGTAGGAGCCCCAACACAGAACTTCTTTGAGATTTTATTTAGAAATAACATAAATGTGCTGTATCTATTTTAGCCTATGTATGGATTCAAAACCTATGCCTCTCTTGCATCGCCAGGAGGCCCCAGGGAACAAAGGTCTATGTTTTCTTCCCCTTGGTCATATTCTCATTGGCTCTTAATCATGAGAGATGTGTGGTGACCAATTTGACTGGCGAAGCACCTTGATTCGCATGCATCTTCTCTGAGTACCACAGAAATTTGACCACCAATTTCAGAGAGAACGGCCTAGGTTTATACTTGGCAAGGAGAAATCATGAAAATAAAGGCAAAGGTTCAGTTACATAGATATAAAATGAAAAAATTATGCAGAACAAGATAAAAGATAATAATGACATAAAATATATACCTAGAATGGTGGAGGCAATAGAAAGAAAAAGATTTATTAGGGTGAAAACTAAAACAACACTTTCAAATTTTGAACACGGTACGATTCCAAAAACTACTGGCTGTTGTTAACAAAAATAACTGACAATATCACGTGGGCATTAGGTGTGCTGGGGTTCTATCACTTTATCTTAGCAACTCTACTTTCCTATTATTTATGACCCCATTGACAGGCAAAACAGGTGCAGAGGAAAGAAAAAAAGATCAGAAGCTTCAATTCCATGTAAACAAATAGACTGACAAACAAATTGCTAAATCTATTGTCCAAAAAGGTAAAATAGGCAAAAACTATTGTGCCCCAAAAAATGTAAAAACCTCAGCGTCAGAACGTATTGGATGCAATAGTTTCCTCAATCGACATAGCCCACTTATAATCAGTCACTAAGGGCAGACTGCAGCACACATGCAAAGAGGAAATAATGAAGAGAAATAAAAATATATCTCCTTGTTACGCCAGCTTGAGGTAGGTGCAACACTTTGGGGGAAAACCCATGTATACAAATCTTTGTAAATTTGGATTTGCATTAACATACAAGAGTGGATGTACTGAAACGCCCATGCATCACTCATGTAAGGCCCAATTGATGCAACGCCACACAAATCAGGATTTGGGTGACTTTGTGAGTGCCAAAATGGACTTTGTGCAAGAGCTGCATGAAATAAGGGATTTAACCCCAATGCAAAATGTTAGTAAATGTGAGCTTTAGTCTACAACGGAATACATTTCACCAGCCTCCTTCCATAGTATGTTGTCGTCACTCACCGATCTGATTGTTGGGGAACTGTAATACCTCCAGCCCATTTGGATAAGTTGTATGTGTTGTTTGAGCATCTGCATAAAAGTAGACCTGTGGGAACAAGAAATAATAGTTTTACAATACACAGGTGGTGCATTTAGTGCTATACGGTAATAGGGAAAATAGAGTCCTATCAGTAGTACTGCACTTCTCTTTTTATTACAAGTGGCCCAACTAAAAGGCAATTTATATTGCACCTTTTAAGATCTGATACCACGGGGACCAGAATTTAGAATGAGTGATTATTAGCACCTATTCCAAAGTGTGTCCTTTAAAATGGAGCAAAAGATGCGAATTTTGGTTTGCGCACCAAAATCTGCCTGTACTGGCATTTAATCGGCATTTCTCCTCTGTAAAATGTGGCAGGTTGCACCTACGGAGATTTATCAAGAGAAAACTGCAAAGCATGTGATAACTACCACAAAGATTGTAATTCTGATTCTTGTGCAAACAGCAGTTTGCACACGAATCTGAAAAAAACAGGCCAGTTGTAATGGGGGACTTAGAGTGGTGTAGTAATACAGGTTGTATTGCAGCAAGGGAAGCCCTGTTAACCCCAGGGACTGAGGTATAACAATTACGAGGCAAGTATCCCCAATGTGTATTGTATTGAGGTTATCTCATGTGTGCAATGGATAGTTATGTATCCAACAACTTGTGAGGAGATAACTGTTAATACATTATAGGGGGAAGACACAAATTAGTATTATATTTTATTTTAAAATTATATTTGATTTTTATGGGAAATTAATTCATATTCTGAAGAAAATCACAAACAGCTATGTATGCATCGATGTTACATATTTGTTTTATTTGTAAGACATCATGCACATGTGGCGTTTTCTATGTGTCTATGTGGGTAAAAAAGCTACTCTCCTATGTGCATACTAGTGAAGCTCACAAGTGGATATTCCACTTATGTGTGCTCTGCAGTAATACTTATATAACACTGATTAGGGATACTTAGGGGCATATTTACTATTCTTTCCTGCAACACAGGGCAGCAAGCAAAGTTGTTTATGTTTACAGTGATAAGGAGCATTTCTGCTCTCTCTTTGCGCTAGCGCACTATGTGCTGCCTAGTGAGAATTCAGGTACCCTTGCGCAGTAGTGGGAAGGTGACTGGGTTACATGCAAAGTTGTTTTTGTGCTGGAAGAGACATCTTTCTGCACAAGAACACAAAAACAGTCCTTAGAGGCATATTCCTCTTTCTACGTGTGCAGCAGAAGGCAGCACTTGTAGAAAGAGGAATAAATGAGTAGAAATAAAACTATTTCTCCTTGTTACACCTTTGTTGGATAGGCACACCATTTCTGTGCAAACCTAGGTTTACAAGTCTTTGTAAATCTGAGTTTGCATCAAAATACATGGGTGGAAGCTTGGGAATGTTTAGCTCCACCCATTTAATGGCTACCCGACACAAAGTAATGTATGACAGGTCTAAGCGATGGATTGTAGTAATTTATATTTATTAAACCACGCAAAGTGGCTTTGCATGGCTAAGTAAATACCACTTAAGGACTTGCGTTACCTTGTGACGACTTGTGTCATGCAAGCACAAGGTAAGTCATTCGTAAATCTGCCACTTAGTTAATAAAAGTGGTAACGGAGGTTACTACCAGGAAAAGACTGCTTGCAAATGAATTGCAAATAAATAAGGAACAACAAAACACAAATTTGCTGTTGCAGTTATTCCTATTGTTTCTGCTACGCCTCCAAATTCAGGGGGAATACACCAAATACAATTTTGTGCAGGGTTGGAAAACCAAGCCTACCTACTGCCAGATTTAGCTAATGTTACTGACAATACATATCCTTATGACCAGCGTTAAATATTTATGAAAACATAGGCCGAAGTTTTTTCTAAAAAGATATTTCTAAAATGATCCAAGCTTGCCATTGCTTCAACGGACTCAAAGATGTGTTGCCGGGATCAATGTAATAACACTTGCAACCCAAAGTGGCAGAAAATAAAATGGAAATTATTTGAAAGTACAGCTGCCCATTCAGATAAACCATGCAAAACATTAGTATTTAAAAACAGGAGCAGGGTTGTGGCTATGGAACCAGTCTCATCAGACATGGAGCGCTAAGACCTTTGTCTAGAGTGGCATAGTGAGCGATAAATGGTGAACTGGAAAGTGGACCAAGGGATTTCCAGTGGGTGAGATAAATTCAAGCATTCCATCCATCAATTTGTTGTCATTGCAGTTGATGCAAGTGCTATGAGTGTGCCTAAACGTAGGTCATGTACTCACTATGCCATAAGACCCAAGTTGCACCCTACTGATGAGCCCCAGGTAAAGGCTGAAACAGGTCGGGGGTTGCTTATGGCCCCTTCTGGATGGGATCACGTATGGTAGATCGAGATGTACTGTTCCCCTCACGAGCAAGGTCACATCTGATTTACAGTAAGGTGGTACTTTGTCTAGAGTGGCATTGCAGGTGAGAAATGATACACTAGAATGGAGCCTGGGAGATTGCCAGAGGCCGGGATTACTTTAAGTATTACATTCATCACCTTGTTCTAGTTGCAGCTGATGCATCAACTGCAACAGGTATACCCAGAGATGGGTTATGTGTTCATTATGCAATAGGACTCAAGCTGCACCCTACTGACAAGCCCCAAGCAGGGCAAAACCGGTATGGGGATACTTGTGGTCCCTTCTGGAGGGGATCTCTTCTGGCAGATCGGGATGGACTGCCTCCCTCAGAAGCAGGGTAAGTACTGATTTGCATAAGTCGGGCCTTTGTCTAGAGCAGCATGATGAATGAAAAACATTGGAATGGAATGCGTAATGAGGGAATGCCAGTGGCTGAGATTATTTAAAGTATTCCAACCATCACATTGTTGTTGATACCTTTTCAAGGTCTACAGATTTGAGACATAATATTAAGGGGGCACTTTAACCTAGTGCTGGGTTCTAGTAAAATATAGAACTGGCAGCCACACATCAAATGAAGAACCTCTCTTTAAGGCCATGCAAAATTTCTTCAGTTCAGAGGGCTGCCATGATTCCAGGAGAAGGCATAAGGTAGTAAAGAGCAACTTCAAATTATTTTCACATACCCAAAGGAAATACTGATTATGCTTGGGTCATTAATGTCCTAATGCCTGTTGTACATAACTCTAGAATAAATTCAATAGTACTCGCAGACCATGCTCCAATTGAATTCTCTTTAAACTGGGCCCTCAATGTTCTCTGCCCGGAAGCTGAATTTTGCACCTAAAACACTACAGAGTGAATATTTAGTCCCAGAGAGTGAAGTATTTCTGACTGAATATTAATGAAGTAGGTCTCTGTGCTACTGGGATGCCTTTAAAGCAGTTTAACAGGGCAAATTCAATGGGGCTAAAAAAACTACAGCGCAAAAAATATTGTGCTAAAAGAAAGGCCTTTTAGAAGGTAAAATCCTGGTAGCTGAAAGAGAACCAGGACAATAAGGTAGGGCCACATCTTGTGAAGCAACCCAGATAAAAACAAAAGAAGAGTTGTGTTCGAGGCACACATCTTCCCAATGGGCATGTGATCACCCAGATGGAGGATTGCTAGAAGCCTTCCGAGATATTTACACAATATTATACAATCTCTACCCACTCTTCTATGTAAACCAAACCATTTATTTCTCATCTTTGTCACTTGCACAGCTGTCACCAAAGCAAGAAGGCACTATTGATGCTCCATTATGCAACCAGAAGTGATCACAGCTTCAAATCCATTAAATTGCACAAAGTGCCAGGCCCAGATGGAATCTCTGAAACACTTTAGAAACACATCAGCCTTAGAGTTAACCTCACTCTTTTAATTGATTCTACAACAATGGCTTGGTGACCCCTGCAAAGTGCGAAGCCAATGACTCCTGAATCACAAAATCTGGTAAGGTCCCCAAACTTTGTGCTTAATACAGGCCGATAGCATGCCTAAATGCTGATGTCAAATTCTATACTAATGTACTTGCAAATGGTTTAGAGTTCCTCCTTCCTCCTCTAATACACCCCGGCCAACAGGGATTCATTCAAGGTTGGCAGATACATGATAATTTCTGAAGGACAATCCACTCAGTAGAAAAAGGGGCAATACTTCCAGTACTAATTTAGCTAGATGCGAAAAAGGCATTTGGCCAGGTGGACTGGTAGCTTCTTGCCAGCACACTGCACACAGTTGAGCTTGGTGTGTTTGGACTCACAATTAATGTCATGGCAGGGGAGAGGTCACCGACCTCGAGGGTCTCTCTTGATAGTAGACTATCATGGCCCTTTGCATTGGGAACAGGCACACATTATGCCTGCTTTCTCTTTCCACTCCTGTAGGCCTTTGTATGGGCATAACGTAATGCCATTTTTGCAGACACACACAAAATAACCTTGTCTATAGATGAAGTACACTTGAAGCTAATGGATCCAGACTCATAAATATATAAGCTACATTCACAATTAGCAGACTGAGACAATGGTGGAATTCAAGATAAATCTGAATAAAGTCAAATAATTTGAACTTAACATTGCCTCCAGTGGTCAATGATCAGGTTGAAATCCCAAACTCCCTTTGCTGGGTTACACACTCTGTCAAATATCTGAGGGTCTGATCATCACAATGATTTTAGATGACATGGGGGTGCTTTTAAAATACCTATAAGGTGGCCTTCTGACTCTTTTTTATCCACCACAACTGTGTTCCATAAAAAGTTTAAGCTCAGAGAGCATGAAAACACACTGTCCGTGGGAGATTTGACCAAATCACCTGTATAGAATGTCTAACACAAAATTAGAACTATCTACTTTTATGTCAATGATTAACTCCTGTGGGAAAGAGAAGTAATAAGCATCAACCTGATTAACATACTTATAGAGGGAGGGTGGAACATTCTTGTCGGGATTGGGAAGGACAAGGGAGCGATCATAGGCTGACTATGCTTGATCGGCAAACAATATCTTCCTAAACTGTATCTTTCTGAATTGCATTTTTATTTTTTAAGGTATTGTTTGCTATGACACTTAATTGTGCTACAATTTAAAAAACCAACAAAAAAATGTGCTTACTTTTAGAACAGGAGTAACTAATATTATGCATATAAAATTATAAGTATTTTCATACCACTCTCTGATCGGGTAAGATCTTTTTTATGTCTCCATTAAAAAAGGTCACCATGACCGAAGTCCCATCTGCACTTATCTCCTTTCTGGTTCCATTACGGAAAGTGATGATTCTTCGTCCATCGCTAAAAATTTGCTCAACCTAAAAGCAAGTGAAGACAGTGTGAAATGAAATACATTCTATCCAAAGAATCAAGACTATAGTTTTGTCGCTTCTTGCAAATTGTTATTTTGTGTGACTAGCTGCAAGTTGTGACATTTGGTGAGTGCTTTGTTTCCATGGGTTGACTAATCAAGATAAAAGTATTAGTGATCTTAAATTTAAGCCATGGAACAAAATTCCTGTGGTTATTATACCCTGTGGTGTCTGGCGGACAATGCTGCATGTGCCCTGGAAGTTTTGTTCATTTTTTTTTTTTACTTTAAAACAACTTGATGAGAAAGTAGTGATGAGAAAAGCATTCTCGTGGGAGTTTGTCTTGGAAAAAAATCCTGGACATGCAGTTAATCTTTTGTTTCACTAAATAAACTTTCCCCATGAAGGGCAGAGTTCAAACACCAGTTCAGCAGAAAATTTAAAATACAGCCACTTGGCTGTAGTTGGGCAAGTGGTGGTGGCCCTTCTTCCACCTACACTTATTGGCAAGCAGCCCTCCAAATACGAAACAGGCTCGTAGTCTTGTGTGGTTAAAACAATCTCAGCATGGAATATTAAAAATGGATTTCAGCTCTTAAATAGACAAGGCCTAATTCTCTTGAACTGCTCTTCAAAGAAGAGTTGAGTTGCTCTATAAAATACAATTACTTTCTCCTATGAGATTCTTCAATGTGCACAGTTAAAACAAAGGGCCTGGTTTACAGTTTGGCAACAGAGTGCTTCACTACAAACTCAATGGAGGACCCTATCCGACAAACTCTCAGACTGCTTGCCGCATTTAGAGACTGCTGGACCACAAAATTGCCGCCAATGGAGCCCCCGGTTCCTCAATGAACTTAAAGCTCTTTCTGACAGCCCGACATAGTAGGAGCTGTCAAAGAGAGGGCAATACACCACTCGTTCAAATAAGAGTGGACAGTGTAGGGTCCTTTTTTCAGTCCATCACCATCAGGTAAAACATGGCTTGGAGGGGAAAAAAATAATGACACCCAAACTCTTGGAGAAAACTGACAGGGTGTTGGTGTCATTAGCTTTCTTGATTTTCAGAAATAAACACCTGCTTTGGCAATTTGTTTCTGAAAACAAACATTTTTAAACTTTAGGAAACAGTTGTGAGAAAAACAACATCAGCTGTCTACCAAACATGATTGGATGCCTATCAATGTACAGAGATAAATATTGGCCAGCAGTCATCTCTAAATTTGACAGACGAAGTACTGTCAGGATGGTGATTGGTGTAATGTCCTCCACCATCTATTCGAGCACTACAGGGCCCATTCAAGTCTAAATCAGGCTCACATTCTTTAGAAGTCTTTAGAATTTGTAAAGAGCAGCAGGAGAGAGTCACTGAGACAGCAGCAGGAGAGGGAGAAAGAAAGGTGCACACAGCTACAGCAGAGCACCATGTTTGAGAGAGGCTGAATACAGAGACATCGTGGAGGGGTTTCGTTGGTGGGAAAACAGAGAATGACCAGGGTGGTGGGAGAAAGACGAGCGTGTCAAGAACAAGAGAGAGAGAAAGAGAGAGAGAGAGAGAGGAGAAGAACTTGTGCTCTCATAGTGTGATAAATCACACATGCTAGAAAGAAAACATAGTACCATGATGTCAGAAGTAAATGAATGCCCTGAACCCATCAAAAATCATGGTGAAACTTAAATGCTGCCTAGGTGGAACAAACACAAGTATAGGGAGGAAAGCCATTGAATCAGGGCAAGGCAACTTATATAGACAAGAAGGCCATTAAATCATATCCAATGAGCAGACCAAAAGCCCACTCAAATATATTCTAAAGTACTGATTGAAATAGTGTCTGCAACATACAGCTAAAGATATTGGAGCAAGCCCGTAATATAGAGCTGCCGTCACTTCAGCTTCCATGTCACCGTTCTTTGCAGCAATCAAATAGCCAGTAAGGGAGACCAATGAGGTATGTTCTTGCTGCAGAGACCTTTTAAACACTGTCAAGCCTGGGCGGACACGCTTTCATTCTTATGAAGCCAAAAAATTCAGCACCAATGGAATGGATAATAGCAACACTAGTTACATAAAGTAGTACAAAATGGCAAAACTCTGATAACAAGTGATATACATACCTTAACATCATAATCATCATGCAAAGAGTGAGAAGGGATCCATTTCTGGAAAGTTGTGATGGGTCATCATTTAATCAAACACATAGGAACATTTCTTAAATTCCAAATGTAGTGCCGGGGGTGGAGGGGAATATGCAGTTCCCACAAACAATGAGGGGCATATTTATACTCTGTTTGCCCTGAAATAGCGTTTTTTTTTTTAACGCTATTTCAGCGCTAACTTAACTCCATATTTATATTTTCACGCTAGACCCGTCTAGCATCAAAATATTGGAAATAAAGTCATTTTTTGCCAGCGGAAAACTACCATGCATCAATGAGATGCAAGGTAAGTGTTCCTGGGCATAAATTGACTCTAAGGCCCTTGCGCCTTATTTATCCTCCCGTTCAAAAACTGTGCACAGGAGGTAGGCGGGCCTAAATAATGGCGCTAAGCTTGCTTAGTGCAAATATTCAACGGCTGGTCAGGGAAGGCGTTAGGGGACCTGTGGGCTCATTTCCATGGTGGAACACCATGGAATGAGTCCACAGGTGCCCTCCCCAGGCCCCAGGGACACCCCCACCCACTCCAGAGGGACAGCAGAGGATGAGGGACCCCCTCCCAAATAAGCACAGGTAAGTAGAGGTAGGTATTTTCCTTTTGCTTAAATAAGTGCCATAGGGGGCCTAGATATGGCCCCCTTTACATGGCACATGGTGCAATGGCCATGCCCAGGGGACCCTTGTCCCCTATGCTGGCCATTGGGGTGGTGGGCATGACTCCTGCCTTTTCTAAGGAAGAAGTCATGTGTCATGGTAGGTGTAGCACCATAAAATGATGCTAATCTGGTTAGAGTAGTTCTTTTTACTCTAACCAGCCTAGCTTCATTTTTTGGTGCTAAACACCCATCTCCACTACAGCCACCACCATCCGGCCAAAGTCATTATTTTTTACGCTAGCCCACCCTTTGCGCCGGATCGCACCATTCCATTAATATGGAACCCGGCTGGCATCCGGAAATGGTGCAAGCCAGCGCTATACTTTGTGACGCAAACCTGCCTCAGCGTAGGTTTGAGTCGAAAAGTATAAATCAGGGCCTGAGTTTCTCATTCATTTACAAATACATGAAATAGTTCCATTTGAGTGCCTCACCTTGCCATCAGGATACTGGGTTTCTTCATGCACGTTGTCTTCACTGCTTCGATTTTCCGCATATACTGAGACTCTTCTGGATAATATGGACTTCTGAGGAGAGCTCTGCAGAAAAATGATGCCCAAGTAAGCGTTGCTGTAGGATTGTAACAACAGTCTGAAATCTCCCAACTTACTAGTAAGAGCAGTTGCCTTTACCCAAAATAACCCTTCAGATCACTCACCCAAACACCTTCGTAAGCACACAAGTCTCTTCAAGTAAGCCTACCTAAATGGACTGGAAGAGAGGCAACTGCAGAAGATTAATTCATACATGTACCTGCACGTGGTATTTTCAACTAAGTGGGTTGTTCTTTACCAAATGTAATTCAAATGGGGGCTTCAGGGATAGGA
Source organism: Pleurodeles waltl (assembly GCF_031143425.1). Classification (NCBI taxonomy): domain Eukaryota; kingdom Metazoa; phylum Chordata; class Amphibia; order Caudata; family Salamandridae; genus Pleurodeles; species Pleurodeles waltl. The sequence goes on along the minus strand of NC_090444.1, from coordinate 652,944,707 downwards.
GTGTAATTTGTTGGATATATCTGAGGAGGCACATATTACATCACATGAAGGTGTTTACAGACATTCATTCAGAAGGATAGAGTAAGTTAAACTAAAACAAAAGCGTTGTTTAAAATCATTTATGTCTGCTGGGGCCTTGCTTGTTCAGTGCTTGTGCTGTGCTTCTTACGTTTCCCTCATGGGCAGAGGTTTGTCATGAATGGCAAATGCAGCTGTCAGTAATATATATGAGCAGTTTAGGAGGCACACAAGCACAGATGAAGAATGCAGTGTGGCTGTGCAGACTGTGTGATTTATGTGGGGATGAGTTAGGTGTATGATGTTATTGTAGGCTGTGACTAAGTACAGAATAGATTGGTTGAAGGTTCGTGCGGCCCTACCTGTCTCATAAGAGCCTCAAGTGAATAACGATGCCTGAAGTGAATCAACCTGTCATTGACCAACATATCTGTCAATCTCTTGTTTGTTGGTTTTGTGTATTGTTATTAGGTGAGAGTCATTTTGTGATCACAAACCCAGTCTTCAGTCTTCAGTTGTTGTATTATCTGTGTGCATTTTCGTAAATCAGACATTGTAATTTTCCCGCTGGAGTAGTGCTTGTTTACCACTATTTGGGAGCTGCTCACTTTGGTGAGGACAGTTTCTTGTCTCTGTGGCAACCCACGTGTGCTAGGTGCAATAATTCCACACCCAGATAAGGGATTCATGTATCATTTAATTCTGTCTGTCTTCAGGTAAGACAAAAATGATCTGCACAGGGTGAATTGGCCTTAGATGCTGTAGCTTCATCTCGCAGGTTGGCCTGTGTCACTGTTTAAAATAGACAGAATCTATCTATCTATCTATCTATCTATCTATCTATCTATCTATCTATCTATCTATCTATCTATCTATCTATCTATCTATCTATCTATCTATCTATCTATCTATCATTGGGTAGTTATAGTTAGGTCAGCGTTTCCATAGGAAAAGCCCTTTTTGTTTTGCTAATAACGGTGGCACTGTTTGATAAAGCTTCACAAAACTTTAACAAAACAGTAGTACTTTTTGCCTAGTTTTTCACAGAAAGGATCAGGGTGGTCGGTCAAGTGGGGACTGAGAAAAAAGGGGGTTCTCAAAACGCAAAATCCCCATGCGTTTCCCATACACTTTTTTCAACAGTACTACTGCAAAAACTGCTGAACATAGTTTCATCAAATTTGGCAGGTAGCTAGATCTTGGTCCAGAAAGAGTGCTTTTTGTGACTTGGTTTAAATCTGTTCAGTAGTTTCTGACATATTCAGGAAGAACAATATTTTCATATCTGGATGCTGGGGTTTGAAGGAAAGTCCCTTGAACCCAGTTTTTAAATATAAGCATTCTGCTTTGTCCAGGGGAATGTTTTTTTCCTTGGGCCAATTTGCTCCTGTGGGAGATATGCTCCCCCGGGGCAAGTGTTTTGATTCACTGCCTGCAACATGAAGAAAAATGTATTCAGGAAGCCATTACAGGATTTGGGGGCTTAAACTCATGTCCTGCGTATTTCTAGAAGAAAAAAAACATAAGGGGGCTGGGTACAAATACCCTCCACTTACCCCCAGCCCTTGTGAGAGGGGGTTCCCAGAACAACATTTTTTTTAAGTGTCCATTTCTGCTACGATTCATCAGGAAAGAAAATAGCTGTGTGCTATTTTTTAAGACACCACTTGGGGAGAGGACATGTGTGGGGCCCCCTCTCCAAGCCTATTTTGGGCCTGGGGGAACCCATCCTCTGGGTCCTCGTGCCTTAATTAAGGGGAGGCAGAGCACGTCCCTGAGCGAATCACATTCCCCGGGGACCTCATCCCCTGGGGCCTGCTACATTTATTAGGGACTCCATCCACCAAATTCATTAAAAATGGGGAGTGGGACCATACTGTCCCCTCCCCTTTAGCCTTCACAGGTTCCGGGGACCCTATCCTCTAGGGCAAAAGTTCCACAAAAAAGGGGAGAGGCCCACAATCCCTGAGCCTTAAAGGCCCCAAGGACCCCATCCCCTTCCAAATTGAACTCGAAAGGGAGGGTGCAACATGGCCCCCCTCCTTCAGCCTGCTAAGGCCCCGTGGATTCCAACTCCACGGGGTTGGCTTAATTACTCTGTTATGAGGTGCCCACCCCTGGGACACAGTAGTTCCCATGTCTGCAAGAATGTGAGCAGGGAAACATTTGTTTGCTCTGGTCTGACTGAAGCATTGTTAAATCTTCCACCTGGTGGAACAAGCATGTCTTCCCTGCTTGCAGGAATGTGGGCAGGGAAGGCATGTCTGTTTCAGCAGAAACACATAGGGCCAGCTTTACAAGGCCCTTGTGCCTCCTTGTGCCACATTATCGTCAATTGTTTATGCTAATGTGACACTAGGTAGGCATTTCTGATGCGCCATATTTACAAAGTGGTGCAATGCTAGCACTGTGCCACTTTGTAACTCCTTGCGCCATGTATGCAAGGGGTGCGTTCCCCATAGAGAGGCCGCAAAAAATGGTGCAGTGAAATCTACAGGATTTTACTGCGTCACATTTTCCAATATTTTAATGCCCACATTACAGGCATTAAAGTGACTGGCCCATAATAAACTAAGGGCCTCGCTAATGCTTTGCTGGACTAGAGCCATAATTAATGACACTAATCCAGCAAAGCACCACAATAGCGTAATAAATTCTGATGCTATTGTGCTAACATGTGCCACAGTGCACTGTTAAATACAGTGCTACCATGGCAACATTAGGGGGACTAAGGGTGGCGCAAGAAAAGTGGCGCATCAGGACTGATGTGCCACTTTCTTGTAGATCTGACCCCTAGTGCTCCTGCCTGGCGGTCACCCCCGCGGCTCCTGACTTGCAGTTTGGGGGTTTCCTGGGTGGGCACCGGGGCAACCACCTATAGAAACATAGGGGGATGGGATCCCTGGGGCCATAATAGGCACGATGAGTTCAGGAAAAGAGGCCACATGCCCCCCTCCCCTTTAGGTTCCATTCTTCCCCAAGGGTGGGGACCTCGGGCTAATTAAGGGTTTTTGAAAGGAATTTGGATCCAGGGAATGAGTTAAGCCTGGGGTAGATGGGACGCACAGCATTCCAACTGACTTTCTGTACCTCTTCTCTCTACTGCCTACCCCCATGTTTGCCTGTAGGATTTTGACTTATATAAAATATATCTATTCAGTTGAGGGATTTGGTGATAATTTTGGTAAGTGAGTGCCAGAAGCCTTTGGTTTGAGTTACAGTGGGTTGTTGCCTTTGCACTTACATGAACTCAGGCATGTCAATACACTAGGAATCCTGATTCAGGTATGATGTTTCTAATTGCCAGCCTGACATTAAGGCCCATATTTATCATTTGTTGACGCAAAAGTGGCACAAACTTAGAAAATACAATTATATTTGTAAGTTTGCGCCGCTTTTGCATAAAAAATGATGCAAATGCGGCGCAAAAAAAGTATAAATATGGGCCTAAGTTGGCTACATCTGTCATTATAAATCCAGAATGGCTATCAAATGTTCATTACAGACCTTTGCTTCGGCTCCTGGTGGGCCATGTACCATCTCTGCTGGGGTTCTCCTTCCACTTGGTGTCACACTTCGATTTCTGATGTTTACTCCTGAGCCTTCCACTCGTTCCAAAGCTTTCATCGGCCCATGAAGTCTCCTTCCACCAAAATTCTCTTTTTCCTGAGCCAGCGTGAGTACAATTAAGAATTATTTAGTAAAACTGAGATTTTAGATTTCGCTGCAATACCAGGAAGACTTTCAATGTTTATAATCAGTGTCACATTTCATACCTGGTTTTCCTCATTGCTATCTTCCTTTTGGAAAGGAACAAGTGATGTGTCTTCAAAACTTCCCAAGAGTGAAGGCTTCGGGCCTATTAGTAAAAAATGTGGACAGTTAAAATGATAAGGAATGTAGACTAGTTTGAAAATAGCTACATACTGTGGCCCTTATTTACTGAAGGTTGTCAATCAGGCGCAAAGTCAATCATCCCAATTAGGGGAGCGCGCTTCCTAGGACCACACAGACCGGTGGTCAGGCACAAAGTCAATTTCCAAATGCTGCCGCCACAATCGGTAAACCTACCCAGGTCCGTGTTCCCTGAGTGCGCTCCCTAATTGGGATGATTGACTTTGCGCCTGACCACCGGTCTGTGTGGTCCTAGGAAGTGCGCTCCCCTAATTGGGATGGGCAACAGTTAGGAATTATTTTTCCTTATCAATGTAAGTGACTGGATACTTTATTTTCTTTATAATTTTTGGTGAATATTAATCCAGACTACCTTGTATTTAGGAGATACACATAGGGGGTCATTCCGGCCGGGGTTGGCGGGAGCACCGCCAACAGGCTGGCGGTGCCCCGCAGGGCATTCTGACCGCAGCGGTTTGGCCGCGGTCAGAACAGGAAAACCGGCGGTGTCCCGCCGGTTTTCCGATGCCATGGGGGATTCCGACCCCCTCACCGCCATCCTGTTCCTGGTGGTTCCGACTGCCAGGAACAGGATGGCAGTGAGGGGTGTCGTGGGGCCCCAGGGGGCCCCTGCAGTGCCCATGCCAATGGCATGGGCACTGCAGGGGCCCCCGTAAGCGGGCCCCACATAGAATTTCAGTGTCTGCATTGCAGACACTGAAATTCGCGACGGGTGTAACTGCACCCGTCGCACCCTTCCCACTACGCCGGCTCCATTCGGAGCCGGCATCCTCGTGGGAAGGGGTTTCCCGCTGGGCTGGCGGGCAGCCTTCTGGCGGTCGCCCGCCAGCCCAGCGGGAAACACAGAATGGCCGCCGCGGTCTTTTGACCGCGGTGCGGTCATTCGGCGGTTCCCGGGGTCTGAATGACCCCCATAGTCTTTTTGGTCCTGACGAAGCATCACTGAATCCGTATGGACCACCAGGATGCGAAACATGTTGACCCATGACAGGGATGGTTTGGAAATTCCCCTCCCTTATTTGTTCTTCAATATAGAGTGATTGATCATTGCTTCAGCTTCACTCTTATGACTATTTTTAACCTTGGCCTTGACCTTTTCATCTGGTCCAATAAATCAATTATCCAGTGAAGACTTTGAGAGCCAATTTTAATTTATCTTGTTTCGTGTTTACTCACTTTTGGGGTCACGGCATCAATATTTTTTCAATAAAGATCTCCGGCAAAGAGCCCCCCCATTCGGGGTGGTGCACGTCAGACATTGCAGTGCCGGTCTGACGAGGAGCAACTCCGATGATGAAGCATGACATCCTTCTGGATGTGTGAGGTTTTTGCTCCTGAAATTTAGGACCCCCTCTATAGTATCCTCTCCTTCTTTTTTGGAACAGTGTATCTTATATCTTAAACGCATTGACTGGGAGGATATACACTGGACCATAATCCCTCCCTATCCCTCCACTTCTTTGGTCTATAACTTTACTTTAACCTTTGTTTTTTTTATTGAATTTCTAGGACTTTTTAAATGTAAAGTAATATTTTATTACCACACATAAATCCAACCCCCCACCGTGCACGGCCTTCGGCAGTGTGTGGTGTGGGGTGTTGGCAGCAGGGCCTGGCCAACCATCACATACAGCCAAACCCATGCTGCGGGCCGGTTTTGGCCATGTGTGCGGGGATATTGATCATAGGGCCTAGCCAGGCCCTGTGGCCAATCCCCACAAAGGCAGGCAATCCCACGCTGCACAAGGCCTTCTGCCATGTGCAGCAGGCAGTTGGCCACAGGGCCTGGCCTCTGACAAGGCCATGCAGCCAACTCCTCTCATACAGATAACCCGATGTTGTGCATGGCGTTTGGCCAAAAACTACAATGAGCCATAGAGTTCAGTCAGCCTGGGATTGCTTAGTATTTAAAAAGAGGAAAACAGTGCAGTTGTAGGCAAAAACAGAAATGTTGAGCCTTTTCAAATGAGATGCTTGTAAACAAAGCAAGAACAGCACAGGAAACTAGCCACTGAACGAAACATAAGAAACATTCGATAATAATTTAAGCATGCACACAGAAATAAACATTCATCAAAAAGAACAGACAATTGTACTACGTCATTACATATGTATCCCCATAAATAGGAGATTTCGCAAGTTGTCAGTAAAAAATTCTGGAGTATGCTATACAGAATTCTGTTGGTGCTGAATAAATAATGTGTCCATCTCATAATGATGGCAGGAGCCCCTTCTATGTGTAATAAATAGGGCAAAGTGGCATCACAGATGCTGCTAAAGCAGTTTAAGATTGAACAAAGCAATAATAGTCCAGAGCGCACACGTCTTAGCAGTTTTAGGCCCATATTAATACTTTTTTACGCAAACCTGCGCCAGCACAGGTTTGCGTCAAAAAGTTTAACTCTGGCTACTGCCCTTCCAACGCGTCAGCCGGGCTTCATATTTAGGGAATGATGGTAGCTGGCGCTGCGGCCTGGTTAGCGTCAAAATAAATGACTCTAACCAAGCAGCAGAGTCATAGGGAAGACTGGGGGTTGTGTGTCAAAGAATGATGCAAGTCAGGTTAGAGTAAAAAAAAATGACTCTAATCTGACTAGCGTCATTTTTTGACGCACAACCCCCATGGAAATGACTCCTGTCTTAGCAAAGACAGGAGTCATGCCCCCATGCCCAATGGCCATGCCCACTGGACTTCTGTCCCCTGGGCATGGCCATTGGGCACAGTGGCATGTAGGGGGGCCCAAGTTAGGCCCCCCTATGCCACCTAAATAAAATAAAAATTACTTACCTCTACTTACCTCTGCCTACTGTAGATGGGTCCCCCTATTGATGGGTGTCCTCCAGGGGTGGGCGAGGGTAGCAGGGGGTGTCCCTGGGGGCAGGGAAGGGCACCTGTGGACTGCTTCCATGATCTCCCACCATGGAAATGAGCCCACAGGTCCCTTAACGCCTGCCCTGACCCAGACGTTAAAAAACGGCACAAATCCGGCTAGGCGCCATTTTTTAAGACGCAGGAGAATAAATAAGGTGCACATGCCTTAAAGTCATTTTTTGCATGGGAACGCCTACCTTGCATGTCATTAACGCAAGGTAGGTTTTCACGTACAGAAAATGACGCACACTCCATAACTTTGGCGCTGGACGGGTCCAGCGGCAAAGTATAAATATAGAGTTAAGTTTGCGCCGGATTTGCGCAGAAAAAATTATGCATATCCGCCGCAAACAGAGTATAAATATGTCCCATAGTTTGCACTTGTAATGCATACTGAGCACTATATAATAGTGCTACTTAGCTATCAAGGCAGCCTTCTCTGCTTGCAAATTAGTTAGTGTGATACAACTGTCAGGACATCATGCAAACAAATTTATGAATAATATGAGAAACATTTACACCTGTGACCCGTATTAATTAATTAACCTTGCACTCATAAAACTGCTTCCTAACACAAAATATATTTTGGATATTTCTTGCAGGCCCACTGAAGACTGTCCCCTACAGTCCATCAACATTACAAACCGGACTGCAATGTTAAAGTTGCTTCCTTAGAGCACTGTTGTTCTACAGTGTTTTCACCAAATGCGTTTAGGCATGAACAGGTGAATAAATGGTCCCAGAATTATTTTAAAGTAAGTAGATGAAAGCTTAATTCCCCAAGTCACCAGCTCTTCTCTCCCATTTTTAGCATCAATCTATCTGTCTACTGGCCGCTGTAAACACCACTGGGAAGCGAGAAGACAGACATTAAAAGGAAGCATGCCATTGTTTTCAATGGGCCTCAATGTGCTTTGCAGGATTAACGTCAAAATCTTTGACGCTAATCCTGCAAAAGTTTGACTAGCATCAACAAATTTTGACGCTAGTTCCTCTAGCTACTGCCATGTTGGGCTGTATCTTAGATACAGCGCACACATGGGATCTTTAGGAGGGCACTAAGGAGTGCAAGTAAAGTGGTTCTGTAGTGCTGCACTAGGTGCAGCACCACTTTTCTTAAATCAGGGCCTCATTGTGCATCTATGACATGCTGCCTGTTGCATGAGTGAATGACACACTGGCACACCATCTCGCTGCCACTGAATGGAACTTTGAAAGTGAATGTCTACATATCCCAGCACAAAAATGCCGTCACTCACAATGAATTCCATCACTAAATGAACTAGGCTGGTCCACTCCCCCATGCTGTACGCCGTAGTAGGAGGAAACAAAATGTGAATGACACTATAACGGAAAAAATGGATGAACAGGGCTGACTGAAAGACTCTATAAGTACATAAGTATTTTTGGAGATTTAAAAAAAAACAGGTCTCGGCTAACACCAGATCTAAAGATGGGAGGGTTTGACTATAATCCACGTCAGAGAGGTTCTGGACAGATTCAGCATCTATGTCATGCGAACTGGAAATATCCCATGTTGGAGACATACAGGAACGGGGTATCTGAGTACATGAACACAGCCATAAGTGCTGGGTAATCTGGAGAGGCAAAACTGATAGTTCTTTGAATTTGGGTGGACGGCCTACTGATCAGAGCTGGAAGGATGCTCTATGATCTAGGGTTCATGGTTGCTCATAAAGAAGTGAAGTGACTGTAGGAAAGCCATGAGTTGTCTAAATTTAAAAAAAACGGGAGTTCATGAATGGCCTAGTGTATGCCAACTGAAAGATATCTGTACAAAGGTAGGCGCTGTCATGAGAAATGTTAGAAAATCTGGGGACCATGGAAAATGCGTACAGAACTGTGTTTAGTATGAGAAGGAAAAACAATTAGCTGGCCATGCAGTATAATAGTAAAATTAAATTAATTGTTTGCAATTTTTAAAACAAATTGTAAACTTACATAAAAGTCTACATTTACCTTTGTGAATCAGGCCCCAAAATTTTAGAGGTTGGTTATCTGCGTAGGCGTTATGCAAGTCCTTGCAGCCCTTGTGGCTCATGGGCACCCTAACCCTTTTACCACACCCCAACCTTTCAAGGATCCCCTATTTAGCCCAAGGCCAATGAATTTCAGATATGGGAAATTCAGGGGCCACTCTTCAACATCTGCAGGGGGCTCAATGTTTTCCATTACACCACTGGTTACCTGTTTTATTTATGGACCTATAGCTCTGGAAGAATGTGCATTGATGGGTTTCTATACGTTTTTCATAAGCATAAGAATAAAATTTGTTCGGGGGAAAAATAACTTGTGATGATGCAAGGATTGTTGCGTTCCTGGCTGTGACATTTTGGCCCCTATTTAACAGAAAATGATAGAGAGCGACGCTGTGCCAAGATTGGCAGCACCACGCTCTGTCATTTTAACAATGCAGGGTTGCACTGTATTTAATTGAAAACGGTGCATCCCTGTGTTGTTCCCTGCGCTGGTGCTAAATTGAGCTACCTTGCTCCAATGCAGGCATTCTTGCACCATTGTGCACGGATGTCTGCATTGAGGGGTTTGTTAATGTGTGGGAAAGTGTCCCTGCACATAAACAATCACTAATGGTGATTTAGCACTTCTGTGTGTGCTGCACAATGCAGCACACACAGAAGTGCCAAAGCATCATATTGAAATGATTGTTTATGTACAGGAAGGGACACCTTCCCGCACATAAACAATCATGTCTGGCATTTTGTTCTTTCTATGCATGCTGCAGAATGCAGCATACATAGAAAAGGCCAAAAACGTGGAGGAATAACAGTATTCCTCCTCATTGCACCTTGCTACTACCACCCCTGGGGTGGGGTAGATTTTGGCGCTGCCTCAGGTTTAAGAAAACTCGTAAATCTGGGCACACCCACAGCAACACCCATTGCATGCCCCTTCCATGCCAAGGGCTGCATGTAAAGGGGCCATATTTACAAGCTGGCGTTACGCCACAAAAAGTGGCTTAACGCCACCTTGTAAATACGGTGCAGGGCATTGCGCCACCGGAGTGTCATGAAATGTGACGCTCCAGTGGCGCTAGGGGCTCTTAAATATGTCTCTTTGTTCCTGGGCCCCCCTTGGCATGAGGAAACTTTGTCCTGCTGGTGTCATTATATGTGCAAGTCTAGTCTTGATTTGTCCTCAAGAAAGTTTTGCTAAAAGTGCTTACCTTTTACGTAAGATGTTGAAGAGTTGTCCTTATAGACGCTGAGGTGCGAGACAAGAACCGGGGACTTCCTGTGAGCGTTATTTAGTGGTAGGTGCGCAGCCTACATTAGAATACAAAAGAAGAATTATAAACTAGAAACACGTGGCATATCATATTTATAATATGTTTAATAAAAATTAACTCAACATTTTGTCACCACTATTTAGTGAATAGTAGATAACTCATTCATCAAGCTATAAAAAGGCCCTGGTCTCGGATGCAATAATTATAGCACCTAACAAAATGTGCGGTATTCGGAATTTATCAGGTGTGTCAGTTTTTGCTTATTCCAAATTATGCCCTATAGGGTATAATGTGGATTTCGGTGTGATACCGCACCGAAGTTGGCCTGTATTTATCGGGTATTTTCATCCATTAACTTCCTGAGGTTTGATCCGCCAACACCTATGGAGAAGGGGAATGCAACTGTTAATTACCGGATGAGATAAAGATCATGCCACTGATAATTCCAATCCCTAGGCAACCTGTTGTTTGACCAGAGATCGCAATTTAACAAGGCACTTGTAATCAGTCCCTAAGGTATGTACAGTGAATACGAGTGAAAAGTCTACGACCCATTCCACGATATCCAGTATTCCAGGGAGGTAATATTGTACACAGTATTACCCACCTAGGGATGTCATTAATACCAAGGCCCTGATTTAAAAGGGCCTAGCGCCACTTTAGTGCTGCATTCGCATATTTTTTTTTACGTTAAGGCGGCGCTAAGAAGTCCTTTTCCCTAGCCCATATTTACAAAGTGGCGCAATGCATGCATTGCGCCGCTTTGTAACCCTTTGCGCTAAATTATGTCTGCACCAGGCATAATGTATGCAAAGGGGGCATTCCCCCATTAGGGGGACCGAAAAAAGGGCGCAAAGAAATCTCAGAGATTTCTTTGCATAATGTTTTCAGCACTTTTAATGCCTGCTCAGAGCAGGCGTTAAAAGGAGGCACACCACTGTTTATAATGGGACTCAAAGGGCTTTGCAGGATTAGCGTCAACATTTTTTCCGCTAATCCGGCAAAGCTCCAAACTAGCGTCAAACATTTTGATGCTAGTTCCCCAACTACTACCATGGTGCGCCGTATCTTGCATATGGTGCACACGTGGTGCCATTAGTGGAATGCTAAGAGGTGCAAGAAAAGTGGCACTGCACTAGGTACATCGCCACTTTTATTAAATCTGCCCTCAAGTTCCAGTCTTAATGGGTAATCATGAGATGATCACCAAGGGGCCCTACAGAATGGGAAACATCATGTGGAATTTCCTTATGTTAGCTCGTAATCCCATTCTTTACACTGGGTTCAAGGTCTTCTAGGGATGATGTGGGAACTTTTTTCCCTGTTAGACCATGTAGTATTACCACACCTGTTAATGATGAGTGCGGTAATACGGGAGTTACGGACTCCATCAGGAACTGTGTTTGGGGTATTTTATAAAATATTCCTCAAACTAAATGTATATTAAGACAGCCTGAGCTAAGCAGGGGAAAGAACTCCTTCACAGAGACACTAATAAGCTCAATTTAAGCAAGTCTTTCTCTCAGAGAACGATTTTGGTCTTTTATTCTGATAAAATGATTTTATTAGTTGCACTGGTGCTATCCAGGCCTCTTACTATGCTGCATAAAAGGATATAGCCTCTTATCAAGCATTCTCATGGAAGAAGAGAGATCCGTGTGGTCTTAACTCTCCCCTGTGCATACAAATTCATTCAATGTAAGGCGAAATTAATTTAGCTTCAGGGTTTAATGAGCTTAATAGACCACTGCTTAACTATTAGATCACATTTCCAAAGGTCAGTTGAGAAGATAGCTTAAACTCATATAAAAATAATGTAAAATAGCCTATAAAACTTATCTTCCATCAATGCTCAGAGCTTCAAAATGTTCTACAAGTATTACAAAGCTTATTGGTTGGATATCCATAGGAAATCCATCCAGATCTGTTCTGTTGTGGCCTCCTTGTTATTTGCATGTGTATTCCTGGTGGATTTGTATTTTACATCTATCCTTTTGAAGCTAGCTGCTGATCGCTTGAGGGTCTCATTAAGATTTATGATTCCATCCCCATTACCTTCTCTTGTTCAAACGGCGTTATCCTTCCCTGGTGAGGTGTTCTCCTCCCGATAGGAGTTGTGCTTCTACTGGGCAAGTTGGCAAATGAGGAGCGATCTCTCTCCCTGGATTTCAGGACCTCTGTCCTCTCTCCAACGCTATTTGAAACCTAAATGCAAATGTGATATCTGTTACGTTACATACTATAAACTATAAATATAAAACAAGGTATTGATAGTAAACAGAAGCTTCCAGGATCGTTAAGGCTGCCACCCCTTATGTTAACTGCAGCACCAATAGCTTTACTTGATTTCTGGGAGTATAAAAAATATTTGAGAACTTGCCGATCGATCCCGTGTGCTTTTTCATTTTAACGTAATTATTGCCAGCAACACCCCATTACCTCTAGGAGTCTGTAACCATTTCTGCACTGAATATTCTGAGGAAAGATCTTCTGTTACTTTTAGTTCATTCTCCTCAAAGACCTTTCACCTATCTCCTCATTTTTAGTAAAAATGTACAGTTCGTATAGCGTATACATGATGGGACATATTGAAGAAAAGTGGTGCTGCACACAGTGCAGAGCCACTTTTCTTGCGCCCCTTAGCGCCCCCTAACACCACCATGTGTGCGCCATACTTAAAATATGGCGCACAATGGAGGTAGTTAGGGGACTAGCTTCTGAATTTTTTATGGTAGCCGGCGTTTTGCAGGATTAGTGTAAAAAATCATGACGTAATCCTGCAAGGCACCGGGAGGCCCATTGTAGGCAATGGAAGCCTTCTTTTAATGCCTGCCCTGAGCAGGCGTTAAAAGTGCGGAAACAAATGGTACAAGGAAATCTCTTACATTTTGGATGCCCCTTTTGTATACATTGTACCTGGCACAGGCATAATGTAGCGCAAAGGGTTACAAAGTGGCGCAATGCACGCATTGCACCACTTTGTAAAGAATTTTGGCCTTCTAACACCACTTAGCGTAAAAAAAAATTGCTAATGTGGCATTAGAAGGGCGCTAGGGGCTCTTAAATATGCCCCTAAATGTATTATATGTTATATCTTCTTCCCCTTCTTTAGACTCAGTAACTGTACTGTAGTTCAGGTGACTTCCAATAACAAGTTTGATGCTAAGTCGTGCATCTAATGCTGGCTTTGAACACTTGGAATGTTTAACCCTACACACTGCTAGAGATATCCATGATTAAAACGTTAGTATCGTGCATGTTCTGCACTACAAACCACAACACGGTGCAGCACAGAAATATGTTTTCTTAGTATTGGCCAACCCATGCCCCCGCTCCATCTTGGATTTCCAACGTAGCTATGTTTTCATTCATGCTTTCATCTCTCACTGACACCCGCCTGCACTATGATTTTTTATGGCGCGCTGTACTTGGTGAACCTCGGAGTAAGCTGTCTTGCAACAGCTATATTGATTTGAGGTGTTTTCCTGCTGGATCACTGTAGGCCTATTCATTCATTGATAAGACTGCTATTGTTTCGTGTAACTAGATTTATACTGTCACACCCGAGGACATTAGGTTAGGGTGGAACACATTAATATTCTTTTAGGGGATTGTGCTACAGTGGTGTTAGGGGCTGGAATTAGATAATGATGTAATCAGTATGGTGATACATGGATTCATTGATACATTTTGCTCACTGAGTGTGCAATTTTCACTGAAAAGTTATGTTTTGTTATAAAAATGGGCTCAAACTGGGGGTGAGACATACTTTTGCCAACCAGACTTTCGTCTTGAGCCTTTGGATACTTATCTGATTCTCAGCATATTGATTTTCTGTATATCATAAATTTAGGATGATTTTGTAGATTCTGATCATGCTGTCTATATTTCTCTAAATGCTGCTGGCCTTTATGCCACCGATATTTGAGCCTTATACTAAGTCTTATGCATTTTGACTGATGTTCAGACTATTCATATATTTTTGCCTTCTGTAATGCACTTTAATATTCCAAGGGCCACATTTATACTTTTTGATCCAAAACCGCAGTAACACAGTTTTGAACCAAATGTTTAGATTGCGCCATTCCTGGGCACCAGCATGGCGCCATATATATGGAATGGCGCAAGACTGTGCAAAGGATGGGCTAAGGTAAAAAAAAAATGACATTAGACGGGTGGGGCTGGTGGTATGGGAGAAGGGAGTTTTTCGCCCAAAAATGACATTAGGCTGGTTAGAGGCAAAAAATGCCTCTAACCAGCCTAGCGTCATTTTCAGACGCAAAACCATACATACCACATGACTCCTGTCTTAGAAAAGACAGGAGTCATGCCCACCAATCCAATGGCCAGCACAGGGGACCAGTATCCTGTAGGCATGACCATTGCACCCTGTGCCATGCAGGGGGACCCAAGTTGGGCCCCCGATTGCACTTTAGTTAAAAAAAAAAAATACTTACCTATACTTACCATACTTACCTGGGATGGGGTCCCCCATCCTCCGGTATCCCTATGGGGTGGGTGGGGGTGTCCCTAGGGCTTGAGGAGGGCACCTGTGGACCCATTCCATGGTGTTTAACCATGGAAATAGGTCAGCAGGTCCCCTAACATATGGTCTGACTCAGGTTTAAATAATGGTGCAAAGCAAGCTTTGCACCGTTATTTAGCCCCTCCTTCCACCCATGTGTCATTTTAGCACAGGGTATGAATATGGGGCTATGGGGTTAGCACCATTTGTTAGACAGGAACGCCTACCTTGCACCTCATTGATGCAAGGTAAGTTCATGCATTTAACAAATGGAGCAAACTCCAATAATTTGACGCTAGATGAGTCTAATGTCAAAATATAAATATGGAGTTAGTTTTGTGCCGAATTTGTATAAAAAATGACGCAAATTCGGCGCAAATGGAGTATAAAGGTGCCCCCAGGTAACCCTTCATGAGTCCAAATTTTACTCGTCTCTGAAAGGTTTCTTTAATTGATAATGCTATTTCAAAGGCTATTTAGAATATAATGGGGGTCATTACAACCCTGGCGGACGGTGTTAAAGCGGCGGTAAGACCGCCAACAGGCTGGCGGTCTTTTTTTGAGTATTATGACCATGGCGGTTATCGCCATGGTCATCCACCGCTTCTCCGTTCCGCCCCCCAGGGCGGAGACGACCGCTTGGCTGGAGACCTGGGTCTCCAGCCCGGCGGCCGTGACAATACCGCCACCGGTATTTCGACCCGGCTTACCGCCGTGGATTTCCAGCGGTAGGAACCGCCATGAAATCCATGGCGGTAAGCACTATCAGTGCCAGGGAATTCCTTCCCTGGCACTGATAGGGGTCTCCCCCACCCCCAACCCGACTCCCTCCCCTACACCCCCCACCACCCCTGCCACCCCCCAAAGGTGTCAGGACCCCCCTCCCCACCCCGACCCCTGACATTACCTTACACATACACACCCGACACGCACGCAGGCACCACCAACACACATACACGCACACACCCCGACATACATGCCAACATCCATACACACAGACACGCACACCCACATTCAAACATACACGCACACACCCATACAGACATACCTACAGACATACACGCACTCATTCCCAAACACACACCACCACCGCAAGCATACACTCACTCACACACCCCCTCTACATACACACACGCACACCCCCATGCACGCACACAACACACAACACCCCCCCACCCCGCTCCCTTCACGGACGATCGACTTACCTGTTCTGTCTATCCTCCGGGAGGGGACGGCAGCCATGGGGGCAGCTCCGCCGACACCACACCGCCAACAGAACACCGCCACGCCGAATCACAGGTCGTGATTCGCTGGGCGGTGTTCTGTTGGCGTGGCGTGGAGGTGGAGCAACCTCCACTTCCCCGCAGCCCGTCAGTATGGCTGTTGGCGGCTCCCCGTCGGAAAAACGAAGTTGTAATGACCCCCAATGTTTGGACACATTTCCTCATCTATTCTTGAGGACAACACCGCTCCCAATTCTTTGCAGGTGTTTTATCTCATCTTGTAAAATTTTAAAAGATAGCGCCTATAAAACCATGTATATTTTTTTAAAAGATTATTGTTGGAAATTGGATTGCATGACTGGGGTGTGAGACCTGGTCAAGCAGCTACCACAATCCTAGTCAGGGCAAGGCACTAGCAACCCCACTAAATTCACCTGTGCTCAACAGCCTGGTTGCTTAGCACAGAGCATTCGGACTTAACAGAGAGGTAATGTGTAAAGTATTTGTGATACACTGCAAACAGTAAAGCAGTGAAAACACTACACAAAAGATCACATTTTAGGTTAGACAAATAGAGTGTATTTTATTTGATAAATAAAACAAGACTAAAAAAGACCAAATCCAACCAGTATAACCAAAGTTATGAATTTGTAATAAAGTTAAAAATAGCACCTAACAGTAGCGGCTCACCAGGGTTACATAGGATGGGTTGGGGCGGGGTGGCATGCGCGATGGTTGGGAGGGCAGGGCGGTAAAGACATTTTAATTAATTAAAAATAAAAATAAAATAAACTTACCTCTGCGTCGCTTCTCGCCGCACCCCTCCTCTCTTACGTCCTGCAGGCAGGAACAGACTCAGAGCAGTGTCAGGATTGGCTGGGAACACCCAGCCAGGGTGCTCCCAGGCAGACTGGGAGCCTGTGCAGGCCCTGTCCAGCCCAGCAACTGTGCCTTCTGCACATGTATGTTTGGCCAGCCTGCGATGGCCGGCCAAACATACATGCGCAGTGAGGGGAGTGCACAGTGCCCTAATGTATTTTCAACCATTGTAAGCTGTCTACTAAAATGGTTTTGTGCTGTAACGAAAATCTGAGTACAAATTGAGTGTTTTTAAACTGCTTTGTACTTTATACTAAAGTGTTGCTAAAGTGTAACTTTTGATTGGCAGAAGGTACAATGTCAAAGAAGCGTGCTTTTAAATTAATTTCTGTCTTTTTTTTTTTTTACTTTGCATATGTCTTTTATATACTTATGAGCTGTGCACATTGCGCTGCTTTGAACTGCCCTGCTAGGATGGTCAATGTCTATGCAGCCCCAGCTAGCAGTTTACAGAACTTTCCACCTTCATTTTGTAAGTCCCGCACAGGGATGAATAGGTGATAAGAAGAAAAGGAGGAGGCTGATCGACCAGTACAGCTGATGGACTAAGGGGCATATTTATACTCTGTTTGCGCCGCAATCGGCGCAAACCCTGCCCCATATTTATACTTTGACGTCCGACCCCGTGGGCGTCAGAATACCACCATGTGCGTAATTCTTTGGAAGGGGGAACCAGCCTTGTGTTAATTATATGCAAGGTAGGCGTTCCCTTCCAAAAAATGAATTTAAGGCCTGTGCTCCTTATTTATACTCTGGCGTCATTTTGACGCACAGGAGGGGGTGGGTCTTTAGTGAGCGATTGTTGAGTCAGTGGGATCTGACGATGTCCGCAAGAGGGGGTCATATAGATGTTCAATAGAGTGGGGCTGAGGGATGATCCTTGGGGCTCACCGGACATGATGTCCTTGGGAGGGGAGGTGAAAGAGGTAGGTGGATGCTCTGGGTTAATTCTGAGAGAAATGAGATGATCCTCTTGAGGGCGTGTTGTTAAATGCCGATGTTGTGGAGTCTGTCGATGAGGATGTGGTGGGCGACAGAGTTGAATGCTGCAGACAAGTCAAGGGGAATCAAAGCCACTGTTTCTCCTTGGTCAGGAGGGTTCTGATGTAATCTATTGTGATGATAAACAAGGTCTCAGTGCTAGGGTTGGGCTGGAAACCTGATTGTGATGCGTTGAGTAGGTGGTTTCATTCTAGGTAGTCGGTGAGCTTTTGGTTGATGGCCTTCTCAAGTACTTTGGCTGGGTATGGGAGCAGGGAGATCAGCCGGTAGTTCTTGAGGTTGCTGGGGTCGGTGAGGGCTTCTTTAGGAGAGTTCTGATGTCTGCGTGCTTCCATCCAACTGGGAAGGATGCTGTGGAGATGGAAGCATTGAAGAGGTTGGTGAGTTCACCACTGATTATGCTGGATCTGAGGTTGAAGAGATGGTGGGGGCAAGGATCGGTAGGTGCCCCAGGGAGGATGGAGGACAGGATGGTAGCAGTGGTCTGGACATCAAGTGGGGAGCAGGTGGTTATGACTGGGCTGGGGTTCGCTTCTTGGATGAGGTTGTCAAGGACGTGCAAGGTGGGTTGGGGGTCAAAGTTGTAGATGTTGGCAATCTTGCTGTGGAAGTAGTTGGATAGTGAGTCACAGAGTTGTTGGGAGGAGTGTACTGTGTTTTCTGTGACAGTGGGGTTGGAACAAAACATTTATTGAGTTACTTGGTGTGGTTGGCTAAGGTGTCAATGCAGTCCTTGATGGTTGCTCTGTGGACCTCCTTGCCGGTGGTAGTCATTGACAGGTGTTTTTTGTGTGCAGCTTTGTCGGGGGGTCCTTGGAGATGCACCATCGCTTCTCGAATAGAAGCCAGTTGCGTTTGGTAGTTCTGAGCTTTGGGTTGTACCAGTTGGCTTGTCTTGACATTATTTTGGATTTTGCCGGTTTCAGAGGGGTGTCTTTGTCACTGCATTTGCTGATCTAGGTGGAGAAGTTGTGGACGGCCTGGCCTGGTCGAGGTTTGCTGAGGTGTCGGGTGTTGTGGTGCTGAGAGTCTCCATCCATTGGCTCTCAGTTACCTTTCCTCAGCTGCAGTGGATGGCGCTTTGGTGCTTGGTGAAGGTGTGCTGGGTCTTAGAAATGGTAAAATGGGTGATTGTGTTGTTGGTCCAGGAAAGGTCCATGGTTTGGGTGAATTTGATTCTGTCATTGGCGGAGAAGATGGTGTCTAGGTGTGTCCGGCTCTGTGGGTGGGTTTGGTGACTAGTTGGGTGAGTTCGATTTTGTTGAGGTTCTTCAATAAGGATGTGGAGTTGGCATCCTTGGGGTCCTCGATGTGGAAGTTGAAGTCGCCGAGCAACACGTAGTGGAGTGAGTCGATGGAGAGGGGGGACGATGATGTTGCTGATGCCTTCCCAGAATGCTAGCCGGGGGCTTCATGGTCTGTATGCAAGGGAACCTCTTATGATTGTCTTGACGTCAATGTGTAGTATGAAGTTAAGGTGCTCAACGAAAGGCATTGTGTCATCGTTAGTGCCATAGTATTGGATGGTTTCCTTTAATATTAAGGCAATTCCTCTGCCTGCTTGTTGGGGTGGTCCTAGCGTATCACCCTATCATTCTGTATCCATCAGGGGTGGCGGTGGCGATGTCAGGGTTGGAGGTGGGGTTGAGCCATGTTTCAGTGATGAAGGGGATGTCTGGGGTGAGGGTGGTGATGGTGTCCCAGATTTCCATGGCATGTTTGCTGAGGGAGCAGGCGTTGAGTAGAATGCAGTGTAGTGGGTGTGGGTTGATGGTGGTCTCCTGGGAGGTAGTGGTGTTGGATCCTGTGTGGGTAGGCGGTCCTGTGAGGCAGGAGAAGAGGCAGTGGTAGAAGGCAAAAGGTCTTTCAGTGGAGTGCAGGGAGGATGTGCAGTAGCGGGATTCTTGGCATCCGATGTTGCGGTCTTAAGCTCGCCTGCAAAGTAACAGCAGATGGTGGGGGATCAGGAGTCCTGGCGATGGGTGCAGTCCAGGCGCAGACAGGCTTAGATGAGCTTTCCTTTGGCATGCCGGCGGTGTGCTTGTGCTGCGGTCTTTAATAAACAAACCTCAGGGAGAGGGGCTGGGGAGGCCACAGCTGGGCAGAGTGGGAACAGGGCAGAGCGGGAGGTGCAAAGAGGAGGGCGCGAAGAGAACGGTGAGAAGTCTGGTGGCAGGAAGTCGGGGGGTTGGGGCTGCTGGCTTTTGGCTCTGGCTCAGGTTTCTAGGACAGGAGCAGCTTGAGGGCCGTGTTGACAGCAGGAAGAGCAGGAGGCCTGTTACATGGGTGGAATGCAGATTTTGACGCAAACCCAGATTTAGTAAAGTCTGGAAGCCTACTTTTACGGCAAAATCGTGTTCCTACTTAAGGCTGCCATTACAAGGAGAAATATTTATTTTTCTCCTTGTCACTTTCTACAAAGAGGAATGCGCCTGAAAGATCAGTTTTTGTGCAGAAGGATGTACCTTCCTCCAAACAACTATTCTAATCACAATGCACCCTGGTGGCATGGAGCCTGCTTTGGAGCTAGGCTGCCAAAAATGCACCAGCGCAAGGAGAGAGCAGAAGTGCTACTTTTGTAAAGATACCACAGTCCTTCTCTCTCCGTTTTCATGCAACTCAGCCGAGCAAGTTCCCTTGCTGCATTGTGTTATGTGAAAATTTAGTAAATCCAGGCCCTGTTCTACTCCTGAAATTCATGAGTAAGCCAATCCTAGTCATACTCCATTCTTTGGGAATCAGGCCAACAGACTCAGGATGTATCATTTGCACTCGCAGATGGCACTTTTTGCTTACTGAAATGAACACTAGATTCGAAGAAGGTTTTTTTAATTAAGGCTGGGTTTTGTCAACTAAATAATTCCAATGGTGTTGTTTTAGGTCTGCATCATAGACCACAATCTATTTTTATCCCTGTTATTTGCTTCTCTTTCTCACCCAAGCCATGTTAATACAACGGCAAATACATAATGAAAAACACTCTTCCAATCTAAGCTTCCCAAAGGCCCCCACAACCACCTTTCAAAGATTTCCAACTCACAACCATTGCACAAGTTGAATGTATTTGTTCATAAAGGTTCACTAAGGAATTCAATTTTGTCACTTCATTAGTATACAACGAATCTCCACATGAAAATGACAATTCAAATAGAGTGCTAATTTGAACACAGTTTCTTTAGTCAACACCCCCTCTCCAGAGTTGATATGGGGTAATTTATTCTGTAATTGTTAAACGTTTTTGAGTGATCTAAGGACAAGTTGATTGCAACACAACTGTATCATAGAACTGCTCTAATTCTCTGATTAAATAGGTGGTTTTGTAGGTTTTTCCATACTTTAATATTTGCTTCTGCAGAATTCCGGTGTTCAGATGGTGTCTTCCGCCCCACAGGTGTGGTACTGCGACTCTTAGGTGTGCTGCGCCCCAATCTCTCCTCCTTTCTTGATGGTGAGGTCCCTCTCAATATTGCCTGAGAAAGCTAAAATAAAAGGATATGTTGGAGTTAGAGAGTGGAAGCTTAAGGGTTGTTGGCGCCACAGGAAAGGAATATTTTGAGGCATTCTATTTGGTACAACCTTAAATGTATCACACATTTCCAGCTAAGCCAGGCCCTCATGGTGTCAAGCAATGTGAATTATACACTAAACCTTCATAAACGAGGGCATGAAAAAACAGCTAAAAGCTCAAGCTGCCTGATGTCTGCCAGTCAAACAGTACCAGAAAAGAGGCTTGAGCAAGCACTGATCAAGCTATTTCTTTTGAAACTCAGATCCACATTTTTTGGGCTTGGAAATATTTTACATAATAATTAGGCCCATATTTATACTTTTTGACGCAAAACTGCGCCAGTGCAGGTTTTCGTCAAAACGTTTAAAGCCGGCTACCGCCATTCCAACGTGCCAGCTGGGCGTCATATTTAAGGCATGACGGTAGCCGGTGCTGCGGCCTTGTTAATGTCAAAATAAATTACTCTAACCGGGCAGCAGAGGCGTAGGGAACACTGGGGGTTGTGCGTCAAAGAATGGTGCAAGTCAGGCTAGAGTAAAAAAAAAATGAGACTAACCTGACTAGAGTCATTTTTTGACACATAACCCCCATGGAAATGACTCCTGTCTTAGCAAAGACAGGTGTCATGCCCTCCTGCCCAAAGGGCATGCCCAGGGGACTTCTGTCCCCTGGGCATGGCCATTGGGCAAAGTGGCATGTATGCCACCTTAAAAAAAAAAACAATTACTTACCTCTACTTACCATTGATGGGTCCCCCCATCCATGGGTGTCCTCCAGGGGTGGGCAGGAGTGGCAGGGGGCATCCCTGGGGGCATGGAAGGGCACCTGCGGACTGCTTCCATGGTTGGAGAGCATGGAAATGAGCCCACAGGTCCCTTAACGCCTGCCCTGTCCCAGGCATTAAAAAACGGCGCAAATCAGGCTAGGTGCCATTTTTTAAGGCCAGCCTTCTCCTGTGCGTCCAAATGATGCAGGAAGATAAATAAGGCCCGCATGCCTTAGAGTCATTTTTTGCACGGGAACGCCTACCTTGCATGTCATTAGCTCAAGGTAGGTTTTCACGTGCAGAAAATGACTCAAACTTCATAACTTCGGCGCTGGACGGGTCTAGTGCCAAAGTATAAATATGGAGTTAAGTTTGCGGCTAATTTGCATTACAAACAATGATGCAAATCTGGCGCAAACGGAGTATAAATATGGGCTTTAGTGTCTAACTAGCCTGTTTCTTCTATTGCAAAAAACTATGCAAGGGTGACTTGGTGGATATTTAGTGACCTAGTGAATAATATAAAAATACAACATAAATACATAGCACTTGAAAATCTACCTTTAGTTGCCAGATCTCCCTAATCACAAACAAATGCCCCAATACAACTGACATACTCGCTGCAACAGGGAAAATCAAAGCACTCTGCAAAGAATTTTGATAATCCCAATCGGTAACAACCCACAATTTTGTCCTTAATTCTCTTGTCCTTTCTTAGCTCTCATTCTTGTCTCTTTATTTAGACATCTCTACCTAGAGAGTGACCTCTGGCCCTGCTGAGAAAAAGACAGGGGAAGAGAATGCAACAGCTACATAAGTAACACAGAGGGGTATACTTGGAGATAGAGAGAAGGTAGAGAGATATGTGAGGTAAATAGACAAAGGTGAAGTAACCAGAAAGAAAGTCAGAGAGAGGCAGGTAGAGTGGTGAGTAAGATTTTAGAACCAGATACGGAGATAGAGAGAGACAGAGAAATGGAGATGGCGAAAGATGGATGCCAAAGGGAGAGGGTTGGGGTACACCCAGAGGTGAGTCAGAAGTAGAAGTGGACAGGTAAATAGATGTTGTAGTGAGAGAAGAATGGGCACATTCAACCAGAAAACGAGCACTGAAGTAGAGAGAGAGGCAAAATGAGAAGTAAGGTACAGAAAGACAAGTCAGGTAACGAGAATAGGGAGAAAAGTGAGAAAGATAGAGAGGTAGGGCAATGACTGAAACAGAGATGACGTGTTAACAAAAAAGAGGTGAAAAGAGGTGAAATAGGAAGAAGTGTGGCACAGAAAAAGGGTGTGGTTGATACAGTAGTAGAGAGAGGATGAGGTAAAGAGAGTGGTGCAATAAATAGAGACAGGGAGATTGGAGTATCAAGAAAGGTGAGGTAGGGAGGGTGAGATTATACAGAGGAGAAGAGTGAGCAGATAAAGAGGGGAGGTAGTGAAAGGGAAAAATAGATAGAGGTAGAAGAAATGAGGTGGAGGAAAAGGAGTGAGGAAATAAGATTGGTTGAAGTACAGAGGCAAGGAAGAGAGAACAAAAGTAGAAAGAGAGACAGGGCAGGTAGAGAGGTGAGGTAGTGAATGATTGGTAAGGTAAGTTGAGAGATTGGTAACAATGAAAGAGGTGGGATAGACAGAAAGGAGTTGTAAGAGAGATGTGGGTAACGAGAATAATGAAGTACAGATAGCGGTGAAGTAGAGAGTGGTGAAGTAGCAAGCAAGAGAGGTGATACAAAAGGAGAGAGATGTAGAAAAGTGAGGTAAAGAAAGATGATGAGGAGAGAGAAGTAAAGTTGATAAAGGGGCATACAGGGACCTGAGATTGATATAGGGGTATTTGGTATAGAGAGAGATGAAAGAGATGGAGACCTAAGCACAAAGAGGGGTAGAGAGAGAGAGAGATGAGGTTGTGAGATACAGGTAGATATTGGTGGTCAGAGAATGGTGAGGTAGAGACAGTAAAACTAGAGTAATGGGGTTAAGTTCAAGAGAGATGGATAGATGTATGGAGTGAGGTAACGTGTTAGGCATGATGTACAAGAGATATTGTGTGAAATAAAAGAGGTATGAGGCAGTCATGCATGGGAGGCAGAGAAAGTGAGGTAAAGGGTGACAGAAGAGGAAACATGGAGACATAGGACTAGATAGAGAAGTGAGGTTGAGAGAGGAGTTGGGATTTAGTGATTGTTGAGGTCCACAGAAATTAGATAAAACAAGATACAGAGGTGGAGAGAGATATGAAATAGATGAGGGTAGTATTGAATGAGAGGGGAGGGGTAGAGAAAGAGGCAAGGTAGAAAGAGGGTCGTAAGAGTAAGAGGGAGTTAGAAGGAGAAAAAACTGAGAGGTAAGAAGGATGAGCAGGGTGGGGAGAGAGAGAAAGAGATGGTTGGGTGAGAGACAAGTGAAGTAGAGACAAGGTCAGATAGAGAAGGTAGAGAGATGTGAGATAGCGATAGGTGGAGAGAGAGAGAGAGAGAGAGAGAGAGAGAGAGAGAGAGAGTGTTAGATGTGGATGTAGACAGCAAGATGTTGAGAAAAAGAGAAAAGATATGAAAGATAGAGAGAGAGTCTTCTAAATGTCCCAGTTACTATACCAGAGGACCCCTTTGAAGTTGGGGGACCTGAGTAATTGTCCATTTTGCCCATGCCTTAAAATGTCTCTAATGCTAGAGTGTTGCAAATGAGATTACATTTGTGACTAAATATTTATTATTCTTAATTCCACATCCACTAACTGAGACTATTTTTGTGATGCAGTGATAAAGGTGAAATAGTGGATGCAATATGTTTTTAGGTTGATGGACAGTTTGACTATGATATAGCTGAAGAACACCACTTGATGAAGATGGGTGGGAAGGTGAAAAGATCTTCCTGACATCAGTGACAAATGACATGGCTTTATGCAATCTTGAAAAGAATCTACAATGCGGTTATAGTTGCTAAAGAACTAATTTGGGGGCATATTACTAAACCATCACACAATGCAGAGCAGCTGTCAGAGTTGCTATGCCATGTTGCGTGAAGGGAAGACAGCTGAATGGCACCATCTCTACTAAGGTATGGTGCTCTTCAACTCTCTACCTACACAGTGCAAGCATATTTGCACCATGCTGTAAGGATGCTTGCATTACAAAGAAGATTGTTTTTGAGCAGGAAGGGACGCTATTTTGCAAAAAAACAATTCTAAGAGGACATGGCCATTTAAATACAATAATAAGGTAAAAGGTAAAACACAACACACAATAAAAATCTCCCACTATTTTATACAAATCGTACATATTTTGATCTTTAAAATGACACCAAAACAACAAAAATCAAATATAGGAAACCGGAGTTATACATTTTTAAAGATTAAAATAAAAAAAATTGCTTTCTAGTGCTTAGAAATCCATAGCACCAAATGGGAAAATCTGTTTGAGTGTCACCAGGACCAAGTCAAAGTTTGGGGCTGACTGCCATTGAGCCCTGCTCGGAGAGGCAGGAGCCCTCGGTAAAAACTTTACCTTCGCACTTACAAACTTTTCTGGAGCTTTTCCCTCTTGACATTGTGTGGTCCCCCTCAGCAAGCCGATTTCGATGTAGTGTCGTCGGCCTGCTGTTACACAGGACCCTGGTCAAATCCTGGAAGCCTGGAGCTCCAGAGCTTTCACCAGCACTAACCTTAAGTCCTGGCTGGGTCTCGGTTGAAGGTAGTCGGCTTGACTCACGACGGGGAGTCCGTCCAATTATGGAGATTTTTCCAAAAGTTGCTCCAAACTTCTCCAACAGTCTTCAAACTTCCAGATGTCCTTCCAAAAGTTCTCCTTTGGGTCTCAAAGTGTCTAAAACATAAGTCCAAAGGTCCAGAAACCCTGAGCTGGTCCTTGGATGTTTGGGAATTCAATTCCCACAATTCACCTGGCAAAATCCTTGCAAGTTCACTGGACACACTGCAAGCTGAGGACGTTTGTGGAAGCTAGTGCAGGGAAGCTATTTTTACCTGTTACTTTCAGAGAGCCCACTCCTTAGGCCCTCATTATGAACAGGGCAGGATTTCCCGCCGTGTTCAGGCTGGCGGTCTAAACACAGACCACCAGCCTGTTGAGGACCCCGCCGGCCCAATAAAGAACATTCCGCTGAGCCGGCAGACAGAAACAGTGTTTGCGACAGCCGGCCTAGCGGAATGCTGGGACTGGACACTGCCGACAGCTCCACATGGAGCCGTCATCAATGTTGCAGTGCGGCGGGTGCAGCAGCACCCGTCGCGCATGTCACTGCCCGTAAATTGGGCAGTGACATGCCAAGTGCATGGGCAATGCAGGAGCCCCCATTTCACCAGCCTTTTCCTGGCGGGGGACACCACTAGGGAAAGGCTGGTGGACACAGGTTCTTTATCTGGCAGGCAGCGCTGCCGTGTCGGATAAGGAACTCCGCCATCGTCAGGCTGTCTGGCGGCATTAGCCTGGCGGTGGCGGAGTTCTGCCTGTGGCGGTCATGCCATGAACATTATATGGCGGTCCGGACCACCATGCCGGTGGCGGTAATTTCCGCCGCCGCCGGCATGGCGGTCTGGACCGCCAAGTTCATAATGACCTCCTTAGTCTTTTTAAGAGCAAAGAAAAGTTGTTTGTGCTGTTGCTCCAGTGTGAAACAGGAGCAATACTTCAGTATGCAGGCCTCTGGGTTGCAGACCAGGGTTCCAACAGGGCAGTCCTTCTTCTTCTTGTGGTTTCAGGATGCAGATCTGAATTGCAAATACACATCAGCCTCTTTTATTCAATCATCTTGGGGGACAGTCTGCAAGGTGCCAACCAGAAGCATGACAACTTCCTCCAAAGAGTAGCATCTTCTTGTCCCATAAAACACTGCACTTTCCAGGATGGATGATTGTCTTCCAGAGGAGCAAGACCTGGCTAAACCAACCCATTAGTGTAGCTCATTTACATTAACTTCCCCTCTGGACATTTGGAAATTCCTCTCCTACGCCCACTATCTATCTGTGGGATACAGGGTGATAGGGCAGGCCTGGCTGCATTACTTTCTGACTAGCTTCTTTTTAGAACCTCAGCTTGATTTACTCAGGTCCCTTCCTGGCCTGGCCTCAGCAGCTACCTACCTCCCCCATACATAATCTCTGCTCCAGTGAGATAACTTCACCTGATCAAGCAGCCTGGCTAATCCTGTTAGGGCTTACCAATCAGGAGATACCACTACTAGCCTGGAATTTGGCTTATAGAAAAGAAAGTCTTATAACGTATTTTGTGTATTAGTTATGATAAATTCAACAATGGCAAGTTGGTAGATTTATCATTACCATTCATTTGAGTCCTTTCATGACAGAGTTAGCTCCTTCCTAGCAATACTTATGCTTATGAAAGATATTTCTACTTTAGCCTATGAAGCTAACTTTCTACAGTGAGGAAAATCTAAAGATGCAGTTTTTCCCTCACCAGGGCATATAAAAAATATTTTCTAATGTCTCTGCTTATAGTTACATGGAACCCCACTCCTGGGGCATCTAGGTGACACCATGGGGGTGACATATGTATAAATAAGTTAGTCTATCACTAGGGAAGTACCTTAAATCCCAAAGTCGAATTTGCACACATTTTACCTTTTTAAAGACACTCTGCAAGGAAGGGCTGCCTTTTAAAATGAAAGCAGGCAACACAGTAGTGCACACTCCAGTGCAGGACATCTACTGGGCCTCTAAATATCCCTGCCCTAATATATACCAGGGACTTATGGGTAGTTTATATCCTCCCTAGGGAATTATACGTTTGATCATTGACAATTGTAATTGGGATACTTTACCATATACCATTTATTCAGAGCACTGGCCTTGGGACTGTTTAACAGAGCCCAGGGCATAGTCAGGGTCAGTTAACACCAGTATCAGTCAGGAAACATTGGGGTGAACATGCTAAAAGGGATGACTTTCTCACATGGTCCCCTCCCAAACGAAAGGTGATGGGTAGTTACCATACACCCTGGTAGTCCTCATCAGCTATGTGGAAGAACCTGGAAAGTCCATCTGCATTAGCATGGGCCACACCTGGTCTGTGTTCCACTGTGAAGTCCATCCACTAAAGGGAACTGGAACACCTCGACAATTTGGGATTACCCCCCCCCCCTCATCTGCATGAGCCACCTGAGAGGTCTGTGGTCAGTTTGAACATGAAAGTGAGTACCAAACAGGTATGGTCTCAGCTTTTTCGGAAACCAAACCACAGCAAAGGCTTCCCTCTCAATGACACTCCACCTCTTATCTTTGGGGAGCAGTCGCCTGCTGATGAAGGCAACTGGCTCATCAAGCCCCACTTCATTTACCTGTGCCAACACTGCCCCAATCCCATGCTCTGAAACATCTGTCTAAACCACAAATTTCCTTTTGTAATCAGGGACAAGCACCACTGGTGCTGAACACATAGCGTTTTTCAGAGTGTCAAAGGCCTTCTGACACTCTGGAGTCCATATGACTCTCTTTGGCATATTTTCAGAAGTGAGTACTGCCAGAGGAGCCACAATGGTCCCAAAATTCTGAAAAAATATTCTATAATATCCGGTCAAACCAAGGAAGGTCCTGACTTGTATCTGGGTGGTAGGAGCAGTCCAATCAAATATGGTTTAGATTTTAGCCTGGAGGGTTTTTACATGGCCTCTGCCTACATGATGTCCCAGGTACACAACTGAACTGTGCCCTATTTGAGACTCACTGGCCTTAATAGTCACGCCTCCCTGCTGCAGGGCCTGAAGCACTTCCTTCAGGTGGTTTAAATGATCCTCCAAGTTACACAGCTATATAATCCAGATAAGATGCACTGAACTGCTCCAGCCCAGACAGGATCCTGCTCACCAACCTTTGGAAGGTGGCAAGGGCATTCTTTAAGCCAAAGGGCATTGCTTTGAACTGGTAATGTTCCTCTGGTATGGTGAATGCTGACTTCTCCTTTGCTAATTCATTAAGGGCAATCCGGCAGCAGCCTGAAGTCAAATTTGAGGTACTCAGGCCATGATTTATAATTTTTGGTGCGAAACTGCACTAACGCAGTTTTGCACCAAAAGGTTTAGGACCAGCTTAAACCATTTCTGTGCACCAGCCGGGCACCATATCTATGGAATGGTGCAAGCCGGTGCAGCACAAAAGTTATGGCGTTTGAGTCATTTTGTGGACGTGAAAACCTACCTTGGGCTAATGACATGCAAGGTAGGCGTTCCCATGCAAAAAATGACTCTAAGGCATGTGCGTCTTATTTATCCTCCGGTGTCAAAATGAGGCACAGGAGGAGGCGGGCCTTAAAACAAGGCACCCAGCCGGATTTGCGCCATTTTTTAACACCTGGGTCAGGGCAGGCGTTAAGGGACCGGTGGGCTCATTTCCGTGGTCGGAGACCATGGAAGCAGTCCACAGGTGCCCTTGCCTGCACCCAGGGACACCCCCTGCCACCCTCGCCCACCCCTGGAGGACACCGATGGATGGGGGACCCATCCATGGTGAGTGCAGGTAAGTATAATCTTTTTTTTTAAGTGGCATTGGGGGCCTAACTTGGGCCCCCCTACATGCCACTGTGCCCAATGGCCATGCCCAAGGGGGCTTGACTCCTGTGTTTGCTAAGACAGGAGTCATTTCCATGGGGGTTGTCCATCAAAAAATGTCACAAGTCAGGTTAGAGCCAATATTTTTTACTCTAACCTGACTTGCACCATTCTTTGGTGCACAACCCCCAGTCTTCCCTTCACCTCCACTGCCCTGTTACCGTCATTTATTTTGACGCTAACCAGGCCGCAGCGCCGGCTAACGTCATTCCGTAAATAAGGGGCCTGGCTGGTGCGTTGGAATGGCGTTAGCCAACTGTAAACTTTTTGACGCAAACCTGCCCTGGTGCTGATTTGCATCAAAAAGTATAAATATGGTCCAAAGTGTGCCCCACTCTGGAGGGTCTTTGCAAGCAGGCAGCTGGTGACAACTCTGGATCTCACCTGATATACTGGAAGAATGATCTCCGGTATAGTGAGCCCAAGGTTGCTGAGCCTGGGGCAGCCCATGTGCTGGTGGTACCCCAGTGTTTCAGAGCCTATCTAATGGGTCTGGCTCATGATGCACCACTGGCAGGTCCTTTGGGGCATTAAAATACCCTTGAGAGGCTTATCACCTACTTTTATGGGCCCCAAATGAGGAAGGCCTCAGATGCATTCTGCAGGACCTGCTAAATCTGCCAGGCAAGTGGCAAATCTGGGAAGAGTTGCAAGACTCCTCTTCAACCGTTCCCTGTCATGAGCTCCCCTTTTGAGTATGTGGGCATTTACATTGTGAGGCCTCTGGATCCCAAGTCAGCTATTGGCAACCGGTTTATCCTGGTCTTGGTGGACCATGCCACCCGGTATCCGGAAGCTATCCCTCAGAGGACAGTGACTGCACCCACAGTGGCCTCCGCACTTGTGGGGATCTTTACCCATGTGGCCTTCCTCTAGGAGGTGGTATCTGACTGGGGTACCAATTTCATGTTGTTATACATGAAGGCCTTGGGGAAGGCGTGTGGTGTTACCTACGAGTTCACCAAGCCTTACCACCCCCAAAAGAATGGGTTGGTTGAAAGGTTCAACCATACCCTGAAAGGCATGATTATGGGTCTCTCAGAACCCATGAGGCATAAGTGGGACATCCTGCTACCTTGACTCTTGTTTGCCTACAGGGAGGTACAGCAGAAGGGGGTTGGCTTCAACCCCTCTGAACTTCTTATGGCTACCCTGTGAGAGGGCCTCTCACTTTGGTGAAGGAGGGCTGGGTGCAAGCTCCAAAGAAGCCACCCCAGGATGTATTCAGTTACATGCTAGCCTTTCGGAACCAGACAGCCTGCTTATGGAAACTCGCCAAAGAAAATATTGAGGGCAGCCAGGAGGACACGAAATGTTGGTACAACCAGAATACTACTCTTGTTGAGTTTCAGCTTGGCCTGAAGGTATGAGTGATATCCCCGGTAGAGCCCTGTGCTCTCCAAGACTGCTAGACTGGGCCATTGGAGTTGAAGGAGCGCAAGAATAATGCCACCTAACTGATGGACATGCAGGCTCCTAGGAACCCTATGAGAGTCCTGCACATAAACCAACTCAAGCCACATTCTAACAGGTCTGAGGTAACCATGCTCTTGGTCATGGATGATGGGGTGGAAGAGGAGAATGAGCCTCTACCCGACCTCCTGTCTGCCAAAGAGCTGGATGGGTCAGTAGAAGGTGTGAACCTCTCCGCTACTCTGACCCTAGAACAGCAGAGGGACTGTGGCCAGTTGCTGAGACCGTTTGCCTATGTGTTCTCACTCACTCCTGGGATCACCCAATGGTGTACCCATGACATTGACACTGGGGACAGCATACCTGTTAAGCACAAGTCCTACAGGGTAACTGATAGAGGGAGAAACAGCATCAAGGAGGAAGTCTCAAGATGCTGGAGTTAGGAGTGGTTGAGCACTCCAAAAGTCCTTGGTCCAGCCCAGTGGTTCTGGTCCCCAAGGCTGCTCCACCCGGTTTCACACCTTAACTAAGGTTCTGTGTTGACTACCGGGGCTCAACGCTGTCACTAAGATTGACACACACCTCATTCCCCAAGCTGATGACATCATTGACCGGCTGGGAGCTGCCAAGTTCCTCAGCATGTTTGACAAAGAGTTTGTGGTGCAGACAGATGCTTCAGAGCATAGTGTGAGAGCTGTGCTCTTGCAGCTAAACAAAGAAAGCCTAGATCAACTGGTAGCTTTCATTTGTAGGAGGTTACTTTACTGGGAACACAGGTGGAGCGTAATAGAAAGGGAAGCTTTTGCTGTGGTCTGGGCACAGAAGAAGCTAAGACCCTACTTGTTTAGGACTCACTTCCAGGTTCAGTCATACCAGAGGCCCCTCAGATGATTAATGCAGATGAGGGGTGAAAATCCTAAACTGTTGAGGTGGTCCATCTCCCTACAAGAGGTGGACTCTACGGTGGAACACCACCATGGCACAGAACATGCCAATGCTGATGGTCTGTCCAGGTTCTTCTGCTTTAGTGATGAGAACGTCTGTGAGTTTGGGTAGTTCTCCCCAGTTTCAGCTGGGTGGGACACGTGTTAAACCTGTCAGCTCTTGGCGAGGTTTCCTCTGTGTTTTTGGCTTCTGACCTCCTGTTTTGATCCTAACCTGAGCTTCATTTTTGCTGACTTTAGGACTCTGGGAACATTACCACTGCTGACCAGTGCTAAAGTACAAGTGCTTTCTGCCTAAATGGTATTGGTGATTGGTTTATCCATGATTGGCATATTTGATTTACTAGTAAGTCCCTAGTAAAGTGCACTATGTGTGCCCAGGGCCTGTAGATCAAGTGCTACCAGTGGGCGTGCAGCACTCCTTGTGCCACCTACAGAAGTAGCTCTGTAAATATCTCTCAGACCTGCCACTTCAGCGTCTGTGTGTGCAATTTTGAACTGCCAGTTCAACATGGTAAGTGCATCCACTCGCCAGACTCAAACCTTCCATTTTGATACATGTAAGTCATCCCTAAGGTAGGCAACCCCATGGGTAAAGGGGCGGTGCATTTAAAAGGTAGGACTGGTGTGTTTTACATGTCTTGATAGTGAAATACTGCTAAATTCGGTTTCCATTATTGCAAGGCCTATCTCTCCCATAGGTTAACATGGATATTGCCTTGAAATACCTTTCAAGTGTAATTTCCCATTGGGAGCCGATAGAGATCTCGAGTTTGGGATCTCTGAACTCACAATTTAAAAATACACCTTTTGGTACAGTTGGTTTTTATATTGTAAGTTTGAAAATGCCACTTTTAGAAAGTGGGTATTTTCTTGCTTAACCACTGTGTGCCTCTGCCTGGCTGTGGAATACATATCTGAGTCGGGATAACAGTTGTGCTGGTTGTGAATTTACTTTAGAAAGTCACACAAAGGGAGTTGAGGTGTGCCCTGCATACCCTGATGGGTCTTCCGGGGCTAGAGTGGTGGGAGGAGCTGACACTTGCACCTGACTAGGGCTATGCCTGTGCTCACACAAAGCAGTCTCCAACTCCATGGAGTGCTTCTAGGGCCCGGATAGGAAAGGCTAGGTCTTGTGCAATTCAAAGACTTTCCTTTGAAGTTTGCCTACTTCAAAGGCAAAACTGAGTATAAGTATTGGGCCTCTGAGACCACAACCCCAGAACACTTCTAGACTGAGGACATTCTGCCAGGAAGAAGAGCTGGATGCTGTAGAAGGAACTGACACTCTTCTTGTTGCTTTGTTGTACTGGCCTGATGCTTGCTGCTTCTGTCCTGGGAGTGAAAGGACTGGGCATTGCTTTCTGTATCCTGCTTTCCAAGGTTCTCCAAGGGCTTGAACTGAGCTTGCCCCCTGTTAGAAGTCTCAAGGACATCAAAGACTTCATCTGCCAGTGCCTGGACTCTTCTGCTGACAGTCCTGACTTGCCAAGTTGTGCCAGATCCAGTCCATGGGTCCTTGAAGGAGAAAGTGGTGTCTTGAGGAAGAAAATCCACTCATCGGAATGCAGCGGCTGAAACTCCATGCATCGCTTTCATCAACATAATCGACCCAGCACCTGCCTTACAGCTGAAGAATCAATGCATCGTCTGCCTTACGGCAGAAGGATCAACACAGCGCCTGTAGTACAGACACAGCACCTGTTCCACCACAGCTCTATTATCACCGTGCATCTGAATTTTCTCCCTCATCGTCCCTGGGCATAGTTTTCGCATCTACTCCATACCACAGCAAGGAATCGAGGCTGCGTGACCAGAACCCGATGCATCACGTCTCCTACAGGAAGAGAACCAACACGTCACCTCCCCTGCCAGTAAGTAACCAATGCATCGCCTCTCCTGCGAAGAGAGAATCGAAGCATCACCTCCCCTGTCAGTATGGATCTAACGCATCACCTCCCCTGCGCATTAAGAAACTGATGCATCGTTTTCAGGTGCCTCTGTGCCCTACATCGTCTTTGTTTTTGATGCATCCCAGGAACTGCATGTTTAAAAGAGACAATAATATCTTTACTTGTGTATGTTAGACTTTTGTTGTTTTGGTCTTATTTTAGTCAAATAAATATTGGCTATTTTTGTAAACTGGTGTGGAGTTCTTTTGTAGTGTTTTCACTGTGTTACTGTATGTGTTCAAATACTTTACACATTGTTTCTGAGAAAAGCCTGACTGATTGTGCCAAGCTACCAAGGGGGAGAGCAGGGGTTAGCTTGGCTGTGTGACTCCCTCGCCTTGACTAGAGTGACGTCCCTACTTGGACAAGATACAAACCACCGCCAAATAGAGACCCCATTTTTAACAGCACCTGGCCCCTGGGGCACCTAGGGGAGACCTTGGGGGTGACATGTGTAAATATAAGGTATTGTGTCACATGGAAAGTACCTTAAATCCCAAAGGCGAACTTGCACACATTTTACTTTTAAAGACAGTCTGCAGGCAACACAGTAGTGCATATTCCAGCGCAGGAAATCTACTGGGCTTCTAAACGCCCCTGCCCTATTAAATACTAGGGGCTTATATGTAGTTTAAATCCCTTTGCCCAATTATCTACTAAGAACTTACAGGGTCTGTCATTGTCAATTGTAATTGTGACACTTTACCATATATCTTTAATTCAGAGCACTGGCCGTGGCCTCTTTAGCACAGACCAGGGGACAATCGGGGTCAGTTAAC
Organism: Pleurodeles waltl; assembly: GCF_031143425.1. Lineage (NCBI taxonomy): Eukaryota > Metazoa > Chordata > Amphibia > Caudata > Salamandridae > Pleurodeles > Pleurodeles waltl. Next base: position 652,910,068 of record NC_090444.1, on the reverse strand, counting down.
ACCAGTATCAGTTAGGAAGCATTGGGGTGATCATGCTAAGTGGGATTACTTCTCACAGTGCAATCCCAAGTTGACTACCTTTAGTAATTCTGGGATTCAGCGAAGGCTGGTGCATTGTATTACATTTCTTTACAAAGTCAGACAAGCCAGCATAAATAGCCCCTTGCGTGGTTATGTAAATCACACTTAAGGACTTAAAATGACTTATGTATTGCAAGGACAAAGTAAGTCCTTGATAAAGATGGGCTTTAATTTAACCTACTTACTACAATGGTGCTATCCAACTTTAAGCCTGGACTGGTACATCTGGCTGGGTTAGTGAGAATGTGGTTGAGTTTCCAAAGCTGCTTTTAGATATTTATTTTGGGTCACTACCCGGCGAGGGAGATGCGCAAATATTTCTAATACTGGGGGTTACACAGACCTCAAGGATTTAATTCGCAGAAGGTTCATTGAGAAAGGCATTAGATCTAGAGTCGGGTACTCTTCCGCCTATGCCTCTCACCACTAAATCGAAGGTTTGCGGTATTTAATAGCTAACTAGCTCTCCTAAACAGAAGGTTTAGAATGCTGGTATTTGAATTTGAATTATTTTGTTTAATGTATAATTTTTTGTGTTTTGTATATAGTTTTGAGATTCAAGTGGTACAAATTGCTGAGGCATGGCTCCTCACCTTCCACTGATGATTCATTTGAGGTCCACAGATGCGATAAAGGTTAAGAACCAATGCAGTAGAGAAGACGGCAGTAATATCAGAATTCCGTTTAATTTTTTAAGTCCAAATACAAGGTTCTCCTGGGGCCATATGTATGAAAACAGTTGCTTGCAAATCGCAAATAGCGATTTTTAAGAAATCGCTATTTCCGAGTCGCAATTGGTCATGTAACAAAATTGCGATTCGGAAATAGCGATTCCTTAAATATCGCTATTTGTGATTTGCGAGGCCCATTTATCGAATCCCAAATTGTGAGTCGAAAAACCAGGTTGCAACGGATAAAATCGAAAATTTTGCAATTTCTTATTTTTGATCTGCGAATGCCTTTCATGCATCGCAGACCACGTTTTTGCACTCACAAACGGCCGATTTTTGCGATTCGCAGCGTTTGCGAGTGCAAAAAAGTTTCATTCATCTGGCCCCTGGTGAGGTAGGGGGTCAACAGAAGCAAGGATCTTAAGAAACTGATTTCAGTGACTAGTTCAAATCGATGGCGATACGTCCCGAGAATTCGACCCCACGGGTAATAGATGAAGATGCCTTTTCTCTCTAAATTAAAGAATTGTACTTAGTGGCTGACTTCCAATCCTCATACAGCATCTTTCACGTGCTTACGGTTAAAATTAATACAAAAGTAATCGAAGATATTTAAACTTCCGAGAGACAACAGTCTTATGGTTGGAGGAGCTGTCGTCATTAAAATGACTTATGTTTTTAAAATATTCACAGACAGGTCTTTTACCAAGCAATATTAACAAAAATCTACTAATAATTGTACACACTAAAAGCTTTGTCAAAGACAGCAGCACAACATCATCACCAAAAAGCAGTATCGGAATTCTTAGTGATAATTCTCCAAATAAGCAACCTCCTCATTTAAATCTAAATAAATAACAACAGACCCTGACCAACGCTCAATAGAATAAGAAGCTTTATGGGCATTCACACAATGAGCTATTGCGCACTGGAGTGGTTGTTACTAAGTGGAGGCTCTTTACAGCAGCTTGTTAATATTTTCTTCCAATGGGCAATTTAGTTAGAGTGTACCACTGTTCAGGCCCGGTGAGCAGGTCAAATGCAGAATTAAGATCTATAAGGGACTTTTTATGCAGCCATATTTTGCTCTGACACATTCCTCCAAAGTAAACATTATATACAACAGCAACCCCTATAACACCACCACACACATACTATAATACACTCTACACATCACTCTTTAAATATCAAAATAACATGTTTCATATCCAGACTAAACATACCACAGCACAACACAACCACGGCACAAAACACTCTGCATATCATGCATTGCTTGTGAAGCTTATACTCACTTGGGCCCATATTTATACTTTTTGACACAAATCAGTGCCAGGGCAGATTAGCGTCAAAAAGTTTACAGCCGGCTAACGCTATTTCAACGCACCAGCCGGACGCCTTACTTATGGAATGGCGTTAGCCGGCGCTGCTGCCTGGTTAGCGTCAAAATAAATGGCGGTAACCGGGCAGCGGAGGCGAAGGGAAGACTGGGGGTCGTGCGCCAAAGAATGGTGCAAGTCAGGTTAGAGTAAAAAATATTGTCTCTAACCTGATTTGTGCCATTTTATGATGCACACCCCCCATGGAAATGACTCCTGCCTTAGCAAAGACAGGAGTCATGCCCCCCTGCCCAATGGCCATGCCCAGGGGACTTCTGTCCCCTGGGCATGGCCATTTGGCACAGTGCCATGTAGGGGGGCTAAAGTTAGGCCCCCCCATGCCACTTAAAAAAAAAAAGAAAAAAAATTATACTTACCTCCACTCACCATGGATGGGTCCCCCATCCACATGTATCCTCTAGGGGTGGGCTAGGGTGGCAAGGGGTGTCCCTGGGTGCAGGCAAGGGCACCTGTGGACAGCTTCCATGGTCTCCCACCATGGAAATGAGCCCACAGGTCTCTTAACGCCTGCCCTGACCCAGGTGTTCAAAAACTGTGCAAATCCGGCTGGGTGCCATGTTTTAAGGCCTGCCTCCTCCTGTGCATAATTTTGATGCCGGAGGATAGATAAGGCGCACATGCCTTAGAGTAATTTTTTGCATGGGAACGTCTACCTTGCATGTCATTAGTGCAAGGTAGGTTTCCACATCCAAAAAATAACTCAAACTCCATACTTTGGCGCTGGACAGGTCTAGCGCCAAAGTATAAATATGGAGTTAAGTTTGTGCTGAATTTGCGTAAAAAAAATTACGCAAATCCGGTGCAAACAGAGTATAAATAGGGCCTTGGTGTGCTGGGAGATCCCCTTTTTGCCCGTTTCTGTGAGTTACCTTGTGATAGTAAAAATTTTCTGATTACGAACGGCTTTTGGGTAGATTTTCTTTAGACCTGTTTTTTGCCTTCAGATATATCTTGCTACATAGAAGCAGTCCATGAAGCATTCTTTATTCAACAAATCTATATGTAATTAGTAGGCTATGTCCTATTTTGTATTTAAACAGCCTTTGGAATAACTTTACACGCTGAATATTATTTAAACTAAAATGTAGTTTGACATTTTAATATAAACTTCTCTGTTTTTCAAAAACTGCTGAAGTCAGTATGTTATTATTATTAACATTTTGTAAAACATTACGATATAGATTAGGACCAGTAATTTATTTCTTGGTCAGGGAATACATTTTTTTTCAATTTAACACAACCCAATATGTTACTAGCTCAGACAATTCATTGTTCTTAAAAATTCACCACTTTTACACAATCACTACTAAAACTTGAAAACTACCTATTGTTGTAGACCACATTGTATTCTCCAACGAAATAACCACATATAGATCCTCGTACGTAGTTACACACACACACACCTAAGCTCATATGGACCTACATATATAAATGTGCACTGTGCGCACACTTAAATGCAACCCTGAACAAACACCATTCATGGAAATACACAACACAAACACGCACACATAGGTGTATACAATTGAGCATGGCATCATTTTTAAGTACATAAAAATAATCAATACTTCATGAATGTACCTTCAGGATTGCTTTTTGAATATAGAGCTTTAAATGAATTTCTGAGGAAAAATGAGGTGGGAAATTCACCATTGTGCTCTCTATTTCATCAAACATTTGCAATATGTGGAGAATTCTTTATATCAACCCCCGAATACCTCTTAGGAAAATGTGGACCAGCTGGCTCTACTCACTGTGGCCCATATTTATACTTTTTGACGCAAACCAGCACCAGCGCAGGTTTGTGTCAAAACGTTTACTGCCGGCAAACGCCATTCCAATGAGCCAGCTAGGCGCCTTATTTATGGAATGACGTTAGCCGGCGCTGCGGCCTGGTTTGCGTCAAAGTTAATGACTCAAACTGGGCAGCACAGGCGTAGGGAAGAATGGGGGTTGTGTGCCATAAAATGGTGCAAGTCAGGTTAGAGTAAAAAATATTGGCTCTAACCTGACTTGCGCCATTTTTTGATGCACAACCCCCATTTAAATTACTCCTATTTTAGCAAAGACAGGAGTCATGCCCCCCTGCCCAATGGCCATGCCCAGGGGACTTCTGTCCCCTGGACATGGCCTTGGGGCACAGTGTCATGTAGGGGGGCCCAAGTTAGGCACCCCATGCCACCTAAAAAAAAAAATTATACTTACCTCTACTTACCTGTATTTACCTGGGATGGGTCCCCCCATCCATGGGTGTCCTCCATGAGTGAGTGAGGGTGACATGGGGTGTCCCTGGGTAAAGTGAAGGGCACCCGTGGACTGCTTCCATGGTCTCCCACCATGGAAATGAGCCCACAGGTCCCTTAACGCCTGCCCTGACCCAGGTGTTAAAAAACGGCACACATCAGGTTGTGCGCCATTTTTTAAGGCCCGCCTCCTCCTATGTGTGAAAATGACGTGGGAAGATAAATAAGGCGCAGATGCCTTAAAGTCATTTTTTGCACGGGAACACCTACCTTGCATATCATTAGCGCAAGGTAGGTTTTCACGTCCAAAAAATGACGCAAACTCCATAACTTTGGCACTGGACGGGTCCAACGCCAAAGTATAAATATGGAGTTAAGTGTGCGCCGATTTTGCATCAAAAATATTACGCACATCTGGCACAAACAGAGTATAAATATGCCCCTATGTGCTTACATTCCATCTCTATCCGATTTCCCAATATTGGTGAACACAACTTGGACCCAGATGAACAACTGCACAAGCTTGAGTGTCAGTCTAAATCACTTTCAGAAGTTATATGAATCAGGCACCGACATCTCATAATCAGCTGTGACAAATAACTAAAACGACTTCATTAAATATACAGATATGAGGCCTCTAAGAGCGGCAAAGCCTTTCTCATCACATGAGGTGTGGTGTCCAGAACATGCAAACAGAGATCAAAACCATACCTACCGGTGACTCGAGTCTACTGTGCACCAGATCCAGCACTTCTGGTTTCTTTCCCACCTCCACCTTCTGCTGCTCGGCAGCCTTGAGCTCTCCTCGCAACGACTGGTTCTCTTTGGTCAGGGCCACCACCTGGTTTCGGAGCTCGCTGTGGGATGAGGACCAACGGGATTCGTTTCTCTTAAATTCCTCCTGGAGCGCAGTGATTTGATGTTTCAGCATCTGTAGTAAAATGGAAGTGACATGTATTTTTGTTGAATGTTAGCAACGTGGTGTATGCAAGCATAAATGAACCTGCTAAATCATAATCTTTTCCATGGAGGCATACGCCAGAATATTTTCAAGATTATTTACAACAAGCAGATGTTTTCAATGTTATTCTTACACCGAAAAATATTATCATGTCATAATTTTTGTAGTAGATGTTTGTACCTGCACTTTTTTGATAATCTGTCACTAAACTTGCTGGCAAAAACCGGCATCCTGCGGTTTGCCCAATCCTCTTGCCACAAGTTACAGTATGAGGTGCCCCAAAACTGTCTTCTTTGCCTACTTCTGAATAGATGTTACATGCGCCCTTTATGACAATTGCTAGCCCTGTATAAGACTAGTTTTCAAAAGTACGCACATGATACTCAAATATATATCTGGCTAGAAAACATCTTAGAGTGTAGGCCCAGCATCAGCAAATGCCTTTGCCACATCCATCTTTGTATAAGAAAAAGATTATGTCTAAATGGTGAAAACAATACATCCTATTACTTGGAGGGCATCATTTCTATCGCAATTTATTGGCCTATGTTCTGCTCTATCCACTATTCTGAAAGTCAAAAACCAGCGAATCGGCATTGTTGATCCTGGCCCTTTTGCCAGGTTCATTCCCCAGACTTTTTGCCTTCTTCCTCCTATTTTTCTGTGTTGTTGGCTCTAGGACTCTGAGCATGTTATCACTGCTGATCAGTGCTAAAGTGCAGGTGCTCTCCCTTCTAAAGTTGGTATGATTGGCTTATACCTAATTGGCATATTTAGTTTACCTGTAATTCCTTTATACAGTGGTATCACTATGCCCAGATCCTGTAAATTAAATGCTACTGGTGGGCCTGCAGCGCTGCTTACACCACCCACTGAAGTAGCCTTTCAAACCTGTCTCAGGCCTGATAGCGCAGGGCCTGTGTGCGCAGTTTGCTGCCCCAGGGAGCAGGCATCTAAATTTACTTTACAACCTTATGAGGGACAGGGAGATTATGTGGTCCAGTGTACAGCCTCCCTAGTAGTAATAAAAAAAAACTCTAGGCCCTTCTATATATAGAAGCAAGAGCCCTCACACATCCATTGGATGTCATGCTTCATCATAGGGCTTGCTCCTCGTCAGACTGGCGCTGCAATTTCTGACGGGCCCCGAAAGGGGGTTCTTTGCCTGAAATTTTCACTGGTAATCCGTGTCATGGTTGGAGCAAGTAAGGATACATTTAAACCTACTGGCAAGAAGAGAGCTGGAGAGGAAAAAGCAATAAAATTGACTCGAGAACCTCCAAACTTATAATTTATTGAGCAAGGAAGGGTCTCAGTCAAGATTAAAAAATACTAGTGAGTGGGAAGGAGATAATGTTCCACCACTCTACCAAAAAACAAGAAGATTGAAGAAGGATCTACCTCCAACCAGTAGGGAAGGTCAACATGTTTTTTACCTAAAAAAGTCCTTACTGATCAAATGGCGCTTCATCAGGACCACACACCAAAAAACTTCTCCTAAGCTACAGTGAAAGCCACATTGTGTCAAAAGATGTATGTAAGGAAACTTGAGTTAACTTACTCAAAGATCTACACAGCAAAATAATCAAGGTATCTCCCAGAACCAGTTGTAACCACCTCTCCCCTTCTTTGTTAAACCTTTGCAAAACTGAATGTGAGTACAGAGATTTTTCCTCACAATTTGAGACACTCTGGACTTGAACTTATTGTAACTGGACACAGAATGCTGCTGGAGGGACTCATCAGAATCCTCCTTGGACTGCTGCTGACGTGCTGACCTATGACCTGCTCGGTCACTAGGAAGGAACTGCCAACTGCCTGCATCCACCTTGTGCTGGCTTGTTGCTGGGCCCTGCTGCCCTGTGCTCCACCTTGTTGTGTCCCCCAGGGGCTAGGTCCTGTGGACCCTGACCACTGCCATTACCTGTTGCAGCGTGGGAGGAGCACTCCCTTTTTAATTGCTTATAGTGCCTGGGAGTGCTTTGGATCCCTTAATGTAGTGCCTGGTGAGCACCTTTTTTTCAGTTGTGTCGTACTTTGTAAGCGTGTTGCTGTGCCAATTTCACCGCCGAACAGCCCTGGCGCCTGTTCTCCAGAAGCGCAACTGAATCACGTGGTTCGGTGCTCCCAGGGTACGAAGATTGGACATCTGGAGCGAGTGCGCTCCTAGCCAGAAGGCACTTAATCGAGCCTGATCACCGCTGCGGCCCCGGAGGGCTGGTCAAGGCTCGTGCACCACGTCGGGTGCAGGAGCCCTTACAAGAGTGGGGCGGAGGCCTCATCGGTGGCCTCCTGCTCCACCAGGCCCCACTTCTGCTGTTTGCACTGCGGGTTGGAGGAAGCCTAATTGGAGGCCCCCGCACCGCTTGGTCCCCTATTTTGCCTTGATTGTGGCTCTGCCCCCTCCCCCATGGGAGGGCCAGTCATGGCCCGGAGGGGCTACATACATTATTGGTGCTCGGTTTGAGCATTGGCCCCAGGAAGGACCCCTATCTAAAAATGGAGGGGTGCATGCTGCCCATTCCCCCAATCATCAGGGCGGCTCCCATTTATTGCAGAGGAGCACAGGGGGGCCCCCGGTTACCTTGAGGCACTGGAGGTGCCCTCATCATTAGAAACAGGTGCTTTTGATGGACATAGACATTTCCGGTGTTCCTTTTATAGGCATACTGGGAATATTATGTTAACTTGGTTCTTTTATGATGTGCCATATATTCCCCAATGTTCCTTTTATGGGCATGATGTGCTGATATGTTTTCATGACTTGCCATATGTTTTCTAATGTTCCTGGTGTGGGCATTTATGATACTTTTATGACAAGAGCATTTTTATAGTAATGTTTTCTTGACTACTGCTTGTGTTGCAGAATAATAAGTAACCTGTGTGTTATATGTGACTACTGCTTATTTCTGCAGAGTAATAGTACTGTGTAATGTTCTGACAACTGCCTGGGTAGCAGGGTATGCCTGACATGTTGTGTTTGGTTTAATAATGATGTGTACAATACAGTTTATTTTTAGATAACTTGGTGTTGTTTCCTTTGTGGTGGGGATAGTGTGTCAATTGTGTTGTGTGTTTTGTGCAAATGCTTTACACATTGCCTCTGGTAAAGGCCTGACTACTCGTGCCAAGCTACAAAAGGGGTGAGCAGGGGTTTTCTTGGACGTGTAACTCCCTTGCCTTAACTAGAGTGGGTGGGTTCTGCCTGGCTTAGGTGCATACCCTAGCAAACCAGAAACCCCATTTCTAACAGTCATTGATTTAGACCTATACTTTATCCCCCAAATCAATGCTGTTATTAGGGGTGTCAACATGCAATTCTACAAGCTCTCAAAAACTGCCCTGTCCTTGAGACCACTCACTGGCTTGAGCTAACAAGACACTTAGCCATGAGGCATCTGTACTACTGTAATGTGATCACTGCAGACCTCCCAAAGAGGCTGAAAAATAATCACCAAGCTCAACAATGCCATTGAATGTGTGAAAGTTAGGCCACATCAAACAAGCCCGGAAAACTGGCATAAAGTGGCCAGTGCTAGCAGTCTTCCGACTGCTATATTATGAATGCCACTTGATATCCACACCACCAGCAGCCGGATATCCGGCGACATTCATCACAGCGGTCGGCAGCGCTTAGGCGGTTCCACTGCTGGCACTGCCACACCAGAAAAAGACCGTCCACAGACCAGTAATTCTGTGTGGCGGGCTTCTGGTGGAGTGGCGGTGGGTGGGGGTGTTGTGAATGGGTTTGTGTGAGTGGGTGTATGCATGTCATGAATGAGAGAGGGAGAGGGAGTGTCTGTACATGCGTGCGTGTGTGTCTGTGTGAATGTGGCGATGGTGATGCATATGTGTATGCATGTGGACGGGAGTGGGGGGGTGCATGGGTGAATGTGTAAGCGGTAAGGGGGTGTGAATTAGTGCGTGCAGGTGCATGTATGTATGTATGTAGCTGAAGGGAGGGGGTGGTGGCATTGAGAGTGTATGCATGTGTGTGTGTGATGTGTATGGCTATGTATGCTTGTCTATGTGGGTGAATGTTATGAGTGCGTGTGTGAGTGGGGGTGTGTCTGTGTGTAATTGTGTGGGATTGTGTGTTTGTTGGTGCATGCACATGTGGGGAGGTGCTTGGGGTGTATCCTAGTGACAGGAACGCAAGTTCCTATCATCTGGATACCTTACCGTCAGCATTTAGTGGCAATGAGACTGCCAGGGAAATGCTGGCGGTATCCCAAGTCGGAATTACCTCAGCGGTCATCCGACTTCCGCCAGGCTGCAGGTGAAAACCTCCAGTCCGTCGGGCCGCGGTAAGGTGGCGGGATGGGCGGGGATGCAGCGGTTTGGCAGTGGCCTAACCGCCGCCATTGTAATATGGCGGTCTGCACCGCTGGTTCCCTGCAGTGAGACCGTCACAGCTGCCCTGGTGGTCAATGAACTACCATGGTCATAATGACTGTGGCGGTCTTTTACAAAGAGACCGCCAGGAAAATGCTGGAGGTGTCCCAAGTTGGAATGACCTCAGCAGCCATCCCACTCCCTCTGGGTTTCAGGTGGAAACGTCCAGCCCGGTGGGCCGCGATAAAGCAGCAGGACGGACGGGAATGCAGCGGTTTGGCAGTGGCCAAATCGCTGCTGTCATAATATCATGGCCTGCACCCCCATTCCCACGGCAGTGAGACTGCCACAGTGGCCCTGGCGGTCCATGGACCGCCATGGTCATAAAGAAGGCCATAGTCTATTGGCGCCATCAAGATAAAAGAATACAAATGCAATGGCTGCTTGAACTTTTTGCAGGAAATCAAGGAAAGGGAAAATTCATCAAAGGCATTTCGGAAGGTTAGAGCTTTTTTTCTGTCTGAACTGCAGATTGACTAACAATCTAGGTAGTAGCAGATTGGCAAGCACAAGCCATACAAAGTGGTGTGGTTGTCAACAGTTCTGAAGAGCTGCTAAAATAACTAGTAAATTACTATAACTTGCAATTGTGCAGTTCATTCAATAACTTTTTAATTAACTTTTTATTCCCTATCCCACTTTGCGTGCAGAATATCCTTACTTGCAGTTCCTCATGCTTTTCATTCTCTCTGTTGACTTTTGCTTCTGCTGTCTTCCTTTCCAATTCCTCTTTTTCTATCTGAAGTTTTTTAATTTCTTCTTTTTTGAACTCCTCTAGGCGGCTTAGCTCATCTGCCTTAATCTTCTCAAACTGATCCAGTTGTGACCTGTTAAAAAATAAAAAAGAGAGCGAAAAAATATTGATACAACATAGGATCAGGAGAAAAGACTGCAATCTGAAACACAATGGTTGCTCAATCATCTTATTTTGTTTCTTGCCACATTCCATCCTCCTGCATACACACGTCATTGTGTTAAAGAGGCAATCTAGTGAATGATGTCACAAACATTTTTAGAACCTAGTCAGACGTGATGAAACACAGAAATATTCCAGAACCCCTATAACTGATGATTGTTGATGATGTTAGATTTGATAAGGGGGCAAGACTTTCACTTTTCACTAAATGGCCCATTTAAGGCAATAAATATATAAGTACTCCTCTTCTGACTCTCACACAAGGATACCTTAATTTCCTTAATGTGGACTGCTACAAGGACCCTGGGGAGGTGAGCATTAGGTACAGAGAGGGAGTGTCCCTTTGAGGAAAATGTGACTACAAGCACAACCCCCTCAGGAGGAGCAATGATATGAGCATCCAAATACTACAGAGTATCAATGACGGACACCATAAATGATAGGTATCATCTTATGACACCACATTAGTAAGGTGAATTGCACCATATCACAGAGCATGTATTATTTATGTTTTCATCTCAAAGAAGGAGTGGCACCAGGGACTCCATCTTGGTCCTGAAGAGGAGCCTAGGGGTAAGGTAGACTAGGAAGTCAGGTACATTACATACCCCACTTCTGCAACCCCTTTTTAATCATACCGCCTCCAAGAGATATATTAAATCATTGGAATTACTAGGAGACAGGTATTTTTAACTCACCCAAGACCCCACCACTCCTATATCTCCTGGAATTCACATTGACAAGACTACATCAGTGCTCCCACGTAACCCGTAGGTCGTACCATGCCCACTCCGTAGCGGAACAGGGAGAAACCCAGTGATGAAGAATGCTACCAAGGGGTAACCCTGGTGGGTAAGGGGTTTTCTAACAGGAAAATCCTTTTTCCTATCCATCCTGTGGTAGTTCTTTTAGCTGGGCCTCTTTTGTAATGTTGACTGCTATAAAGGACCACAAAAGGCCTAGATTTCTCACAGATTGTTACCAGGCAAGTCAATGGGAAGGGTGAATTGAGAACAATAAGAGTGACAGCAAACAGCTGATGTGTCAGGGAAACACAGCTTAATACTTATTAAAGTTCTGTTCCTTAGGGGAGAAGGCAGGTCTGTAGTGCAGAAACCCTGCCAAACTGCCAGGCTATTGGACGAAAGTGGTACCAACTACGAGGGTTCTAACCTTCTGTCAACATTTCTCCCCAGTATTATGGTCCACCTAGGGCGTCAGGTCACTTTTGATCGGGCACATTTGAAATGTTTCTACAGAGGTCAAATGACAGACCCTCCAGAGGAATCAACACTTTGGTTCTAAACAGTGAGGGGCACTAGAACACTGAAGATATTTGCCCGTGGAGCACTTCTCTTGACAGGGGGGTCAATTAGGTCCATGTACTCACACTTTAAATATTTAATGTCCTTTTATCTGTTTATAGTTCCCCATCTCTATATCCAGTACATGCCAACACAACTGATTCAAAGGAAGTCAATGGGGATAATAAAGTATCCCCATTTTTTCGTTAAAATGTCACTCTTTCCACTTTCCAAATGTTGGCAGGTATGATGCTTCTTAATTAAAGATTCTCATGTTTTGACACTCGTTGGGAGGAAGACTCCAAACCATGTCTCTCTCACTGTCCTGGACACAGCACTCCTGAGTTTTTTATGCCATACCCTGATATATGAGAACACAGGCAGCTGACCACTTTTTGACTCCCAGTGTCATTACTCCTGCTTCACAACTCTCCTATACAATCGTCAGTAAATATTTTACATGAAATTGAATACAGTTACACACACAAACCTTGCAGTAACAAACATGCGGCTAAGAACGTTTCGAAGCTTAGCACCTGCCTTGCTAGACAGGTTACTAAAATGTGTATTTGCTCAGATTTCAAATCTTACTTAGGAAGGAAAATGACATGGGTTGGTGATGTAACAAAACATATAGGCATTTACGTTCTTGGCTGCCAATGGATACAGAAAAATCCATTGTAAAAGCTACATTTTCTTGAAAATGAATGGTATGCTGTCCCGTAGGAGCTGCACACATAATGAGCAGTCACCATGGCAGCGCGACTTTGGTTCTGAGCAGCTTCGTTTGTGCGACATAAACATATTTTGCATGGCTGCCAAGACGCGGGCAGGCTTGGGCCTGCCCGCTTTCTTACAGTAGCGAGTCCTCTCTAACCAGAAGCTCTTAACTCTTGGCGCAGGCATGAGAATTTTTCAGTCACCGGACCTGAACACAAAAAATACAAACACACACACGTAGAAAAAGCAACACAAAACTCGACCGCAGTATTTCCAGCAAGTGACTCCACTGCATTCTCTTCAAGTAATCATTTGCTTTCAAAAATGTCTCTTGGTTTATTATTTACTTTTAATTCACGACGGACTAAAACCGTGTCTAAATTCTGCCAGTTGTTTATGCAACGCAAACCACACTAACGACCTTTAACAAGATGTTTCATGGTTAAAACACGGTGGAGTCTCTTAATCTGATTTAGTGCACCTATAGTAAATTAAGATTGCGTGCACTAGTCTCGAACAAGCTCGTTGAGTTCTATAGTCAAGTTACTCCCTTTTCATGAGAAGAGCTTTGGGCAAAGTTCTGCATCCTTAATTGACCTGAATAACTAATCTGGTAACATTTTCAGAGCACCTTAGCGCTCATAAAACCTCCTTAAAAGCAACTCACTAATAGAATCTTCAGGCCTACTCATGAGTTGGACCTCGTGAGTCTACTTAGAAAGGGTTTTTACCTGAGGGATAAGATTTAACGCTATCGATGCCCATGTTAATTCCTCATTCATGGCCAGATGTTCAACTTGGATTTTCAAATGATCTGAGCAGCTGGTATCTCTAGAGTAAACTGTGCAGTGCTGAGGGATTATCCCGCTACTTTTAATTCTTGTTAGCTGGCCTATCTGAGATTACGAGCAACTTGGAATGAGAGCCTGTATTTATTTCTCTATCAATCTATTTACATTTTTTTAACACAATGACGCCAACCGAGGAGCCCATGGATTAGAAAGCATAGAAAAAGCCTGTAATTTGGTGGGAGAAACCTAAACCTCATGAGCCAGTGAAATCAAGACCCTCTCTGTTGAACCTCTACCTGGTCATGTTTCTAAAAGTGAAATGATTCGTCCTGCCTTACCGACCGTAAGTTTATTCTACTAAAGCAAGTCACACATTGAGTTCCCTACAGTTTACTTTCACATAAGAAATAAGACAAATTATTGCATAATTCATAAAAAATATATTAAATGCATAGTAAAATAGTGAAGGTAAAAATAAAAAGTATAAAAATAAAATAAAATAAATAAGAAAACCAACACAAAGGTGGAATCATGCAACCCCCATCAGCAATGGCATAGGGTCGTCCTAAGGATGCTCTATTTTGGATGAGAAATTAAATACAATTCAGTACCATTAAATACAATGTAAGGAATTAGTTATATGACGTCTTTGGCCCGACAAGTAAAGTTCTGAGCAATCAGGGTGCCCATATACAGAAGGACTTTGCATTCTTCTGAGTGTGCAGGGAGCATGTTAATGAGCTATGACGCTCTAACTTCTCCAGATATTGGAGAGACAAACTGATACTGTAAGTACCTGAGAGAGACATCAGAAAGACCACAGCCCAATTTACATAGAGCTATAAAAAAAACTAGATGATGAATTTGTTTTGCCACCAGACATAAGAAATGTTTTGCAGCGCCCACACCCAGGAATAGAAAGGGTGTTGAATGATTTAGCGGAAGCAGAACTCTGTTTCCTTTTATTTTAGGCAGCTTTTTTAGCACACAAAGGCTTTCTTAGGCTTGTTTGACCTTTATAAGTGGACTCAAATAATCATCCAACAGATTAAGCAATTCAAACAACAACTTTACAAGCGTGGAGACTGGTTGCTGTTGTGGGACTGAGACAGAAACCCCATTTCACTGCCATACCCATTGAATTAGTGAGCCCACACTGGGACTAGCGTGACATGATGACATTTATCCTCCCACAGATTCTTTATTTTATGTTTTTTATTTGGGATATTCAGAGCACGTGGTCACCTGAATTTATCCTGGGGCTAAGGAGAAGAAATGTAAGTATTGATACTGTAAAGTGAATTAGCTACTAAATTACCAGGTTTTATGCATCTTTATAAAGTTCAGCAAGTTAGTTTGGTCTCTCAGGTTGCGGACTTTTCTTCACTGTGTAGACCTGACACAAATGGGCAGATGAAATGCGATGGATGCTAGCTCCCAAGGTGTTTAGATTTGGCCACATTTGATTAGAAAATAGAGGAAAGGCAGTTTTCCTGTCAGCAAAAGGATATATCAATGGGCACAGAAGGAATATCTTCTGCACTGCATTGTGTGATTACCCTTTCATGAAAATCCTTAATTCCATGACGGGCAGACATATTTCTGAATTGTTAAGGCTAAGTGCACCAACAATTTTATCTTTAATTGGATTCTTGAAGGCCTAAACCTTGTTATTACCAGGACCAGTACTGTGTCATTCCTCTTGCCGCAAAAGACCCCTTCACTAGTATGTGAGAAAGCAGTGTCAATAACTTCCCGCACCGAAGTCTCAGCCCTCCTAGCATGTTCACCAGTCACTTGAGCAATGATGATATGAATATTTGTGGCAGCAAAGTGTGAAAAGGGAGAGGTAGGAATGGGAAATAATAATTCGCCTTGATCCTGAGGTAACTGCCTTTCGGCCAAATCAGTTTCTTTGGAGATAACATCAGCTGCCCTAGCCAGGAAGTTGTCCAACGTAGAACCTGAAGTAGCAACAGGTGCTTTAACAGCAGGAGAAAACAATGCTCTCTCTATCTATACATATATATAGCTTGGCAGAGCAGTAGGCTTAACTTCAGAGTGCAGGGTGTAAAGTATTTGTACCAACACATACAGTAACTTAATGAAAACACTACAAAATGACACAACACCAGTTTAGAAAAATAGGAAATATTTATCTGAGTAAAACAAGACCAAAACGACTAAAATCCACAAAACACAAGTCAAATTATCAATTAAAAATAAAAAAAAGTCTTTACGTAGTTTCAAACACACAGTAACGCTGTCAGCATGAAAAAGTACCTTGGGTGCGTCAAAAATAACCCCGCACGGGCGAGTGCGTGTCAAAAAGGGCTTGCGATGCTTTGATTCCACTCACAACCGGAATCTTGCGTTGTTTCTCCTTTCACCGGCTTGGGGCGTGTTGTTTCTTCTCTCTGCAGGAGAGCGATGCGTCGATCTGGTCAGCACTCTCGGGTCCGGGCAGGCCTTGCGTTGTTTTTCCACGCCCAGCAGTACTTTAGTCGGAAATCCAGCCACACGATGATCTGAAACCCCCCGCAGCGCGGGTTGTGATCTCCCAGCCTCCGTCAGCGATGCTGCGCGTCATTTCTCCTGCTCCGTGCGTCGGTTCTTCGGTCGCGTTTCCTGCAAGCGTCGATTCTCAGCTGCGGAGCTGGCGGCGCGTTGTTTCTCCAGCCACAGATCAGAGTTCCATCAATCTTTTCCCCGCATGGCGCTCTGCGCATGGATTACCTTGTCTTTAGGCTGCCAGCTTCTCCTTTCAGGGTCCCAGGAACTGGATGGGCACCACAGAGCAGAGTAGGAGTCTCTCCAGAGACTCTAGGTGCTGGCAGAGAGAAGTCTTTGCTGTCCCTGAGACTTCAAACAACAGGAGGCAAGCTCTAGATCAAGCACTTGGACATTTCTTCTCAAGATGGAAGGCACACAAAGTCCAGTCTTTGCCCTCTTACTCTGGCAGAAGCAGCAACTGCAAGATAGCTCCACAAAGCACAGTCAAAGGCTGGGCAGCTCTTCTTCCTCAGCTCTTCAGCTCTTCTCCAGGCAGAGATTCCTCTTGTTTCAAGAAGTGTTTCTAAAGTCTGTGGTTTTGGGTGCCCTTCTTATACACAATGTAGTAGGCCCACTTCAAAGTAAAGTCTCTTTTGAATGTGAAATCCTGCCTTGCCCAGGCCAGGCCCCAGACACTCACCAGGGGTTTGGAGACTGCATTGTGTGAGGGGTGTCTACATGTACGAAAAGGGAAGGTTTAGGCCTGGCAACTGGGTACACTTGCCAAGTCGAATTGGCAGTTTAAATCTGCACAGCCAGACACTGCAGCGGCAGGTTTGAGACATGATTACAGGGCTACTAAAGTGGGTGGCACAACCAGTGCTGCAGGGCCGCTAGTAGCATTTGATTGACAGGCCCTGGGCACCTCTAGTGCACTGTACTAGGGACTTACCTGGTAAATCAAATGTGCCAGTCATGGATGAACCAATTACATACACATTTTGTATAGGAGCACTTGCACTTTGGCATCAGATAGCAGTGGTAAAGTGCCAAGATTAACAAAAACAGCAAAAATAGAGACCAGCACACATCAACAACCTGGGAAACAGAGGCAAAAAGTTAAGGGAGACCACACCAAGGATGAAAAGTCTAACACCCTGATTGATGCTTTTGTCACTTCGCTGGTGGAGAAAATAGTAAAGAGCTGATTTAAGAAATGTGGCACTTCACCCAGTACCCTTCTACCACCACCACGTGTGCACCGTATCTAAGATAAGGCACACCATGGCGGTAGTTAGGGAACGTATGTCAGACTTTTTAACGCCAGTTCAGAGCTTTGCAGGATTAGCGTAAAAAATGTTGACACTAATCCTGCAAAGCCCTTTGAGGCCTATTGTAAACAATGGTGTGCTTCCTTTTAACACCTGCTCTGAGCAGGCGTAAAAAGTGCTGGTGAAAATAATGCAAAGAAATCTCTTGGATTTCTTTGCATAATTTTTTCGGCCCCCCCTTAACTGGGGAACGCCCCCGTTGCATGCATTATGCATGACACATTGCATGCACTGAACCAGTTTAAAAATGTGGAGTAGCAATTTTGCTCTCTTTGGGCCACATTAGAGTAAATAAAATGACGCTAACGTGGAGCAAGGAGGCACTAGGAGCTCTTAAATCTGCCCCTAAGTTTTCTACTGTTAAATTACAAAATTAGCCAACTGTTATTATTAACCACCAAAGCACACCAAGGTGGGGGATGTTCTGGTAGGAAATTCTGCTCTCACACCATCAGAACATGCTAAGGCCCAGGCACATAGATAGGTCTGCCTATACCCCAACGGGTATTCTATCAGCTGATTCCATTACTTCTAACAGCAGAGCTATATCCACCAGGGCTGGTAAATCGCAGCAAAGGGCTATGAAGCCCAGGAAGTTTGCCTCATGAATTATGAACGGAGGACCTCAGCCATTAGGGTATGCTGCCAGCCCCACCATCTCAACCTTCCACCTGACTGCTGCCTCTCTGTAGCAGTCCTAACAAACGTTCCATGTTTGTCTGTAGACAATATTGAAACTTATATTTACCTGCAAAATAAGGTCTGTCATTGGTTAACTAGCAACACTGACTGCAGTATTTCAGAGTTCAACAATATTCTACTTGTTAGAAGAGTTGCATGGATTGGTTCCCTGACCAAGAATTTCAGGAAGAACTGTTTTGTAATTAATTGCAGGAATTCTTAGCTGACCGGCTGTCTGATCTCATGTAATGCTCAACATGCCCATTGGAGTCTCCAGAATAAAAGCATCACCATCTTCTTATTGTTTATAGACACTTATCTTACAACCATATTCTAAAGCGTGCCCTGCTTCATTGCCCTACTGAGCCAACAATTCAAACAAGCATCCCCATATCCAAAAGATATACCCCTTTACTGGGTCTAGAGGAAGCTGAATGACTTTCTAGTGACTGCTCCTTTTCCACTGAAGCAAAAAGCCAAGTTGGGGATTTCAGCAATTCATAAGGGGCTACATATCTGGTGATTTCTCCAGAGGTGCCGCAACCCAAGGACTTGCGGTTTGATAACAAATGCAGGCTTGCCAAATGATGCCTGCGATCTGATGTTAATCACAATTCCCTGGATGAAGCTGCTATAGCCATAGCAAGCATGACTACAAAGGCTTCATCAAAAAAGAAAGGAGGCCTTGAAGAAGCACATAAGGTAACATTTCATAAGAACTTGCAAGGAAAATGACTCTAAGGGTTTCTGGAATATCATGAATGGGAAAAGGTCAATTGGCATTAATAACAATGGGTTACAGATGAATATTAGCACAGAAAGCTGGACCTCTCCTTTTAAATGTCTATACTCCTTTGGGAATTCTAGGAGAGAAGTTGTTGTTGAGGTCTCCCTCCCATTCCTCCTCGATATTAGATTCAACCTTGAAGAGGGGATTATCGCCATATCCACCAACCCTTTTAAAAGGCACCCGGTCTGGATGTGGTCCATATGGACCTCTACAAGGAAAATGGCCTCTCTCACCAGGTGAGAGAAGGAGAGTCCTCTATTGTTGGATCAGCTAATCTGGGGTGTTTTTGCGAGGAACAGCGAAGTGGATCAGAGGTGTCTGATCGGCTGGTGAAAGGTGATTTGTTTGTTGATTTATGCTGGTCCTTCATTGTGCAGGGCTGTGTATGTGTGGTCAGTATCTTGAAGTGGCATCTCTTCTGCATTGGGGGCCAGTCTAGTTTCTTGAGGTGTGGGGTGATGTGATTACATCTGAGATCACGGATGAATCTTGTCTCTGAGGTTTGTATTGTCTGTAGTCTCTTCAGGAGGCGTGCTGTGATTCCCAAGTAAAGAGAGTTACCATAGTCCAGCCTGCTGGTGATGAGGGCTTGATCGATGGTACTTCTGGTGTTAATTGGGAGCCACCTGAAGATCTTATGGAGAATGCATACGGTGTGGAAGCAGGCGGACAAGACTGTGTTTACCTGTTTTTGAATAAATAACTTGTTGTCCAAGATGATACAGACGTTGGGGTGTAGTCTGTTGGGGCGGGGGAAGGGCAAAGTTCAGCAGATCACCAAGTGTAATTTCATGGTGAGGTGTTGTTCCCAAAGATGAGGACTTCCATCTTGTCTCTGTTGAGCTTGAGACAGTTGTCCTTCATTCAGTCAGCGACGTCCATCATATATCCGTGGAAGTTGGCTCTGGTGGTGGAGAGGTCTTCTGACAACAAGAGGATAAGCTGGGTATCGTCGGCACAGGAGTTGATGTTGAGTTTGTGCGATTTGACGGTGTTTGCCAAGGGGATCATGTACGTGTTGAAGAGGGTGGGGCTAAGGGATGATCCTTGTGGGAAATCACAGATGATCTTCTTGGGCTCTGAGGTGAATGGTGGGAGACAGATTCTCTGGGTTATTCCAGTGAGGTATGAGGCAATCCATTTGAGGGTGTCTCCCTGGATTCCAATTTTGCTGGAGTCTGTTGCGGTGGAAGACGGTGTCGAAGGCGGCTGACAGGTCTAGGAGGATGAGGTCTACTATTTCACCACAATCTAGGTGGGCTCTGATGTCATTGGTGGCTGCAATCAGGGATTTTTCAGTGCTGTGGTTGGCTCAGAATTCGGATTGAGAGGGGTCCAAGAGGTTGTAATTTTCCAAGTATTTGGTTAGTTGCCAGTTGATTGCCTTTTTGAGAACCTTTGCCAGGAAGGGGAGCAAGGAGATGGCCCTGTAGTTCTTTGGATTTGCTGGATCAACTGATAGTTTCTTCAGGAGGGGCCTCACTTCAGTGTGTTTCCAGTCCTCAGAGAAGAAGGCTATGGTGATGGAGACCTTCAGGACTTTCTTGAGCTTGCAGCCAATCATCTTGCTACCAGGGTTGAAGATGTGTTGGGGGTATGGGTCTGTGGGTGCTCCAGAGTGTACGGACTTCATGATGTAGACTGTGGCTTGAGTTGTGGGAGAGTCCCAATAGGTGAGCAGGTGTTCGGGGTTTGTGTTCATGGGTGTGAGTAGGCTGATACTGTTGTGGTGAAGGGTTTGAAGTTCTTGTGAATGGCTGAGATCTTGTCATGAAAGATGTCCACCAGTGTCTCGCACAGTTCTTGGAAGGGGGTGAGGTTGGTCCCAATGGCATCTGGGTTGAAGAACTTCTTCACGATGACAAAGCATTTCTTGCTGTGGTTTGTGCTAGCTTCTATGTGGTCTGCTAGAGCACTCCTATTTGTTTATCTCAGAAGGCCGTGGTACTGGTTGAGTGCTTTTTTGAAGGTGGTATGGTCTTCTGTCTTTTCACTAGCACCCCACTTCCTTTCAAGCTGCAGGCATTTGTGTTTGAAGGATTTCAGCTCCATGGACGATATTTTGACTTTGGCTGGCTTGACAGGGCCAACTGTGTCCATGCATTTTGTGATCCACTGGGAGAAGTTCTTCCCAGCCTGTTCTGGATCAGGTGATGTGTCTGGAAGGTGGGAGGTGAGGGCATTGTTCCACTGGTCTTCTGGTCATTTTTCTTTTTACAGTTTATGCATGTAGAGCTAGGGGGTGTGATACCGGTGGTGGTAGATCCTGAGATGGTGAAGTGGACACTGTAGTGGTTCGTCCAGGTGAGCTGTGAGACGTGGTTGTACTTAACTCTGTTGCTGGACATAAAAATAGGGTCAAGCGTGTGTCCTGACCCACTTGTTGGAGGCCGATATACGACAGTAGTGTGTTCTGACACACGTTCTTTTTTATATATATAAATGGTCTGAACTAATTTTTCTCACCTACAGGGCAAGATGTACCTAAGATAAACTTAACTTCAGTTCCAGCTCTGCCTTATACAGATGATGCTGTCCTGCTCTCTCGCACACCTAAAGATGCACAGGGCCATATTGAAAATTTGATGCTGTTTGTGGATAATCTGTGCCGTGAAGTCAATACAACCAAAACCCACTACATGGTATGTGGGAGACAAAACTTCAACGTTAGATACAATTCTATGAAGGGCAAAAATAGATTTAGGGTTTCTGAATATTTCTACATTGAAGTGACCTTTGATTCACATAGCTATTTTTTGCCCTGCATTGCTAATCACTGCCTTTGTTCGTTAGCAGTAAACCTGTATTGCCCCTTTTAGAAATCTATACATTGAAATGCTTACCAGTATTGACCTTTGGGCTGCAAAACGGGGTTTTCACAACTGCACTAAGCTACAACAGGAGGAGAATTGTTTCTGTTGGTGCCTACATGGGTTAGGATCAGGAAGTCCTCAATGTTTTTACTTGAGGAACTTGACTTGACCTATGTGGCTGACCAGATGGAGCTCATTTCTCCACTCCTCTGGATCTCACTATGGAGCCACAAGAAAGCATAGTTCAATCTTGAAGAAGTAGCCGACTGTCTTGTGACTTTGGGCTTAGGATTCCATGGTTAAAACATGTAAAGAAAATGGCAGAAGCTTTGAAAAGACTAGACTTGTTTTTCTCACTACAGAACATTAGGAGAGAAGAAGGTACTAGGGAGAAAAAGCTCCATGTGAGTTTTGCACAGAGAGAACAGGGTGCTAACTAAGCCAATCCTGTGGGATTTGGCCATCATTCAAAGTAGTATGTGTATGGAACCATACCTATCTTAGTAAACAATGTCTGGGAAAGAACACTTCTGATCAAATTCTGATTAGGTACCATCAGAAGTTACCTTTGCTTTCCTCCAGGTCAATATGACTCAAAGTCAATTTTGCTTTGTCTTTGCAACAACTCCTCGTTAAACACTGGTTAATTTTTTCTTTTTTTGTAAATGTTATCAGCCTTTTAGAGACAACCATGTTCTTAAATCCTGTGGGTTTTATCAATAAAAACAGCTTTTTATTATCTTTGTAGGCTCTCTGACCCACTTGTGTGTTATTGTGTGGGTTGATTCCTAAAAAATTCTGTTCAATGGCGTAAATCAATTGAATATTAGTTTCTACATATGTATTAGTGCACTTTCTTCCTCCATAGGATAATTTGTAAATTCATTATTATGTATGGTTGATAGAGTAACCGTAGGAAGGGAATTTCTTGGGATGTGTTTCTTATTTAGATAAGCATGCCGTCTCATTTTCTTTGCATTTATGCACATTACAAGCTTTTTATAGTGTTTTATGTTCAAACATGCTTGTATGTATAGTAGAGTTGCAACCCATGTGCCTTCATATTTCTACATATGTGAGGCCTAAAGTGTTACAACAGTTATGAACCCCTAGAGTCAGTAACTCTGGGGGTTTGTGACCACTAAACACTTTTTCAAAAGTACTCAACCCACTTACCAATACAGAAACGTTATCCTTAATTGTTAAATGGGCTTCAGAAACCATAGGGAATCCGTATGTGGAAGGGGCAAGTTAAGGGTGTCCCTTCCA
This sequence comes from Pleurodeles waltl, assembly GCF_031143425.1. Classification (NCBI taxonomy): domain Eukaryota; kingdom Metazoa; phylum Chordata; class Amphibia; order Caudata; family Salamandridae; genus Pleurodeles; species Pleurodeles waltl. The sequence continues at coordinate 652,887,215 of NC_090444.1, read as the reverse complement.
AACACCAATTCCTTATGGTATGTACTAATGCTTTCCGACCAAAATGCGGTTGCAAAACGTCAATATTTTACCACACCTCAAAGGAGGTGGTAACCTATTTGCAAATTGGAAGGAGCCCACAAGGACCTCTTGTCCTTTGTGAATGTGGATAATAACATTTTTAGGAGCAGACAGTGGTCCACAGAACCACTGCCCCCTCCTAAAATATTATTGGAAAGTTTTTCATTTTCTTTTTCTAAACATATCCTGTTTACCTTTTAGGAAACAAGGCTGCATTTTTAAAAGCAATCACAGACATGGTGGTCTGTAGAATCCAGTTGGCCAACATGCCTGTGATTGTGCGAATAGTAGTGGGACACAGTTTGTGACCCACCACATAAATATTAATGCATTAAGTTGAATTGTGACCCTCTATGATTCAGTATTTTGTGAACCAATCTATTAGTACACAGGTTGGTTTCCAAAATACCAATCCATTCGGTAAAAGTTGGTCGGTGTGCTGTGCAACAGTATTCAAATAGGCCACAAACCAAGAAGACAACAACCAACTATTGTAAATTATCTTAGAGTGTCAATGCTATAGTTCACTGCTGGACCAGCCATCAATGTTCATTGATAATACAAGTATTATGTATGTTTATATTATTGCAGTTGTTTATACAGAGTGCCCAGTCACATCAAGCAACAAGGCACATTTCACTGAAAGAGTAATAGAAGCCTTGATTTTATGGTCACAGAGTGCACCATTATAGCCTTAGAACCCGCTGTAGTGGGTTCTGCCAGCCATTAAAGGCCTGCTCCCGCGTTAAAGGCCCGAGTCGAAGACGAGGGCCTTTAACAAGGGAGAGGGCCTTTAATGTCCGGTAGAGCCCGCTACGGTGGGTTCTAGGGCTATTAGAACACTCTGCCACTCAGGGGAAGAATGTTCTGTTAAATAAAACAAATTCCTCACGAAGCCTGAAGGGATTAAAATCCCCTCGGGCTCCATGAGGCGTTGTTCACAGCTGTTGCTGTGAACTAAAAACATTGGAATGTTGGCTCCGGCCTTTTACCGGCCAGTAAAAGCCTGGAGCACTCCAATGTCTGCAATGGAGGTCCGAGCATTCCAATGTTCTAATGACATTTACATAACTCCCAGGTACATATATACATCGAGAGACATCAAAAAGAAAATAAACTTGTGTTACATTATACTCTTAATGCGAAATCCCATTGTTATAACCCACACACACAGGCAACCTGTGCCTGACCACAGTCCACACTTCTTCCCCCAGGAGTGGTAGGGACCAATCAGCCCCACAATATACCTACACACTGCAGCATAGCGCAGTTTATTGAAAACTGCATGTACAAAACCAGGTAGATTGCAACTTGTTGTAAGGCATATTTATTTGGCAGTGAGTAAACAGACATTTGGTTTGTCACTATATCATGCTGATTTAGTTTACATGGCAGTTTTAGTAGCATTATTCTGATTACTTCTGCAAGATATCCTTACAGATGAGTTTAGACCCTGGTGATCAAAATAGGTGAAAATAAAACACAGTGCAAATACATCTTTGCTGTGTTTTTTGCACCCGATTTACACATATGTCATAACAAATGGACAGAAGTGCGCAGATACGATTCTGTTACTCATTTTGCAAGTTAATAGTTTTTAACATTTCAGGCAGATGGTTGCCACCAGCTAATATGATAGTAACTGGCAAAACGTGTGAAAATACATCACAGACAATTGACAAACATTAGTGTTAAAACATGCACAACTACAGTTTACTGCCTTTTAGCATTGGCAGTCATGTTAGCAGGGGCAGTTCCTTCCTAAGAACAGAGGACCATCGCCCCACCTGCTGCAAGTGCAACAGGAAAACATAAATAAATAAAATGGCATAATAATGCCATTTTATATTGCCTCTAGCTGGCGCTGTGTACAGGGCGAGTGTGAGAGCGTGGGTCTGAACCCTCAAATTGCAGGATGACTGCTGCCCCTTTCAGTGTGCATGTCAGGTTGGCTTGCTGTCTAGCTACTGCAAATCTGGCATTCGCACTGTAGACCCAGCAATCCAGGGCTGTCAAACAGCCGGGGGATTGCTGGCACAGATCCCATCCTCAAAATAAGCGCTGGGTTAGCCTGCTGCCACCAATCCTGGAGCTGCTCTCATGCTGAGAACAGCATGAGAGCAGGTCCAAGAATGGTTGGAGTTATATTCCACTGAGCAGGAAGAAAGTCCTTCTATTGCTAATCGTGGACACTGGGGGAGAAGTGCTGCATGAGAGGAGCTGTAAATATGGTGAGTTTGGTGCCATTGCACCTCACCATATTTTAGCCCTGCAGGACGCAACTGATTGTTAGTAATTATTAATTTAGCCAGAGCTTCATAATATTTCAATAAGCCTTCCGCCGAAATACTATATTGTTGTTTAACATTTATTCCTTTCTACCCCTTGAAAACCATCCTTACTTACCTCGAAGTATTGACAATGTTCCTGACTTTTGACTTTCCATAATCTGTCTTCCCTACCATTTGCCGAAGGCAGGCCATAAGAATGATCAGAAGGGGAGGGCAGAAAGCATTATGCTCCAGAGTTGCACTTATTCATGTCCTGCATTCCTGCTTCAGAATGAATATATAGATTTTAAAGCTAGGCTGTTTGTTAATTAATGATAAGGTAGCTAAACACAGCCAGACCAATAGATGGTGCCAGGTGCTGGAGCTCTCAATTTTGTATTACCCTGAAGAATTATTTGTTATGATTGAGAGGAGGTGTCCTCCTCCGGGCAAAAAAGAACAGTGCCAAATGGGGCTCTGAATGATTTTTTGATCTCGGCTTCGCAAACACTTCTGACAGGACTGGCAATATGTGATATGCCTCTGCAGTATTGAGTTTCACATTGCACCATGCTGAATTACATGTGTAACATAAAACAATACCACACCAGTTAAACTGGTATAGCACTCTTTCTCACAAGCCAACCACACAAAAATTCACAGTGAGGCAGAAAGTTGCCATTCAACAATTGTATTAATAAATGAAACAACTGAATCCTGGTCACTCACCTCAGAAAATGTATAGCCTTTTCCTGTTCTTCCTTCATCTTCATCACCAGAGGGTTATCCCCATTAAATGTGGACATCTCTCTTTCAAGATCTTTTAGTTTCACTGCATATCTTTTTTCAGTTTCTTGAGAGAAGATATAGAAACAGAACCAAGTTACCAACTTATTCATGTTTTTTATACCTTGTGATTGAAAGACACTGTTAGGAAACATATTTATTGACAATGCCTGCTTAGATGATAATATCTGAATTTCAGAGGCAGCAATGATTAACATTCTGTGTTAAACCATATGTTACAGGACATTACATCAAACTGTAATATTCAAGAAAGGTGTCTTTCTAACTTGTTAACATGAACCAACTGATAACATGCTAAATAGGTGCTAATTTCATTCTGTTTACACAAGGCAAAAATGGAGAGCTTGTGCTTTAAATCAGGATTATACAATGTGATGTATCAGTTGTGTAGCCTGTAAAAAAGGCCAGAAGATGGACATATAGGCAATCCATCTATGGCCTAAAACTACAATATTTATGATGCTCTCAGATTTGTTGATAACCTGTGCAGATAGGTATGTGGCACAGTTCTTATTTCTAAAAACTATTTTGGGGACAAATGCATGTATATTTACATTTGTATCAAATGTTGTTTCTACACCACTTTGAGCATCCTTAGACTGAAGCCTACCAATCACCTCACTCTTACTCTATTCCCGCTCTGACTTTTCTCCCCGTGAAAGAAAGGGTGAGGTCAAGATTCTATCCTTTGTGCATAAATCTGTGAACATCAAAGCCATCTCTATCTCAATAACATCCTGATCTCTTACTGACCAACATGTTGGCCTTTAGGAAGTGGTGTGACATTTCCCAAGTAGGATGCAAATGCTTTGGAGGCAAAGCATCCCATGCTTAAGGCCCCTCCCTTTAGTTGCTTCCTTCTCACCAAAGACAACTGGCTCAAATTATTGAAGGCACATCATTACCAACAGGACTTTGGTCTGCTCCTATATACATTACAATCTACTCTATAGTTTGACTTGCTTTACAGTTTACTTATCTTCTAGCCACATTTTGTAACGTCACCTCTTGAAGCAACTTTTAGACTGCCCAAAGCTATGCAAATTCAATAATTAAATAAAAATAAAATAGCTTTGCACAAATTACAACTGTTGAATGTTAGACCAAAGTGTACAGACATATTGTCTGGCATAAATATTGTGCCCTACATAATGTTTGGAAAAATATATCATCAGGAGTAGGTTTTGTTTAATTAGTAATTCCAATTGGGGTAATGGTTTGGGGAACAATATTTATAACACAATATTTATGCTTGCCAATGATATTCTGATACCAAACTATTATGATTTGCTTAGTAAACTAACTGTACCTCTGCATCAACCCCTTCCCACTTGAGAGTCAGGCAAGGATAATGGGGTGAGTGTTGAGTATTGAATGATGTCCGGGTAGTGCAGACAAAAAAGTTAGCAAGGCATTCGCGAAATTCCAAAGGATTTGTTCACTCACTGGTTAAAGTTTTCAGATCAACTGTATTTTGACCAATGGTAGTCCCAGAACACCTAAGCTAGCTGAGGGAATATTCTATAATTAAATGATTTGGGGCATGAGGGCCAAGTACATTGTGATCACCATGAAAGCAAGGCAATAATATAACTTGAGAACCAGGCTGTTTACTACCAGAAGTACTATGAAGGATGGTAGTAGTGATTGTGACTCTCTTTACAGTGGAACACATTAATCTTCTGTTCAAGTCTGTTCCCATGGTGACACATATAGCATGGAGTGGACCTCATCACTAATAAAGATGCTAGGATCAGAAGTAATGAAAGAAAATAAATAATGATAATGGAATCCATGTAGCCAACACTAACACCCACAAAATGCATTTAGTGTTGGTACTAATAGAACGCTCCACTCCCTTGCTCTTTACTTATCTATTCAAAGTGTATTTATATGTGCCTCAGTGACTTACAGTTTGAACCCCCACCAAGGAGATTTTAAAAAGATGAAAATGCCCAGGACTTGAAGGACCATGTGGCACAACAGAAAATAACACAGTCCTGAGGAAGCGTGATGTCACAGTGCTGGTTTATTTATTGTTTGTTTGTAAAGCAATGTGAGTTAACACACGTCTTCCTTTTCTTTATGGCAACACATGGTTGGACTCAAGCCACCTAAGATCCATATTATTCATTGAGTTCAACAGACCACCGCAGCCACAATCCAGGTGGCGATCATATTTCCAATGTAATTGTGATGCCATACCAAATATATTGCTTTTGAGTTAACAAAATATTAAAAGACGCGTGATAAGCAGCATTGGAAACCAGAACAGTCCTCTAAAGATTACCAAACTGCTTCTCATTTGAGAAGGCATTTGCTCTGCAGCCTGGCACCAGTGTGGCAACCAATCCTTCTACTCCAAGGAATGACAAGGCTCAACCACTCCTTCATTTTCAAAAGAGGGACTGAGTTCAACCATCTGACCTCCGAATCCCGTGAGACTGCATGCACCTGGGTCTGATACCTAGTTTCACATCCATGGTCAGCGTCCAGCCAATTAACATTTAATATTACACGGTGCCCTTTGGTGGCATATCAATGCGGTTATAAACAAATCAATAAACAAGAATATAAGTTAATTTAGTTTACATCTGAGAATTTTGCACTTCTTTCCCTTCATTGAATTAACAGTCATTTGCAAGTCACAACTTCTCTGAGTTTTTTACTTTCTCAACCTTGCAGCTCATCAATGCAGTTCTTTACAACATTCAGTTCCACAATTCTTCATTAGATGGCCAAATTTGGTGTTGGGCACAATTTTTCTACCTGTAGCCTTCATTTACTTTTAAATATCTTTAAGCTACGTACCCAGCATATAAACAGTGAAACAGCCTGGTTTTCTACGAGTATTTTACAGCTACAATCATGCAAATCAAATAGAGCACATTTGTTCAAGTGAAGTTTTGTGGCATATACAAAGGTATGTTTGTATGTTACACTAAGATCTATGTACCACATGCTAGGCATTGACATCTTAGAAAAGAGTCTTGCATGCATGGAACCACTCTATGGTCATTAAATGCTGTACTACTAAATATCAACTATAACAATATCGTAGTACAAGGATATCAAGGGCATAATATCAAGGGGCAAAATATTGAAAGGCATGTGCATATAGGGAAGTATACATTTACTATTTCTAACACCACATCTTTGCATCTTCAAGATGTATGTACCACAAAGGTATATATGTAGAGTTAGGAATGGAAAATCTAGACTTGCTTACCAATTGATATTTTATTTTCAATATTCTGTTCTCAATATTGTACCACATCAATACTATGGTGTTGATATTCATGGGACACATCATCAATAACCAAGAGTGAAATAAATACAAATGTGCTTTCTCCCGTCATCGAATATTTCCTAATCTCCTTGGGTAGAGTTGAGGCAAAGCCTCACAATGAGAGGAAAGATCTTATTTGGGCCTCCACAACTTATTCCCATCTCCCTCATTTGTTAACTCCGAAAAGAAAAGACTCTAATTTTGAATTGTACTGATTTGTTACTCATATTTTGATAAACTTTTCATTGATTTTCCTATTTGATCACTTTTAATACTTGTTTTGCATTCTAATTTTTCAAGATACAAAATTTCTTCTTTCTCTCAATTAGCTTTTGACTTCATCCTTTATTCCTCTCATGATACAAAGTGAATAGTTAGTATATTTTTTACATCTTTAACGGTTTTGTTCTCAATTGTCAGTGTTTGTTACTGTTGGAAATGGGGTCTTTGGTTGGCAGTCAGGTTACCCCCTGTCCAAGCATGGACCCTTACTCTAGTCAGGGTAGAGGAGACTCACACTCAGTTAATCCCCGCTTACCCCCTTGGTAGCTTGGCATGAGCAGGTAGGCTTAACTTCAGAAGCAAGGTGTAAAGTATTTGTACCAACACACATAGTAACTCAGTGAAAACACTACAAAATGACACAACACTGGTTTAGAAAAATAGGCAATATTTATCTAAACAAAACAAGACCAAAATGACAAAAATCCAACATACACAAGTCAAGATATGAATTTTCAAAAGAATAAGAGTCTTAATCCTTACAAAACAGTGAGAGTGCTGGTTAGCGTAAAAAATAAAGCCGCACAGGTGAGGGTGCATCGGAAAAGTCAGCAATGCGTCGATTCCTTACTCGCAAGTGAGGCCGTGCATTGTTTCCTTCTACGGTAGAGTCAACGATGCATCGTTTTTCTCAAACGCAAGAAAGCAATCCGTCAATTTCAGGACAGGCCACCTTGGATCCGCGCAGAGTCGGTTTGACTTGGACGCCTAGGGACGATACATGGAAAATCCACGCGCAGTGTTAGAAAGCCATGCTGCGTGGAGTTTGAATCGTTATCAGCCTCCATAAGCGGGTGTTGCACATAGTTTCTCCAGCTCCCAACCGCAGTGCAGGTGGAGCATCGAGTTCAGCCACAAAGCTGGCGGTGTGTTGTTTAAAAGTCACATTGTGGAAGGTGCGTTGTGACAGTTCTTGTCTGTCAGCTTCACCTCTCAAGGGCCCAGGGACTGGACAGGGCACCACTTGGCAGAGCAGGAGTCTTATCATAGAGTCCAGGTGCTGGCAGCGATAGTCTTTGATGGCCCAGAGACGTCAACAACAGAAGGTAAGCTCAGTTCAAGCCTTTGGAGATTCTTCTCAAGCAGGAATGCACAACAAAGCCCAGTCTTTGTCCCCTTTGACAGGCAGAAGCATCAATTGCAGGACAGCTCAACAAAGTACAGTCACACGCAGGGGCAACACTTCTCCTCAGCCCTTCAGCCCTTCTCCTTGGCAGAGGTTCCTCTTGATTCCAGAAGTGATCTTGAAGTAATCTAATCTTCAGGCGTTTTGGGTCTACTACTCACACCCCTTTCTGCCTTTGAAATAGGCAAACGTCAAAGGAAGGTCTCTAGTTTGTAAGATCCTGCCTTGCCCAGGCCAGGCCCCAGACACACACCAGAGGGGTTGGAGACTGCATTGTGTGAGGGCAAGCACAGCCTTTTCAGGTGTGAGTGACCACTCCTCCCCTCCCTCCCAGCACAGATGGCTCATCAGGACATGCAGGCTACACCCCAGCTCCCTTTGTGTCACTGTCTAGAGGAGAGGTGCAAACAGCCCAACTGTCAAACTGACCCAGGCTTGGACTCCACAAACAGGCAGAGTCACAGAATGTTTTAAGCAAAAAAATGCCTAGTTTCTAAAAGTGACATTTTCAAACACACAATCTAAAAACAACCTTTACCAAAATATGTATTTTTTTGTAAGTTCAGAGACCCTAAACTCCACATTTCTATCTGCTCCCAAGGGGAAATGCACTTTAGTATTCTTTAAAGGCAGCCCCACGTTAACCTATGAGAGACATAGACCTTGCACAGTGAAAAATTTGGCAGTATTCACTGTTAGGACATATAAAACACATTGGTATTTGTCCTACTTTAAACATACACTACACCCTGCCCATGGGGCTACCTAGGGCCTACCTTAGGGGTGCCTTACATGAAAAGGGAAGGCTTGGGCCTGGCAAGTGGGTACACTTGCCAAGTCGAATTGGCAGTTTAAAAATGCCCACACAGACACTGCAGTGGCAGGTCTGAGCCATGTTTACAGGGCTACAAAAGTGGGTGGCACAACCAGTGCTGCAGGTCCACTAGTAGCATTTGATTTACAGGCCCAGGGCACCTCTAGTGCACTTTACTAAGGACTTACTAGTAAATCAAATATGTCAATAATGGATAAACCAATCAACAATACAATTTACGTAGAAAGCATATGCACTTTAGCACTGTTTCACAGTGGTAAAGTGGCAAGAGTCTGAAAGCCAACAAAAACAGGTCAGATAAAATAGGAGGAAGGAGGCAACAAGATTGGGGATGACCCTGCATAAAGGGCCAAGTCCAACAGTTACCTTAACATAGAACTGTTCAATGTACAGTTGTTCCTCTTATTGAACCTTTTAATCAACGTTTGGTAAGCAAAAACCTGCAAAACATGGTGAACAAACACATATCCCTGAGTATTATTCCACAAAACCTTGGCATGGGCATTTTCTCTGCCACCCTTTAGAGTTACTTATGGGCCTAGTATCGGTTTCTCCAAGTGAGGGAATACTGCATCATATTGCTCTGACTTGTAATGGACCCCTTTAGAAGAACTGCTGCATTAAGGGCTTTTAGTTTCCAGTGATTAATTTGAGCTGGTGGTTGCCAGTGGGGGCCACGGGTACTCATTTCTGGGGACTAGCACTTATTTTTTCTGAGAGCAAGAGAGAGAAAAATACACAAGGGGGAAAGAAAGGAAGACAAAAACAGAAAACATTTCACAATGGGAGAAAGATGGAACCTGCAAGAGTGAGATAAATGGGAATGAAGTGCTTGGTAATGGATTATAGATGCGTGAGGTGAACTGAAGACTATGCATCATTGGTATTCAGTGCACTGATGTTCAAAAGTGCTGGCTGTGGGCTTCTCAGCTGAGCATTAGCGCTGGCATTCATTTATTTTACAAATTAGCACTGAGTGCTTCATAGTGGCTTTAATGAATGTCAACTGTTTTGATCCTATATACACGTAGGGTTGATATTTTGGGGAACTATGCCTTTTCAATTCAATGTTTTCAAATGCTATCCTTTCAACACCACCTAAGTGTATGTACCTCTTTTGAACAGTTTATGATCAGGTCGTGATTTTTAGGGATGGACAACTGCATCAGTGTTAAAACATCCAAAATCATTGAGTGAAATGATACATTGAAACTCAAAGGCAAACATGTTACAAACATAGGCAGAGTTTTAGAGGAGCAAGGCATACCAACCACTCACATATAAATAGCACAATGACCAAGAATTACTCTACTTACCTACTGAGATATCACTTGAATTTGCTTTGATCTTCTTTTCTTCAAGAAGCACATCTTTGGTGTTTAATGCTGGGTAAAGACAAGCTACAAGATCACATGTTGAGGGAAGTGCTTGTGTGTCACTGGTTTTATTTTCTACACTATTAACAGTACTTGTCTTTTCTGGTTCCTTCTCCCTGTTAGCTGTTCTGGAGAGACGAACAGAAGATCTGCGTAAAGATGAAAAAGCCTTGCTCCCTCTTCTCCTAGCAAATCCTGTACTCGACTCACTGCTGCTTGTGCTGAATGAGTGATCCTGTGGGCCAGACAGTCCACAAGCTTTGAGCTTCATAGAAGTCAATTTATACTTTACGTTTGGTGCCATTTCCTCCTCTCCACTGGGATTATCACTAGCATAGTCAGGGTCAGATAGGTCCAAATGTCTGTCGGTGGCGCCAAACTTCTGAGGTGCGTTTTTGATGGGATATTGATGGCACTGAGACTTAGGATCATCCTCACTGTCCAATGTTGTGCTGTCAGAGTCACTCACTATAAGCCTGAGATTTGACCTACTATGATTACCATCTCCACTTTGCTCCTCTTTGAGATAACCAACAGATCTGCTATTCTTTTGCCTCTGGATGCCTCGCAGATACATGTTAGGCGTTTTTACAATTCTGTCATTTATCTTCATAAAGCCAGCTGTGGTATCTTCAAGGCATTTGTCTTCAGAGGTAACAGATACATTTTTACTTTCAGTCACTGGGGCACCGTTTGCCCTTTCATGGAGGGTTTCCCTATTTATTTGCTTTACAGGACCTGCTTCTGATGTGTTAAACTCTGACATCACGGTTGAAGATTCCATTTCGTGTATCTTATAGCTATTATTAGCTTGATCCATTCTCAGTTGTCCCTCACTGAGCCCTTGAGAAGGTAGGTTTGCACTTTTAAAGTCCGTTGATGTCTTAATGTTGAGCGATTCTCGTGGAGAATGGGAGCTCTGGTTAGTATCTTGTTTCTCATCTTCTATGGATTGCGGTAGATCTGCTTCCTCCGTGAGCAATTCCTTGTTTTCAGTGTGCTGTGCAGGAGATGGCAAGGTGGTAGCATCTGCCATACTGTCTCCTACTGATGTTTCTTCTGCTTCTTCACCACTTCCAAATGTGCTGCTTTTGGATGCAGTGCTAGGTGAACCATTTTCCTTTGCAACCACTGTTACAGGGCTACTCGCCTGGCGATGGAGGATTGGATACTTCCTGAGCTGTGCTTTTCCTGCTTCATGAACATTAGGTAGTGAAAGTCGATGGAGGCCATCAAAGCTCACTCGCCGAGTTATTCGTACAGAGTGTTCGTCTTTGTTTTCTTTGAGATTATCTTTAAGTCTTTCAAGCCGACTGATTCCTTCTCTGCGTTTTAAAAACGCCCTTTGCTGAGCTGTTTTCTCTGCCCAAGAGTTCTAAAAGAAAGCACACATTAAGGACAACATATAATAAATATTATAAAACATTATTCTAATTAGATGCAAACTAATATATATACATTTTAATGTCATTTTGAGTAATCATTGGACACAGTTAATCGTACAACGGTTATATGATGTGCTTTATTTTTCCTTTTTAGATACTACATTAGCATCACATAACTCCCCGTTTTCAATCTCCCCTTTAGAACTTGCTGTTTCCGGCAGGACTGACCTTGAAGACCATATGCAACCACTTATGTGAGAATGAAACCCTATGGCATTAGGTCCACGTTCCTATGCCTCTCCACACTACCGCTGATTCTCACGAAGTAGTTCAATGCACAGCATTTTAATTTCTGCTCTCCCTTGTCAATGGCTGTTTTGAGTATTCCCTTTTCTTTTAATTCTACTCTATCTCTAGCATTATTCTGGCATTTCCCCCAATTCATAACCGTGTAATGTAATGCAAATAGCAGAAGTGGATCAACTTTCATGTGCAAAATTAACATTACAATGTATGCCAAAAAGCTATTATGACTGTAGCAGGCTTATCTGTTCTATGTAGAAAAGCACAAATTGTAGATTACATTGCTAAAACTACTAACTCCGAAAAGAACCCACTAAAAAAATAATTCAACAACTATTTGTAAGAGTTATTATTAATCCAATTCAATGTGAAGTCAGATTTTCAA